>NC_048232.1:78007042-78062226 GCF_002007445.2 Ailuropoda melanoleuca
GAGAGGTACAGGTGCTAAGATAGGAAAACTTCGGCGTATATGGAAACTGTCCATCTCTCGGGTACCAGCTTATAGGGCCTTCTCTAGGACCCTTGACGACACGGAATAGGAGCAATCCTGGAACATATTCCATGAATTCCTCATTTACATGAGCCAATAAATCCACCTCTTGTGTAAGTTTTTGTTGCGATTTCTCTTACTTGCATCCAAAAACATCTTAACCAATCTAGGTAAAAGGGCCTGCTGCCCAAAGACACGGACTTAGCTTTTCTCATCCTCCCTATTCCTGGATGTGACGACAGCTGATTCTACAAGGGTACATTGAGCACGCTCTCCTCTGGGGAGTGAAATTTCTTTTGGAAATCATTTGCTATTTGATGCTTGGTATGAAGAGACCTAGAACCTGCAGGTCCCACACTCCACCCACCATCCTTGATGGGTTGGTCTGCCCAGCTACAACTTCCCTTTGCACAAGGATCTATTTATCATTCCAACCTCCCGCAGAGTCTGCAGTGAAGACCCAGCCTGCTTGGTTAGCTCTTTCACCATCTTCGCTCCTACCCCATAGTTTGTGCCAGCATTTTTATCATGGGAGCTGGAGCCTGCCTCTAGAACCTTTGCTTTGACTTTGGCCGATCTACATTCTGGCAAGAACCTGACTTGAGAACTGACGATGGCTTAAAGTTCCTGTGACTGCTCCGTTCTCCGCCATGGCAATTGGACCTTTTTGGCTTTTATTTCTGTGCGTTAGGGCTTACGTATGCTGTAGTTGCAGAACTAGTGGATTTGCATTGATGACCTCTGTGTGGACAGGGCAAATCATGATGTGCCAGTTAAACTCCCAAACCCAGGGCTCAATGGGTCTCTCTGATGGCAGAATAGGGCATGCCTGGAAGCCAGGCAAGAGCTATTTCTGTGAGTGTTTTACCCAGTCCTGCTAGAAAGTCAAGGATTTTTCATCTTACACAATAGTTCTTAAAAATTACTTGCTTAAGAGGATTAAAAAACATAATCTGAGTATTTAGAACCATATGCCCTGTGGTTTGTTACGTAGCTACGACGCGCACATTACCACTGTGCTATGCACTCTGTGGGGTGGGCATAGTGGGGAGAGAAAGCAGAAGGAAACGTAGATGTGTTCCTACATCTGAGAATCTCCAAATCCAATTCAGGGACAAAGCATTTACTTCGAAGAGTCAAATGGCTTTGCAAAAATGAGACGAACCCAAAGGGTTGTCCTTGAGTATTCTTGAAAGATAAAGGACAAGCAGCACCATGAATCTGGATGAGAGATCACGGTGCTCCATCTGGCCTTTGGAAGACTTCTAAAAGCAGGAGTTTCTTGTCGGACACTGAAAGTTTGGTAAGATTCAGGAAGCCTGGGTGACTCAGTCGATGAAGCATCTGCCTTCGGCTCAGGTCACGATCCCAGAGTCCTGGGATCAAGTCCCACATCGGGCTCTCTGCTCCATGGAGAGCCTGCTTCTCCCTCTGCCTGCCGTTCCCCCTGCTTGTGCTCTCTCTTTCTCTCTCTCTCTCTCTGTGGCAAATAAATAAGATAAAAAAAAAAAACTTTATTGGGGCGCCTGGGTGGCACAGCGGTTAAGCGTCTGCCTTCGGCTCAGGGCGTGATCCCGGCATTGCAGGATCGATCCCCACATCGGGCTCCTCCGCTATGAGCCTGCTTCTTCCTCTCCCACTCCCCCTGTGTGTTCCCTCTCTCGCTGGCTGTCTCTGTCTCTGTCGAATAAATAAATAAAATCTTTAAAAAAAATATTTATTAAAAAAAAAAGGAGGTTGGCAAGATTTGACCCTATGTAAAGGGAAGGAGTTTCAAGCTCTGAGAAACAACGAAGATGTTAAATAGAAGGTGTGATTGGTTAAGGTGACACAACTATTTGAGGGATCAGAGACTGGAAAGCTAATTTGGGTCTAGAATTTATTTGACAAATAGTGTCTGAATCCCTGCTGTGTGTCAGTCACTATGCTGACCACTGAGGATTTTAATAAAAATAAAGACGGGTCTTATTCTTTCACTGGCTCACAGCCAAGTGGACAGAGGAAAGAAAAATATTAAAAGGTGATGGGTTAAATTCTTAACTTGGACTTACTTCATCCACTGTTTATCCTCAGTCACTAATTTGTTCATCCTACTCTCAGAGCATCCCTCAAATGCTTCATCCAAACTGTTACATACGACCTTAGCTTAGACCTTTATCCTTCACCTGGAATATTACAAAACCCACCCAACTACCGTCAACTTACTTAAACTAGCCTTTCCCCATTCCTACATGCTAGTCAAATTACCTCCACAAAGTTAACCTGAGCATATTTCTTACTAACTTACGTTTACTTCTGTCTTATTTATTCTAGTTCCTTCCCCAAAATACCTATAATTCTAGTTTGACTCCCCTCTGTGGGGATCTGGGATACTAGCCCCAGACTAGGGTTTAGGGAGTATCTGAAAGCTCCACAGACCCCAGAGGGTAGAGCCAAGGGAAAACCCAAAGTCCAGAGCATCCCTTGAAATTCTCAAATGAAGTATCAATCCTGAAGTATCAATCTGTTTCAGCAGAGAGGAAGAAACCAAAGACAATGCAAAAGGTTTTAATAAAGCTTTACTGTGGATTTGCAGTCCATTTAGCACTGTTCAAAATACTTTTGTGCATTAGCTCATTTAGTTATACTAAACCCTCTAAGGTAATTACTACTATTATCATCCTTGTGGCCATTTCGCAGATGAGATAATGAGGACATATAGAAATCAGATAACTTACAAAGTTCACACAGTAACAGTAGGACTGGATTCCAGATGCAGGCAGCTTATTTCTGGAGTCTGAGCTCTTAACCACCATGCCATATTGCCTCTGCAAAGTGGGAGCACAAGGACAAATTAAGGAGGTCATAACATAGGCTAAGAGATGAACGTGGGGACCCATCTCCCAGCCACTAGAACAAAGCTCCAGGGGCTTTTTAAAGGTTGCTCACAACCTTGGCTAAGGGTGGGGGAGGGAGCGGACAAAGATGCAGGTTAGCTTCCTGTATTTGTCTGCAGGCATCATCCAATAGAGATGCCAGCCACCATCTCACGGTTTTTAACCCCTGATTATTTATATATGCCTGTTGAGAAGGCTACCCTGCTTCGTCCTCCCTGGCATTGACCCACATTTCCATATGCTCAGTTCTGCTCTCTACTGCCTCATTGTAGATTTTAATTTTTCTATTTGTACTTCGTTTTTTGTTCTCCTTACAATTGTTATTTATATCACCTGTCTCCCTTTTAATTTCATTTTCTTTGTCTTGACATCCTGGCCTTTCTGCTCTAGTTTTATAGATGTTAAGCGGATTCTAAAGCTTTACTTTATTTCCTATAGTAAATCATTTTGAGAGAATTCTTCTTTCCTTAGGTCTTATGGGTGTTCTTCCCTTTCTCTGATTCTACGGTGTTTTTCCCTGGCTTCATATGGTGGTGGCTCTTTCCTGTTCATTTATCCTCAAAAAGGAACAAATCCATCGATACCCAGTGTTTACCAATACACTGGTGATGGATTCCCCTTAGCTCAATTCTCAGAGTGGTAATTTTGAACTGTTTTCCAGATCCACAGCTGACAGCGATTGATACGCACAAACAATCCTTGACCCATCATCTCCCCCTCCCAATACGCAGCTGACTTGTGTCTTAATGTGGCTTGTTTGCTCATTTGAGAATGAATCTTCTCTCTCCCTGCCACCTGGCTCTCTGATACTCAAAACTAGAATTCCCAGTTCTTCCTCTCACTGTGCTTCCCTATCCTGCTTTGCCTGTGAGGACTCTACCATCCAGACTCTGGCTCGTTGAGACCTGGAGCTTCTCGATCAGAAGGCAGGGGATGGGGGTTGTGCTGAAGGGTCTATCCCTGCCTTTCAAGCCCCTGCTGCTTCTCTTGGCCTAATGAAGGTGACCCACGATTGAGCTTCTTCATCCCCACCAGCAGCCCTGTGGTTGGTATGATAATAACTCAATCGACAGGCCCACTTTTCCACGTTCTTGTGTTGTAAAAAGTTACGAAAGGCAGCGTATGGTCAGCCAAAGCTTTTTCACGCTCATGAGGGAGACGATCACAACTTACTGTTTTCTTGGGTCTGGTTATAGGGATTTTGTTTATGAACGTCACCTTCTGAAGGATTTCTTAAATGTTAGAATTTCAGTGAAAAATATGTACTTTGGTTTCCTGGTGGGAACGGGCTGTGGTTAAGTGAGAGTAGGGACATTCAGATACTGCTTGTCCTGGGAACAACTGTCCACTTCAGCCGAGCCTGAGAAGACATACTTGCTGGGCAGATTGGCCAAACCAAAGCCAGCCAGATTAACCTAACCAAATTGTTGCTTTGGACTCAGGTTCCCATGGATACTAATGCGGTAATTAGTTAACTCTTTCCTGCCCAACATAAATAAATAACATGCTGAAAGCTGGTGGAAATGTCTCCAGTTGGAGATGTTTTAGTTTATTCTAACACTCATGTGTTCAACCAGGATTTTTTGAGGGCCTGCTTTTCTAGCCTGGTGGCAAAGGTGAGCAGAATAGATATATTCTTTCTCTCATTGAAGCTATGATCTAGTTGGAGAGACAAACATTAAGCAAACACAAATACATTCATAATTGTTAACTGGGGAAAATGCTACACGGAGTACCTGGAAGAGGTAAGTGGGAAAAGGACCAAAGCCGGAGTTCAGGTTGGCCTTTCCAAGGAAGGGAAATTTAGGGGGACCTCAAGTAGGAGTAATTCAGGCAACGAGTGAGGACAGAGAGTATTCCAGGTTAAAAAAGAAAAAAAAAAGAGTATTCCAGGTAGAGGGAACAGCATGTGCAAAGAAATGAGGTAGGAAGACTTGGCATGCTTAAGGGACTGAGAGAAGGCCGGCCAGCGTGGCTACACCTTAGTGAAGAGGAAGGGCAGTGTTGAAGAGAAGGATAGGATATGAACAGCTTTTAAGGGCATGTAAGAGAATCAATAGAGATGAACAAATGAGGTAGCAGTGTGGTCCCTGGAACTTAGCATGAATTCGTGCTGATCCAACTCAACACAGTTCTGGGATTTTCTCCAACAGTATTCTATCACTCTGTCTTCCAGTTTTGCCTGTGTTGAAGAGATGTAGGGTAACCCAGCTTTACCCTTTGTGATGGTCTGCCTGGTCCCTTACACTCTGCATTCCCTAGTCCACGCTAGAAGGCCTACTTAACCTTCTTATATAGTCTGTGCTAAAACCGTATTCTGGAAACACCTTGTCCTAAGCAGGGAGAATATTTGGAAACTGTCAATATTTCTTTGACTCTATATTGAGTAGGTTTGCAATATTCCTTCTCAACCCGTCTCATCTCATCACCTTCCATCCCCTTCCCAGTGGGAATGGGATGGCCTTTCAATAATTGTGGCTTTGCTGGGACCACCTCCAATCAGCTGCTTGGCCCTAGCTTCCATTTTGAGGAACTCGTGTCCCTTCCACCTTACCTTTCAACTTAAAGCCAGGATCTTATTCTATAAACCACTGGGCCTTTTTTTGTTCAAAGCATCCAACTGGCCTCCTCATTCTGGAAAACCTCAACTATTATACCAATAGCATTTACGTAGGACATCTTTAATCCTTCCAATTAACCTCTGGAAGTATTTCTCGGAGTTAAAACCTGATCTCTTCCGGTAGTACTCAAAACTAATTTCCTATTGTGTAGACCTTGGTAGAAACCAGACAATTTGGTGACAGCTCCCTTTTTGGAGGCAATATTCAAGTTACAAAGAATAATTAAATCACCCTGTTCATCCTTCCTTTTCCCAGACTAATGTCCAACCCTTAAACTATTTTTTTTTTTTTTTTGGTCACACACTTAGACCTTACATATTGAAAGGGCTTTCAAGGGCATGTCTTATTATTTACCAGGGTAAAAGCTTTCCAAAAACACTAACAGCCACAAGAACAACAATACCTTGCAACTTTATGGCACTTAAATTTTTTTTCCCCGTGCTTTTTTTGTACATACATTATCTTATTTTGTCCGCTTAATGACTCTGTGAATTAGGGAGGGTGGATGTTATTATCTCCCTGGGGAAAAAATAAAACAAAAGTCAGCCTTGATTCACTCTGGTAGACATTCAGGAGCAGGTTGGACCAACATGAGGCTCTCACCACATAACTGGTCTCCCTCCAGACCCTTAGCTGACCCGCTCCTCTGCGCAGTGCCTCTGCCTTTTATCAAAGGTCACCCAAGGATACCAGCCAACACTTGTTGAGTATTTAATGTACGTCAGATACTGCACGTGTAAGTGCTTTCGATGCATTTCAACCCTCAGAACAAAGGGGGTGGTTCTATTATGCCCACTGCTCGGATGACCAGACTGAAGCTCAGAGAGGTTAAGGGACTTGCCCAGGACACCGATATGATGCTGTATTCAAGAACAAGCCGAACAAAGCCCACCTCTGCTTGCTATGAAATTTGGTGAAGATGTACTCTGGTCACCTTCTGGAATCTTCTCATAGAACGCCCCTGTCTAGAAAATTCACAAAATGTGCTACGGGGCACCATGTACTTTCTCTGGAGGAAAGGGTTTGTGGTGAATTTTGTGTGGTGCTGCGTTTTTACTGTTAACGAAAAGGTGTATCAAAGTGGAAAATAATAGTTAGGAATTGGAAAGCTCTGGCTTAGAATGTTCGCTGGCCATCAGAGCCCAGTGGATTCAGCTGTAGCTCTGACACGTAGCTGCCTGTGTGGCTTCACACAAGTTGCTTGATAGCCGAGACTTCGCTTCATTTCTAAAATGGGGGTAGTAATAGCAACTCTAGGGCTTGTTGTGAGTGTTGGAGTATTAATGACTTTTTTTTTTCTCTTTTGCTTCCCAGAGTCAGAATACCACTTTTTTTTTTTTAAGTGAACTCTATGCCCCATGTGGGACTCAAACTCACAACCCCGAGATCAACAGTCACATGCTCTACTGACTGAGACAGTCAGGCACCCCCGAATACCACTTAACTGGGGGGAAATCCCCACTATTTTAGTCTTGGTAAGAGTGGGGTTCCGACTTTTGTTGTGGAAATTGAAGAGGGCTACATTATCAGCTAGGGATCCTGCTCGTGATCAACATTAAGTGACCCTGGATGACAAAGCAGAAGAGGGATGATTTACAGATTATTGGAGGACTGAAGAAATGGGCTCAAGAGATTAGGAATGATGCCAAAACCGTGCTGGGGAGCTGGTCCCAAGAGGAAATTGGTGCTCTGTCACTGAGTTCTAGATGTTAGTGCTCATGTCCCATTAGGGACTCAACTTTTTGCCTTTGCTTATATGCCACTTCTGCATGGGAAACTCGACCTTGCAGCCAGCAACCCCACAAAATGTGGACACTCCACACAAAACCCGTTTCCTCCTGTTGTCCCCTACTGATGAGTGGAGGTGAGGTTACATCTCTGGGCTAAGGCTGCAAAGGAAAATAGAGAAATAATTTCTCTGATTTCTACGTTGGGAAGATGAGGCCCATGGGGAAGGATGTGGATTGCTCAGAGATCACAGGGTGATCAAAAGGTACTAGACAGCCAGAAAACATAAGAAATATCCCAATATCTATCAGAGGGATGAAATTCCCTCTCCATATGCTCTGGCAGCTAAGGAAAGAGCCTGTGACCTAGGCTGAGCTAATCAAATGTTCTCATCAAGGACTTTGCCATCTGAGAGAGAAAAAAACACCCAGGTCAATTGGAGATTGCTCCTGGTGGCCATGGTAGAATTGGCAATTAGAGTCCACAGCAGTGGCTTTCCAGGGGTGACAGTACCTACAGTGGCATCTTAACCAGATTCTTTCTAAGACATGGCCTTGATTATGGTTTACCTTCATAGCTTCCTTTAATTTCCACATTTGTTCTCAGTCTGCTTTTCCATCGTTTCCATCAGTTCTGTGAGCTAGGCAATAACCTTCCAATAAAATAATTTCTTATCTAATATTGGCAATATTCACTGGTACAGAAACTGGTACTACTGAGTAGGTTGTGGGCAATAGGAGACCAATAGGGAAAAGGGAACAATCTGTGATTATTTCTGGACTAACTGGAGCTGTGAGAATCTGGCAGATTAAGGTATATGGTAGTCATTTAGATTTCTGGACCCAATTCCAACGCGTGCAGATGTTGGGGAGGAAAAAAATTTTCTTCCATCCTTCGAGGTCTTCTAGCTGGTGTAAGAATTAAATTGACCCAAGACTGATTAACAGGAGGGGGAAAAAGTTTAATTATGTGTGCACAGAGGCCCAATAATGAAATTATGACCTACAAAAAATGACCAAGGCAGACAGTTGTTATGCTTTGTAGACAAGAGACAATAAATTTGTGAGGAATTGATGGACAAAGGAAACTTACATTTGGGAGTTTCATTTAGTAAGGAGTTCTGAACAGCATTTGGGTTGGGGTAGTAAATTAGTAAAAAATAACAAGGTTTATTTATACAGCCTCTTGGCTCTAAATTCCCTCTCTGGTGATAGGGGATGTCTTTTTACCTCCTGGTACAAAGAGGGTACCTTTCACTTTGGAGATTTATTTCATGCTTTCAGGGGGACAACGGAAGGTCAGGGTATTCTTACACTGGCTGATTCTTAAATAACGTTTAATTTAAAATAATCAATATGCTAGAGTGGCACATTCTGGGGCAGCCTGCCCTTGACCCCTACACTTGGCTCCCCCACACTACCGAGAAAGTTTTTGACACTAAATGGGTATCCTAAGGGTGCCTGGGTGGCTCAGTCTGTTAAGCATCTGCCTTCGGCTCAGGGCTCGGGTCATGATCCCGGGGTTCTGGGGTAGAGCCCTGAGTCCAGAATCCCTGCTCAGTGGGGAGTCTGCTTCTTCCTTTCCCTCTGCCCTTCCCCCCTGCTTGTGCTCCTCAGGTTGTTACTTGCTCTTCTAACCAACTGGCTGTAAATTAGAGGTTCCCACGACCTCCTGCTCAGGTTTGATTAATTTGCTAATGTAGATCATGGAACTCAGAGACACTGTTCACCCACTAGTTATTATAAAAGGATATAACTCAGTAACAGAGGGAAGAGATACAGAGGGTGATGTCTGGGAAAAGAGGGTGAAGCTTCCATGCCCTCTCCAGGGGCACTGCCCTCCCTGCACCTCCAGGTGCTCTGACACTGTAAAGACATGATTGATCACATCATTGGCCATTGGCAAATGATTCGCCCTCCAGCCCCTCTTCCCTTCCCTGAAAGTTCCAACCGCTAAAGTTCAGGTGGGTTCTCTGGGCAACCAGCCCCATTTTTAGGTGCCCTCCAAAAGTCACCTGTTAACATAACAAAAGACACCTTTATCTCTCGTGAATTCCAGGGGTTTGAGGAGCTCCATGCCAGAAATGGAGTGAAGACCAAATGTATATTACCTTTCCTACATTACAATATCAGTTAGTCATACAGTTAATTCCATCAGTGCGGTGCCCATTGAAGGACTAGTGAGTGTTCACTGCTACAGGCCAATCGATAAACTATTTTATTGGAATAGTCTTGGATACTTTTTTTAAATAAGAACTCCAACAGAATCAAAAGTTTTATTTATTAATTTTTTTAGCATCCATGCATGCAGGACAAAGAGAGAAATATCAATAAGTCTTCTGGTTTTATCAGAGAAACTTCACAAGTATTTGTAGCCTTTATTAGTGAAGATGCTGTTCTATATCTTATATTCAGGCAGCAAATAATTAAAGTAACAAAGACAATCACAGCTTCTTTAGAAGTGAAAGGTAACACCCAGGCTGCTGAAACCATCTCAAGTCTGAGTGTTGTAAAGACTCCTTTGTTAAGAAAATATATCTGCACATACCGCATCATTGTACAAAATCCCATCTGCTTTTCTACATCTGAAGCAAAAAGGTGAACATTTATCTCCTTATTTTTCTTGAGATACCTTTCATCAGAGGTGAGAAGGGTCTGCGGTTTCAAGCTAAGCAATGAAATCACATCAGTTAGCAGCGAGGGGGCGGGTGGAATAGGGGAAGAAGCTTAAAGCTAACGCTATGGAAGAGGAAAAGGCCATAAAGAAATGTTTAGCAATGATCGTACGAACACATCAAATTTTGTATTTACAAGAGCGCGAGGGAATCGTGGACTATTGAAGACCACATGTGGTCATGTGAAGAAATAGAACGACATCCTCTCATCTTCCCATTTTGGCTCAAAACTCAGAAATCAGGGACTTTCGATGAGTGCAACTAAGTAATCTCTTATCCATTGCAGCTGAAAACCAAAAGCGAACTTTGATCCTGTGGATTACCCAAGCAATGCTGTTGAATTCACAGCATCACCAAGTGACTTTTGTATAAGGTGGGTTATTGTTAAGAGTGTGCGGGCCTCCAAGAGTGAGAAGGGCGGGGGGTCTGTGAGAATTTAGAGCACTGAGAGCTCCCAACCCTCAGTCATTCTCCCACTAAACCCCAGGAAAACCAGCCCTCCCTCCCCAAGTTTGATGAGGCTGTTTTCCCTTGCTCGAAGGTCTGAGGGCATTCTCTTTGAAGGTGTAGACACTTCCGTGCTCAGCCTCCATACCTGTGAATACTTGGTCCCTGTATGCCTTGAGCTGGAAGTCCAATTTAAAAGTTAAGCCTTGGGGGGAAAGGATGAGCCACAAAATAATTTTGATATGGGTTTACAAGCTAGAGATGCTGAATTTGGTGTGTAAGCGCAAACAACTGGGATTAGTTCTAATCGATGGCTTGGTTGGTTGGCTTTAATGCACGGACACCCATCCACACGCACACACAGACTAGCCCCCAAATGGTCTTAAAGGCACAAATAAATTACTGGAACACTGCCCCAAACTCCACCTCGGCCCCACATCTATAAAATCATGGGATTTTTTCCAGTGACAGGGGAGGAGGCAATTTGAGTTTGCCATACTGTAGGTCTGCACTGTGTGTATAAGCCAGGATTGTACCTGTTCAAAAACAAAATTTCACTGAGTGAATCTCAAGGTCTAATTGGCTTTGTTAAGCAATCCATGAACCCAGTCACATGCCCAGCAGCAGGTAATGAGATGCTCTGAGGACCTGTACAAAATGGAAGGTTTTTATAGGCAGGGTTTTTTATAGGCGGGGCAAGAACATTATTTGCAAAACAAAAAGGGATTGCTTCAGACCAGGCCAGCTTTTTT
Organism: Ailuropoda melanoleuca; assembly: GCF_002007445.2. Classification (NCBI taxonomy): domain Eukaryota; kingdom Metazoa; phylum Chordata; class Mammalia; order Carnivora; family Ursidae; genus Ailuropoda; species Ailuropoda melanoleuca. The sequence continues at coordinate 78,018,201 of NC_048232.1, forward strand.
CAGAGAGGAAGCGAAGGCAGGGTTTTTATCATGCAGATGACCTCACTAGGGCGGATCTAGAAATTTCAGGTTGACAGTTAAAAGGTCACATTCCTGGGATCAGTTGAAACTATAATTAAGTCTTGGTTTGCTGGCTTGCAGGGGGGCAAATGACTCCAATTTGAGCTCCTTTCTTGTTTAACAGATGGCTGTGGTGGTACTCATGGGTGGCCTTGTAGGACTGGGGGGATCGGCACTAACCTGGACACGGCTTTTGAGCGGAACATTCATAGACCATCCTCGGGTGTAGGAGGGATAGTTGAATTGGTACTATTTTGGTTGCAAGTAGTTTTTGGGTTTTTTTTGGTTTTGTTTTTTTAATATAGGAAGAAGTGTTATGAGGCTACTGGGTGCTTAAAGGGACAGACTTCAAGGAACTCTTATCTTATCTTATCTTATCATCTTATCTTAATCTTATCTTATCATCTTATCTTAGTGGGTCTCCTGAACCTGAATAACCCTATTAAGATGAAATTCCCCATTGTAAGGGCCAAGGTTGAATACAGCCCCACCCCCAGTAAGGAAACTGATAGGAGCAGGTGGTCCCTCCCTCTTGCAGCTAAGCTGTGGCCCCTGATCCAGGCTGACCAATTAGAAGCTGCGGAATCCAAAGGCGGACTCAGTCTGAAATACGTCCTTGCCTGTGGCCTCAGCTCCTCAGTCCCCTTTGTTTTTGTTTTTTAAAAATATTTATTTATTTATCTGTTTGTTTGTTTATTTATTTATTTACGTAATCTCTACACCCAACATGAGGCTCGAATTCATGACCCTGAAATCAAGAGTTGCATGCTCTNCTGACCAATTAGAAGCTGCGGAATCCAAAGGAGGACTCAGTCTGAAATATGTCCTTGCCTGTGGCCTCAGCTCCTCAGTCCCCTTTGTTTTTGTTGTTTTTTAAAAATATTTATTTATTTATCTGTTTGTTTATTTATTTGTTTGTTTGTTTGTTTGTTTATTTACGTAATCTCTACACCCAACATGAGGCTCGAATTCATGACCCTGAAATCAAGAGTTGCATGCTCTTGCGGCTGAGACAGCCAGGCACCCCACCAGCCACTTTTTAGTTTGAGTTCGTCAGTGAAGTAAGGAGGTCAGGTCCAAGGACCCAGAGAGGGGTCCCCCAGGATGAGCCACAAGGGTCCTCAGCTTCCTGCAGGATAGAAACCAAATACCAGCAGAGAGGAAGTGAGAGCAGTTTATTGAATAGCGCAAGTGACAGAGCATAGCAGACAGAGTGTAGCAGACTTGGAAAGGAAAAGTGAGTCTCCCCCTCACTTGGGGTTAGAGGTTTATAATCAAAAGGGGTGCAAGGTGCATGCTCCTCCAAGAATCCAGGGTAGGGTCCGATCAAAGATGAGCATCAGGTGAACACTAGGTATCACTCCATAAATCACCAAAGGTAGGGTAAACTGAGGCTTCGGATGAAACTCGGAGAATGATTAACTTTCTTGCCTCCCCTTTGGAGTGGGTATGTAGCTTCCTTGGTTTACTCAGATGCAAGGTGGAAACAAAGAACATAAATAGGGCTTAGCAGAGAAACAGCAGAGATGGAGGCTTTCTAGAAAAGGGTCCCTTCTGTTTCCCAGTCTCCCCAGCGTTCTCAACTCCACTATAGTCCACCTGAATTCCTTCCCCAAATATCCATGTCTGCTCATCTTAACCAGAAATGGTTTCTGTCATTTGCAGCCTTGCGCTGCCTGGCCTGAGCGCTCGCCGCAGGGTGCTTGGCACACCAGAAGACAAATGGTAGTGAGTATTGTCTTCCTTAACAACCTTTTTGATTTAATTAATTGAGATCAAAAGTCCTCTAAGTTCTTTCAATCAAGTACCATTATGTTTACTCTGTTCTGGAATAATCCCTTCATCTGCTTAGTCATTCTGGTGGTTTCTCTCTAGAAGCTTTCTCGCTCCTGTCAGTGTGTGATATTAACAAAATTACTTGGTCATTCTTTCTAGTGAAACCTGAGATTTCCCAGAAATTGCTACTGATAGCATTAATATTTTAGCTGCAGATTTTTGGCTGGATGATGTAAACTGACCTACCTACAGCTCTAACATCCAGATATTCTACTTAAAATTTTAAAACTCATTAAAAAAAATTTTAAATCATTTTCATTAAGACTCTGAAGAGTAATATGGGTTTGTATGTTTGTTTGTTTTTTAAATCACATGACATCTTATTTTCTATGGTCAAGACATGAGTGTAGCTAATTAATTCATTAATTTTTGAAAACTAACTCAGAACAGTAGTGATCTAAAAGTATAAAAAATCATTGTTTAAGGGAGAAATGTTACTTAAATTATGTGAACAAAACCTGACTTAATAACTTCAATGATCATTCATGGAAAAATCAATGTTGATCCAAGTACCTAATCTGGTGATGAGCTCCCTAATAAAACTACATAGTCTAGCTGCCAACAGACGTGACACTATTGTACAGAACTGCTCTGGGCAGGAAATTCAGTCTTTCTTGGGTTTTTTAAAGCATGATGCAGATTTTCAGTTATGTCTCTAGCTCTCCAATGCTTGCCTCTGGTCCTTTCTGCATCTTGGAAAACCTATCTATTTATTTATTTATCTATTATTTATTTAACTATTTATCCTGTCTCCTTTCCCATGCAAACCCTTCCCACTCCACTTCCTGGGGGATCAGTTAGAGAGAGGGAAAGCCCTTATTGTTGTGGTGATTTTGCAANGCCTATTTATTTATTTATCTATTTATTTAACTATTTATCCTGTCTCCTTTCCCATGCAACCCCCCCACTCCACTTCCTGGGGGATCAGTTAGAGAGAGGGAAAGCCCTTATTGTTGTGGTGATTTTGCAAGCAGAAAGAGCTAGGGGTCCCCAGAAAAAAAAGAAGAGACATAGCTTTCTTGACATAGGAAAAGTCATTGGAGCCCCTCCACCCCCACCACCCCACCATCTTGTGATCTATGCCTGATGGCACTACATGCCCAGAGCACATTTCTTACAGAACTTGCTGGGATATGATGGAATTGTAGACGAATAGACCTAGTGGTTAATGATTTTAAGGGAACAAAAGAATGTAAGAACAAACAGCCACTATCAGGGCAGGAAATACCCTAATCATATCAGGGACAATAAATTGTGATAAAACTCCCAGTGCTGGTTCAATAGTAAAGATTGGCCTGACAACACACAGTTTTTAGCTATCTTTGCAGGATTTTAACCGCTTTAAGCAATCAAATAGCAGGCCAATTGGAGCCAGAGAATCGGTGATACTCACCCTTGCCAGTCCTGGTGACTTCGATCAACTGAGACCTGAAATCTGTCTCCTTAAGATGACTTTTGCCCCAGCTCCATCCTGAATTCCCCATTGCCTGAGCCCCTTCGTGAATATGCGTGTACCCTTAGCTTCAAACTTCCCCACTTTTGTTGTTCAAGGGGGCACTGCTTTGGGACATGTCCCCAGTGTTCTTCACTTGTTTCAAGTAAAATCCTTTTTTTTCTATTCTTTGGCTTGGTTGTATCTTTTGGCTGGACACCCACCAAGAGGTAAACCCAGTTTGGGGTAACAGTTTCATTTATTTGAGGTTTATTTTCATGAAAGATTTAAATGTTTCATTGTCTACTTTGGGTTCCTACACCCAATTTCAACTGGGGGGGAGGGGGAGGATAGTACTTGAGGTCTTTGAGAATTCAACTCAATTACAGCACTATCTATCCAGAGACAACATTAAATCTTGGAGGTGAAGGGCTCATTCCTACAAGACTGCCCCTCCCCCACCCCTTCAGCTGCCATTTGCAAGTTCAGGTTGTCACCTGTGCTTCTGACCAACAAGATATAGATCAGAGGTCCCCATGACTTCCTCCTTGTGTTTTTTTTTAAGATTTTATTTTTTATTTATTTTAGAGAAAGAGAGTACACAGGAGGGCAGAGAGACAGTCCTAAGCAGAGTCTGCACCAAGCACAGAGCCCCAAACAGGGCTCGATCCCATGACCCTGGGATCATGACCTGAGCCGAAACCGAGAGTCAGACGTCCAACCGACTGAGCCACCCAGGCCGCCCCTCTTTGTGTTTGTTCACGGAACTCAGGGAAACATTTTACTTACCACATCACTGGTTTACTGGGAAAAGATACAACTAGATGGAAGAGATACATAAGATAAGCTGTGGGGAAAGGGCTCAGAGCTTCCATGCTCTCTGATCCTACCACTTCCCTCCAATTCTCCACTTGTTTTCCAAATCTGAAGCTCTCCCACCATGGGCTTTTTGGGTTTTAGTGGGGGTTTCATTACATAGGCCTGATTGGATAAATCATTAGCCATTGGCTGTAGATTCAATTTCCAGCTCCTCTGCCCTCCCTGGAGGTTGGGGGGATGGAGGCTAGGGGATCCGGATGAAAGTTACAACCCTCTAACCACGTGGTCTGTTCTCCTGGCAACAAGCTGCATCCTTAGGTGAGGCCTAAAGTCATGTCATTAACATAACAAAAGACACGGTTTATCACGCTCTTGTCTAAGGAAATTCCAAGGTTTTTAGGAGCTCTGTGCCAGAAACAGGGAATATTTCTTTTTATAAATCACAATATCATATTGTCCAACCTCACTAAATTTGTAGGGTAACTGATTCTTCCAGTCGGGGGTCTGAAGGAAAGTTTGGAGTGTCCATTTTCCGTGGAAAGTTTTTGGTCACTGACCTTAATGGCTTGTTCTGCAGGAAATAGCCTGAGGCAGTGTTTCCAAGCCTGCTCCCTTCTCGCCCCAGCCCAGAACACCAGCTTTAAAACACTCCAAGGCTACTCTGTGTATCCCACTGAAAGGCATCCTGGGAGGCCTGATTATTCTTTGATTCTCTAAAGCAAAGCAACCATTCTGCAAACCACTCAAAGCTGGTGGTGCAGGAATTCCAAGATGGTGTGCGGTGCCTACGCGGGAGGCGGACTTGCAGGCAAAGCCCCAGCTCATAGGCAGATCCTAATTAGTGTACATCTACCACTGAGGCATGGTCCTCTGGCCAGAAACTGGATTTAGTGGTATCACTTGAAGCAGTTCTGGCCAACGGGATATGAGGAATATGCTGAAGGCTTGGGAGGTGAGCTTCATTACTGATAAAAAGAGGACGAGGTGGTCCCTTCCTTCCTTGGGACATTGCTGTGCTGTGTTTGCATGTAAGGCTTGGAATGGCGGCAGCCTCGTCCTGTGGCCACGATCTCAACAAGGACAAAGCTAGCATCATGGTACAGTTGAAAATTAGAAGAAATGTGGGTCCTTAATGTCATTGAGCCTTGAATTAATTCTGAAGCCACCTTGTCTCAGAATCTTGGCAGTCTGAAAAATTTAAATGTCTTCATTGTTTAGATTGGTTGAGTCAGTGTTATCTGTTACTTGTAGCCGAATGCATCCCAACACGTGTATCTCAAGAGCTTTTCAGTCAGGCCCACCCCCCCCCAACGCAATTGGGCTATAATGATCAACTTCATAGTTTTTCAAATTCTACTAGGTATAAAAATGTTTCTGTTTAGTGGTGCCTGGGTGGCTCAGTTGGTTAAGCACCTGCCTTCCACTCATGTCATGACTCAGGTCATGATCTCAGCATCTTGGGATTGAGCCCCCTCATTGGGTTCCCTGCTTAGTGGGGAGTCTGCTTCTCTCTCTCCCTCTGCTCCTCTCCCCTGCTCATGTGCGTTCTCTCTCTCTCAAGTAAATAAATAAAATCTTTGGGAAGTCTGGGTGCCTCAGTTTCTTAAGCTTCTGCCTTTGGCTCAGATCATGATCTTAGGGTCCTGGAATCGAGTCCCACATCAGGCTCCTTGTTAAGTGGGGAGCTCGTTTCTCCCTCTGCCTGCTGCTCCCCCTGCTGTGCTCTCTCTCTGACAAATAAATAAATAAATAAATAAATAAATATCTAAAAAAAATCTTAAAAAATGTTTTTGTTTAGTAGCTCTCTGTGAACACCTGTCTGGCACTCAAAATTACATGTGATGTGTGGACACCCATCACTGAAGTCCTAACTAGAGACGCAGGGGGATTAAATCCTGAGGAAACAAATGCTACCAACAACAGTCTGCTATGTTCTAGGTACTGTTCTAGGTGCTTTATATCTTGTGTTTTGAGATGTTTTGTTGTTAAGAAAGAGATAAATAGAGTAGTAGCTGAGAGTCAAGAGAAGATGTTATCAGTAGTACTCATGAGAGTTTCCCAACACTAGCCCAACGCCCATAAAATATTAAAACTGTTGATCCTCAGCCCTGGGAGCATCCACTCCAAGCAAAATTGTACTGTAAGGGCCCACTCCTTAGTCTGAACTCATATTGTAGCTGCCAAAGGCCATTGCAGAGAATCAGCGGTATCTGAGAACAAAAGCATAGACAGTGGAAGGAAAATCTTCTTTGGTTAAGTCTCACTAAGATGATAATCAGTCTGCTCCAGGAGAATGGAATCTAAATCATCCTGAATTTAGGCTCCATTGAGAGAAATTTCCCATCAAGCAGTTAATGTTGGCATTATCCATTTGCTGTGTCTGGGGGAGGGGGATTGACCTACACTTCACGTCTCTTCTCTAAGACTGGGCAAATCAGATAGGTTTGCCTTCTTGAAAGTTTGGGAACATGTGTTGGCCCTTGCTGTCCGCAGTTCATGTCCCAGTAGTCACTCTTCAACACCGCCCCCTCCCAGCCTCCCAGCCAAGCTTTTGATGCCATTACTTCACGAAAAATGGCTCTTGCTAAGGTCACCATTGGCCTCCATCTTGCTGGATCCAATTCTCATTCCATATGACCTCTTAGCAATAGGGATGGTGTCTACTGGACTCACTGAAGTATTCTGGCATGTAGTAGGTACTCAATAAATGATCGCGAGTAAGTGAATGAATATGCATTCTGTGTCACATGATGTCTTGGGGACAGTCAAGTCTAGAATTCAGAATCCAGAGTTCTTGCAACTAAAACATACTTCAGTACAGCTTTACACAGTGAGACTGAGGTATATCCTGATTACATTTTCTAAAGAAGGAACCAAAAGCCACTTTTACTTCTCTGCTTTTATATAACTCAGTCCAGGAGCACATTTACTCTAGGAGTCACTTTTCCTTTTCAAACATCCTTCCCCTAAAATTCCATCCCCCAGCAAGCAGGTGCTTGATGGGATGTTTTCAGAAAAGCTCTCATGCAGGCATCAGTTTTGTGTTGAGTTCCACACCCTACCCCAATTCTTCCAATAGTGCTCTGAAAGAACAATTTAGCCCTGAATTCTTTACACGGGGATGGGGGAAAAATCTGTTTTAAAAGCTCCATTATTAATCACATAAACTGCCAACTAATTATTACCATGTACCAAATAGCCAAAAGCAGCAAGGATCTTTTGTAGAGCTGGTTTCACCAGCCACGGACTGCGCCAAAAGACCCAGCTGGGAGGCCCTGCTGCTTTAACCCAAGGTAAGCCGCAATGTCCACATACCTTCCAAATTCACCACTCAGGCAGCAAATTGGGTTTTTGCTGTTGTTGTTGTTGTTGTTGCTTTTTGCACAAAACCTCATGAAATCTCAGATAGAAACCAAAGCAATAGACTTTACAGCTTCATTTGAAGGGAGTGGCCTGATGCCATTGCCAGAGTTCACAGGAAAGATAAATGTTAGCTTATTTTAGAAAACAACTATGCTTGACTATCAAGGCACCATTCTAGTGCCCAGTGGCCAAAACGAATTGGGAAAGGTAGTCACCCCAAGAATCCGGAGGCAGAGTAGCTGGAGATAGCTTTTGAATGTCAGTCAAGGTCATGGTTTGGAAAGAGGAACTGAACAGCAGATCTTCGAGATGAACCATGGCCATCAACAGGAAAAAGAGTGATGCAGTTGGAAGCCTGCGTGATTGGGACCAGGTTGGAATGCTTTGTGCTGAATGCAACTGGGGGTGTGGTAGGGCAGAACCAGGTGACACTGGGTATAGAAGGTCCAGGTTGATGAATCAGGGATACACCCTTGTAGGGCTGAATGCCAATGGCCACTTACTCCTGCAAATGCTTTCTCTTCACATCTTAGGACACTAACCAGATGCACTGATAAAATGAGGCCAACCCAACGTTGCCCACTCACCTTTTCAGGTTTCCCTTCTGCTGCAGAACCAATGGAGGAAAACTATCTGGTGCCCGCTCAGTTATGTGTCCTGGTTGCCTTTGGAATAAAACCAAAAATTTGCCTGATACCCACAAGTGACATTTTGCCTTTTGGGGGTTACTTTCTCTCTGAAGGACAGATATACCCTCAAATACATTTTGGCCAATTCTTCCAATTTTCTGTATTCTGTAAACACCGTGATAGCTTTCTAGCAGCCAGACATGGATGTAGCAAAGTCTGAAATTTAGGGTAATAAAGTAGGACATCTCAAAATCAGGCATCTTCTGAAATAATAACCTATTTTTGGTGATGATATTTTTTATGGCGACATCTCAAGCTAATATCATGCTTTTTATATTAAAGCAGAGTCTTTGGGGAAAGCTGAACATTCACATTTTGTGCAGAATAATACAGCCCTTAGCCTTGAAGTTCCCAAGGAACAGGGAAAACACAAGAATTCCCTTGATGATGACGGAGCATGAATTTAGGGAGAGTTCAGGGGTGCTATATGTGGGGGTGTAGCTAGATGTTCCTGGTTATTTAGTAAGACCAAGGAAGGTGAGAGGGGGTTCAGAGAGCTAAGTTAATTTCCTTTGGAGGGTGGGGGGGGGAACAGAGCATCTTCTAATGCTGAAGGAAGGATTGGTCCTAACATCCAAGTTCTCCAGCTCAGAGTGACCAGTACTCAGATTTCCCAACAAATGGATGGAGTGTAGCTTCAGTAATTTAATTTTTTTAAAAAGATTTTATTTATTTATTCATTTACTTACTTACTTACTTGAGGGGAGGGCAGAGAGAGGGGTAGAGTCTCAACCAGACTCCATGCTGAGTGTGCCACAGAGCTCGATCCCACAACCCTGAGATCAGGACCTGAGCCAAAATGAGGAGTTGGACGCTTAACTGACTGAGGCACCCAGGCGCCCCTAGTTTCAGTAATTTCAGACACAGCACTACCCCGATGTCCGAGTAGGCTGTTGCTTTCTAAGAGGTCCACGAGCTGGTAGTCAGCCTCCTGGCACAAGATGGGGTTGAAGAGTAGGGTTGTTTGCTTTTCAGGACAAGGATAGTGTTCAATCAGTCTCAGCATCCCCAGGGAATGTTCGTGAACAGACAAATGGGTGAATGGCAGGGGACATGGTGCACAGCAGGCCATGCCCTAGTCGTAGGTTGGGCATGAGATACTAGGCATATTATTGGAACAAAAGCTGGTCACAGGGGACCATGGGTGGCTGTTGTACTCAATATCAGGATCCTTCATGGGGACCATAGCTTAAGAATAGGCCTGGAACCCAGATATCCAACGGAAGAAACTCAGATTCAGATGTACAGCAAGGTCCAGCAGCTAAAGGGGTCATTCCTGGCACAGCAGGGTCTGGATCTATTCTGGGGGGTACGGGGAGGCTGTGCCACGCAGGTTATTATAGGTTTTGAATATCATCCTTGGATGTATCCATCCCCAAGGTAAAGCGAACCACAGGATCAACAGTGAGTTGAGGGTATGTGAGAGATATCTTTAAGAAGTTTTATGGGGGTGTTGGGAGAGACTAGCTACCCCATCTTTATGCTCCCGATGCTCTGAGTATCCGGACCCGTCCAACAGAGAGCCTATCTGCGGACTCAGAGTTGTCTGAAAAGCCTCATGTACCGACCGCCACTGGCCCTTCGTTTCTTAGAGCTGCTTGGTCACCTGAGAACTCAGAGAAAAACAAATTTGTGTCTTGGACCAGAGTGTGCCGGAATAGGGACTAAATTCTGGAAAGCTGAGGGTTTCCTCTATGGAGTAACAAACCAAACACAGGGTAGGAACTCCATTGCCCTTTTATTTTTGTTTTTATTTTCCCTTCTTCTGGTTATAGGCTCACTTTTCAGAGTGCCCTGCTCTTCCACCCTTGCACTTGGACACACGGCTCAATCCAGGTCAATCAGATGTTCTCTCAAAGGAACGCATGGTGCTAAAAGTATTCCGATTCAGTCTCCCTAGGAAGGACTGTGTCCCTGTTTCTGAAGAGCTCCAAGTTGCCCTGCTTCTTGTCCCATCGTTCGGTTCTATGTCTGATTTGCTGAGTGACCTCATTGTCCTTCTAATAAAGGTCACTTCCTTATTTCTGTTGCTCACATCCTGAGAATCCTGACTAATACGCCTAACATAGTAAGGAAAATATTTCACAGGAAAAAGACACAAATATACAATCATTAAAAAACACATCAACAAGGGGACCTGGGTGGCTCAGTCCATTAAGCGTCTGAGTCATGATCCTGGGGTTCTGGGATCTGAGTACCACATCGGGCTCCCTGCTCAGTGGGAGTCTGCTTCTCCTTCTCCCTCTACCCCTCCCCCCCGCTCATGTACTCTCTCGCTCTCTCAAATAAATAAAATCTTCAAAAAACAAAACAAAAAAACCACACGGACAATTATTTTACACTGTGTAGACCAGTCAGTAGTTTTGTTAGTTGGATCTGAATTTCGGAGATTATGGAAATAAGTGTTTCTGCATCCAAAATACTGTCGGCTGAACATTCCTTAAATATAGTTACACTTAAAATGAGCTTTTGCCTTCTATGCTGTGTTGCCATTGTCTTTTTGTCACTTTGGCAGAAACCTTAGGAAAAGAACAAAAATGGGGTAGTATTGAAAGGCTGAACGCTGATAGAGTCACAATGAGCCAGCCTATGTCTGTTATGACTATGTGTAGTTATGTAGAAATTCATTCCCTGCAGAACAATTTACTTCAAGCTTTTCTCTTATCCTCAGAAGAATTTGGGGGTGACAAGCACCTTCTGAGCTGACTCTCGGGGCTCAAATCAGGGGGAAAAAAAAAGTCCTGGGAACAGCAGTAGGAGAAATTAGCAAGGACGGGTAACTCAAGTTTACAAAACAGTGAATGGAGAAACCAGCAGTTTTAAGATGCTGATCATTTATTTTGACAGGTGTAGTTTATCTCTGCTCATTTATAATAACTATACATTGTGGAGACTCATTTTCCTGCCCCCCTCTGCCTCAGTGCTGAGAGCAGTTAAAAGTAAATTTGGCAAGTCTGTGGGGAGAGTGAGATAATGGGTGTTAATGACCAAATGGGAAATCTATACTTGAGCCACTTACTGCGAGGGCGGCCCATGGATCCTTGAAAGGGTGCTGTCAGGCTTTGAAATAACACTTCTAAAACTCTTGATTTTTTTTTTCTCCCATTAACGTGTTCCTCTTTCTTATTACTCTCCCCTCTCCTAAGAAGGTAGAATCTTTTGGGTTCAGAGTTCAGAATGATATTGACTTTTGGACAAGATCGATATCGATGTTTCGGAAGGTCCCAGGATGTTTATTATTTTGGGCGGGGAATTTGGGGGTTTATTGGGGGATGATTTTGGTTAATCACATGGACCCTGGAGCCCGGGAGGTTTCCAAGCTCTGCTACCTATTAAATGTGCTACTGCAACTTTGTTTTGCTGTCAGTAACATGAGGATGATGATGGAAGCCACTGCAAAGTTTTATTAGCAGGATTTAATTAGTTAATATAAGTAAAAGTGCTTAGAGCAGTGCCTGTCACATATTAAACATCATATATGTATTTCTTCTTCTTCTCCTCCTCCTCCTTCTCCACCTTTGTCGTCGTCGTCTTCTTCTTTTTCTTCTTCTTCTTTTTCTTCTTCAGCTCCTTCTTTTCCTTCTCCTCCTCCTCGTTCTCCTCCTTCTCCTTCTCCTTCTCTGTAAAAAGGAGGTAACAACAGTGCTTACCTCATAGACTATGCTGTGAGGATTAAATCATATAGATCATACAGCTCTCTCAAAAAAAGTTATTTTTAGTACCCATTCTGATTTTATGATATTAAAATTTTGAGCTCAGACTTGTCTTAGAACTGAAACTTCACGTTATGATAGACAGCATGTCATCCAGTTCTGCTCAACAAGCATATTCTGAGTGTCCAGTCTTGGCCAAGTCCTGGGAATCCAAAGATCAGTTGGACTAGAACCGTCACCCCTGGAAGGAGAAGGGAAACACAAAGCAAAGCTATTCCGAGAGCTAGAAAAGATGCTGGGAGACCCTTCCGTCATGCAGAATTGAAGAGAAAACATTGTGCATTGGCCTTTTCGGGGGAAGACTGGCTCCAAAGGCTGTTCTCTGGGACTCCTTGGAACCACTCAAATACCTGCGTCTCTCTCCACCTTCCACCTGACTCTCTCATCCCATCGATGAGGTCGATGCCTTCCCAATTCATATAGATGAAGAGCCCTCCGTTTTCTCTTGGGCATAGGCTCTGGTTTTGCTTTCAAGTTTACTGACTCACGATGGCCATTTGCCCAAAAGATGCCTTTGTTCAAATTAGTCAATGGCGCTCCTTTTTCTGGGCGTCCTGGTGCAGAACTCGAGCAGCTCCAAGGGGTCGCCCCGGGCTCTCCGCTTCCTAACTTCCTCTCTTGACATCTCAACTCTGGTAGCTCTGCACACTGAGAGATCCTAAGAAAAGTAAGTGCTTAAGAATCACCTCTGCTCTGGGGAAGACTTTTAAAAAGGCAAATTTTACCTTTTTTTTTTTTTAAGAGGTGGAGCACAAAGTGAGTTATTAGGGAAAGGCGTGGCAAAGAGGCTAGATATGGGGACTGTGGCATGTAACTTCTATGGCTGCTGGCCTCCTCCACCCGTGATTACAGGATGGGTCACTTCCCACACATGCCCAAATTCCAGTGACTCTGGAGCTCTCCAGCCGGCATGGCATCTTCTCATGCAGGAATGTAGGCCATCAGGGGAAACCCTCTCCTGCTCCAGCTCCCATCAGTCGCTCTACCATGTTGGCATCTGCTGGGAGTTTCCCTGTGGTTGTCACTCTTTCAAGTGCTCAGCGTGAGGATACTGAGGCCCATGTGAGGCAGAGTGACCCAGTCTTTTCAAACTGCTAGGACTTGGGTGTGGGCCTCTGTGCAGAGGCAGGAGAGACATCTCATGATGTAACCCACCAGAGTATTTATGGAGGCCACCAGAAACCTATGGGTTCTTGGCAAGACCATTACAATCTCCTTCCCATAATGAACCATTCACTAAGCTAATCCGTAAAGGGAGTCCATAAAGAAAATCGATAGCTCACCTTCTCTTACAAGACCCCAGCACTGATCCCATTATGCCTTCCATGCCTAGTTACCTTAGTCCCTGTGACACTCCCAAGCCTCTCTGGTCATCCCTGGTCCCCTGGACATATCCCCAAATTGTCCCACACATCACTAACTTGACCCAATCTCCCACTCACTTCCTGGTCCCTTTCATTCTTATCCTCTGTGTTCCCAAAAAAAGAAAAAAAATGTACACCTGTCACCCCTTCCCTGTGTGTCCCCCTCCTCTCATTGCTGTAACCTCCTGGGTGGCCCTCCCAAGTGCTGGTTGTTATTCTCACCCCCAAGGATTACCAGGCTAGGGGACAAGTTGTGTGTCCTCGGGCTTCTCATAGTCTCTCCCAGACCCACTGTCCCTCATTTCTGAAGCTACAGCTGTGAACCAAAGAAGAGCCTTGCCTTCACGAAGGGGGCGGGGCTGGCCACAAATAACAAATACCTACAAAACATGTTGGCTGGCAGTAAACACGGTAGAAAAATAAAGCAGGGGAAGGGGAGAAGCAGTGCTGATAGGACCTAGGAGAGAGCGTGTCCGATGGGCAGTGACCTATGCGGCTATCTGAGAGACAATCAATGTGCAAAGTCTTCAAGGACCACATCTAGCTAACTGATCCATCCAACATCCAGACCTCCATCCTGCCCTTCCATACCCTTCTCACTTTATTCCTTCACCAAATCCCCAGCATCTTGTCACATGCTTTCCCCCCTGACATTGTCATCGGTAATAGCTGAACCATATCCCAATTCTTGATTCAGCATCTCACTCTTTGACTCTACTGCCCCAACACCCCCTCCACAGACTTCTCCCACCTCATTAAGACCTCCATTGACTCTAACACTGTTTCACTATTTATCACTTCCTTCTTAACTCAGCTGAGATAACACAGTCCACCGCTGCAATCAACAGCTTGTATGCGTCACCACCGCCCCACCAGCATGCTAGACTCCAATGCTGCTTTCCGTCTGCCTCTCAGCCCAAGTAGGAGAACTTGGAGGCAGAAGAACGCACATCCCTGCTGATGGACCTCACTTCAGACTGTGGCAAGTCACAAGTAGACTTCAGCACTGCCTGGCCGTTCCACGGGACTGCCCTTCACTCTCTTACCTGTAGGGCTCCTGTGTCCTCATGCCCCCTGCCTACCCACCCTCCCAGCACTGCTCCGGCCTCATCATTCCAGCTGATGGCTCCATCTCTTCTTTCACTACCATGGACGGTGGAATCTGGAGGAAGGGAGCTGCCTTCACCCGATCTTCCCACCAACCGTCATCGCATTCCTTCTTCCTGCCTTCTTCTCCCTATGGAGAACTGGTCTGGTTCCTGGGTCAGACCAGTCCCTGGGGTTGTGATTAGACCTCGTCCTGCCCCATTAGTCACAGACTTGGCTGCTTTTTCAATGATCCCATCAATTTCTTGTACTGACAGCTTCTCCCTTTATATGGCTCATTCCCATCAGCATATAAGCACATGGGAAATACCTGCGATGTTTAAGCAAAACCAAACAAGCCATCCTTAGGCTTTAGTTCCCATCTGAGGCCTAAGTCATTTCTTTGCTCTCCTTTAAAGTGAAACTTATCAAAACTTTGTCTATACTTGCTCTCTCCAAGCCCCTTGACCCAGTCACTGTAAATCTCTGAGTTATCCAACCTACTCCACTGAGGTTCTCCCCTCCACCCCCATCGCACTGGGACTGTTCTTTTCCATGTTACCAACGACCTCCTGACAAAGCCAGGTCAATTTTTGATCTTTATCTCATTTGGCCTCTCAGGAGCACTGGACAGACCGCATCACTCCCTTTCTCACAAAGCCCTTTCTTCTCTTGGTTTCTGAGCCACCGCACTCCTGTTTTCCTCATACCCCACCGGCTGCTCTTTTTCCACCTCCTTCGTGGGCCTTCCCTCCTCCTCCTGACTCTACACATATTGGAATTCCCCAGCACACTGTTCTATTTACTGTCATTCCCTCTGTGAACTTACCTAGTGGCATGAAATTAAGTATCATCTATATTCTTGAGGCTCCCAATTTTGTTTCTCTACTCTCACCTCTTCCCTGAGCTCCAGAACTGTGTGTCTGGTTATTTATTTTGGATTCACTGAAAGAGGTGAATGTCTACATGGCAGAAGCAGCCCTCTTGATTCTATCTCCCAATCTTCTTCTGTCCTGTCAGTAAGTGGCACAGCCAGGCACCCAGCTTGAATCCCCACTTTCCCCTGGTCCCGATCCAATCCAACAGCAAACCCCAGACAGGTCACTTTCCACCACCTCACCCGTTACTATTCTAATCCAGGGTGCCGCTGTCCCTGGTGGCCTGATAAGACAGTCCTCAATGACCCCCCACCCCCTCTTGACACCTGCATCCAATTCTCCACGCGACAGCTGGAAAGATCTTTAAAAGCCATAAATCAGTTCATGGTGCTTTTTTTGCTAAAAACCCTCTAATAATTCCCCTGGGGGCTCTGAAAAAATCCCGAACTCTTTACACTGGCATCCATGGGCTGATATAAATAACCCCTGGTTATCTCTTCAAACCCATCTTCTACCACTTGGTGCCTGGGATGATAGTTCCTCAAAGTTTTGCGCAGTTTGCTCCTTCACTTTATTTAAGTCTTTATTCAAATGTTATCTCTCCAGAGAGACCTTCTTTGCCTACTGTTTGAAACAGTCCTCCCATTACTCTTATTCCCTCTAAATTGTTTATTTTTTTTATCATTTTCTATTAAGTTTTTAAATTTTAATTCCAGTATCGTTAGCATACAGCATTAAGTTAGTTTCAGGCATGCACTACAGTGATTCAACAATTCTATCCATTCATTACTCAGTACTCATCACAAGTGCACTCTTTAAAGATTTTTTTAAATTTATTTATTTATTTTTTTATTATTTATTTGACAGAGATAGAGACAGTCAGCGAGAGAGGGAACACAAGCAGGGGGAGTGGGAGAGGAAGAAGCAGGCTCATAGCGGAGGAGCCTGATGTGGGGCTCGATCCCATAACGCCGGGATCACGCCCTGAGCCGAAGGCAGACGCTCAACCGCTGTGCCACCCAGGCGCCCCGCAAGTGCACTCTTTAATCCCCATCACCTACTTCACTCATCCCCCTGCTCACCTCCCCTCAGGTAACCATCAGTTTGCTCTCCATAGTTAAGAGTCTGTTTCTTGGTTTCTCTCTCTCTCTCTCTCTCTTTTTTTCATTTCCTGTGCTCATTTGTTTTGTTTCTTTAATTTCACATGATGAATGGATAAAGAAGATATAGTATCTATAAACAATGGAAAATTTTCAGCCATAAAA
Organism: Ailuropoda melanoleuca; assembly: GCF_002007445.2. Classification (NCBI taxonomy): domain Eukaryota; kingdom Metazoa; phylum Chordata; class Mammalia; order Carnivora; family Ursidae; genus Ailuropoda; species Ailuropoda melanoleuca. The sequence continues at coordinate 78,034,706 of NC_048232.1, forward strand.
AAGAATGAAATCTTGCCATTTGCAACAACATGGACGGAGCTAGAGAGTATTATGCTAAGTGAAATAAGTCAGAGAAGACAAATACCATATGATTTTACTCACACGTGGAATATAACTTATTTTTTATAGCATTTATACTACAACCTTTTAATTACATTTGTATATAATTCATTATATTACATATTGTATATGCTATAATTTATATACTACATATAATTTTCATAATATTATATTTTATATAATTCATACTATTTACAGAATAGATAAGAAAAGCTATTTGATGCAAAAGCACATCTGACAAAAGTCAATACCTAGTCACGATAAAATCTCTCTGCAAACCAGGGACAAAAGGGAACTTCTTCAGTCTGTTAAAGGACATCTATAAAGAATTTACAAATAACAACATAATTAATAGTGAAATATTGAATTCTTTCACCCAGGAGTAAGAATAAGTCAAGGATGTCCACTGTGACCACACATTTTAATATTGCACAGGGCATCTTCGCTTTTGCAATAAGGCAAGATAAAGAAATAAAAGGCACAAGAATCCGAAAGGAATGTCTTGATTATTTACATAGAAAAGTCTAAGCAATCCACAAAACAATGACTAGAAATAATAAGTGAATTTAACAAGGTTGCATGGTACAAGGTTAATATAAAAAAACCAAGTGTGTTGGATATGTTGGCAGTAAACAATTAGAAAATGAAATGTAAAAATTCTATTTATGATAGCTTCAGAAACCACAAAATACTTAGAACCGAATATAACAGAAGTCAAGATCTAAGCACTAAAATTTACAAAGCATTGCTGAGAGAAATAGAATCACTAAATACAAACATAGACCATGTCCAAGGGATTGTGCATGTTTTTGTTTCTATGCATATTGTCTGCTTCTCCAACTAGAATGTAAGCTCTTGAGATCAGGAATTCTTTCCTATTTCACTCCCTGATGTATCTTCAGTGTCTACTAATAGTGTGGGGCACCCAGTAGTTGCTTATTAAATATTTGTTGAATGAATGAAAATACGAGGCTCTAAAGCAGCTTTGATTTTGCTCAGAGTCTCACACAGTTTCTCATGAAAACAATCCTGTCTTATTCCTCAAACCGTAAGGACCCAAATTGGCTCCCATGGCCTGCCAGATGGAGAAATCCCCTTCATCATCTCCATCCCCTCTTGTGTCTCCAGCCCCCAGCCAGGACTCTGGTCTCCACCCACTCGTCTCTGAACAGACGCTCCTGGAGGAAGCGGAGTGCATGGCCTCTTATCAAAGCCAAAACACCTTATCATGGCAGACACTGTCTGCCAGGTGTAGAGAGGAATAGAGTCAGGTCTTATGGCAAGCAGAGTTGGGTAGGGCTGGACCGTTACCCTAAAACAATTAGGAGCCAAGAAATCTGGCCACAAAGAGGGAAGTTAAATTCTGTAATGCTTCCCAAGAGGAGGGTGCAGATTAGAGCTGAGAGACAAAACCAAAGACAAAGTCAGAAGCTGGATAAGCTATAGGGAAGAAGAACACAGGACAATTATTAAGACCAAGCTTGCCCCACTCCTGGGGAGCAGAAGATGGCTTATCGATAGAAGATAGAAAACCCTGAAGGATTTGAAGTCAGATACAGGTTTAAAACCCAGCTGTATGCGTGGGTTTTGCTTTCCCTGAGGCTTTCCTTCTCTATTGAATAGGAATTTTAATATCCAGCATGTCTACCTTATGGGAGCATCGTGATTACCCAATGAGTACCACGGAAAGATTATTGTTATTTATTAGTCAAGACTTATGTTATCAGAGTTCTGAAGAGTGTTCAGGTTTGATTTTTCATGGTTCATTATTTAATTTGAAGTGAATTCCCACAGGGGCGCCTGGGTGGCACAGCAGTTAAGTGGCTGCCTTTGGCTCAGGGCGTGATCCCGGCGTTATGGGATCGAGTCCCACATCAGGCTCCTCCCCTATGAGCCTGCTTCTTCCTCTCCCACTCCCCCTGCCTGTGTTCCCTCTCTCGCTGGCTGTCTCTATCTCTGTCAAATAAATAAATAAAATCTTTTTAAAAAAATGAAGTGAATTCCCACAATATAAGACTTTTCCATATTCCAATATAAATTTAAAAATCCCCTTTGCTGTGAAATATATGGTTGCTGGGAAGACAATTCATGCCTTGGGTTACCTGCAATAGTGTGCAGAACTATTAGTGACTGCCATCTTCCTGTAGCATTGAAAAATGTCTTTTCCACCCTTGGTCTTGTTTTCCAGCTACACAATCTCTTTTAGAGGCTCTTTTAGAAATTACCCAAGAGAGAAACATCCAACGCATACAAAATTCCAACAAAGGATCATCCAATATCTGGAATAAAGACAGAATCAACTCAAAATAATTACATAAACCTCCCACTTAGAAGCGTCAACATCGGGTTCACACAGAGCCACGGTATTAAGCAGTTGGACTACGTTCAGCCTGTCTTTGTAATGGAAAGTCCTTGGTAAATTCAATTATTAAAAAAAAAAAGTGGATCCTCCTGGTATGATAACAAGCATAAAATAACTGGAAAATATCATTAAAACTAACTATACAATGTATAGAAATAGAATAGTTAATAGTATTGAATGCCCTGCCATTTATTACACTGGAGAGCTAGAAGTAGGTCAAATCAATGACAAGAAATGTCCCATCACTCCAAAGCTTCACAAACAGGCATGTGCATTTCACGACATCCCTTATCTTCTGCCTTGAACATTTGCTTCTCATCACTGTTTTCCTTAGCAAACTTGTTTGGCTTTAGATTGGTCTGTGCCCTTGTCTGCAGTTGTAAAAGACAACTCACCAATATGATTTCCCCAGGAACTGGTGGAGAAGTGAGACCAAGACATATGAGTGAAGGAAAGAGCATGTTTCTGACTCGTCTAGATTTTAAACGATGCTGAATCACGAGCCATATGGTCGAGGCCCCAAAGCTAGGAAGTGGCCAAGCTGGGGTTTCAGTGCAAGCCTAAACATTGTTCTTTTCTACAGAAACAGCACTGTCTCTTGTGGGAAGAATCACATAACGCTTATAAAGCAATGGATGGAAACTAGTGACAATCAGGAAGGTTACAAAAAAGCCATTTCATACAATGGTTTGAAATATTCTGTCCCCATTTGATATAGGGATTTCTGATGGACTTCATGACCTATCACGTCAGCGACAAAAATAACCATTGGCCCAATTGCTCAGAGCTTGAAATAAATCAGAGGAAGGCAATCAATCAGTCAAATATTTTTCAAGTGTCTTCTGTTTGCTCAACACTATGCGAGACTCTGTGGGAAATGACAGCTCACACATCAAAGTTCTTTGGCAAGCAAGAAGCGAATATGAAATAGAATTATTGGAGAAAAATGACATGAGCTGGTCTGGCTTCAAAGAACCTAAATCACGGTGTGGGGGAGGGGGGGTTTCAAATAACAGTAGATCCTCATTATCATAAAATGTATTTCATCGGTGCTTAGAGCAGGGGCAGGTAAACTTTTTCTGTAAAGGGCCAGATAGGAAATGTTTTAGGCTATGTGGGCCATAGAGTCTCCCAGCTGTTGAAGTTGAAAGCAGCCATAGACGATAAAGGAAGGAACATGGCCGTGTTCTAATAAAACTTTATTTACAAACACAGCTGGCTGAATCGTTTTGATCCACTCGTTGAACTTTGCTAATTTCTTGTTTAGACTGAAAGTGAGAGAAGGCTGCAGAAGAAGTGATCAGTGTTGAACAGTCAGAGAAGCCTTAGTGATGAACAGCTGTTATTCAAGGCTGACCCTGTGCTGGGCACTCTGTGTCACAGCTCTTTGAGTTTTGACACCCTCCCCGCCAAAGCAAGTTGCTTAAGGCTATACGATTTAGTAATAAGCCGGCCTCCACTTAAATGCAGGCCTATCTGAACTCAACTCTTTACTCTCTCACCATAATAAATTACCACTGCAGGCAGACCTGCCCATTTCCCTCCCTTTGTACATCTTAGAGAACAGGGATTTGAGCCGTTAATAACAGGACGACCCTGCTGCCCAAGCCAGAGGCCAAACGCACGCAGATTACTCAGAGAATTGGTTCACACATTTTGCTCCATGTTATTCTCTCCTGGGAGCCTTAGAGACCCTGATGGCCAGACCACACCCCATAACAATTAAACCAGAATCTCTAGGGGTGAGACCCAGGCCCTGTCTCTTTGAGATGTTTCCAGGCAATACCAAAGTCCAGCTAAGTTTGAGAACCACTGCTCTGAAGCACAATGTCATCTCTGTGTGTCATATGCATATGACCCTTGGAGTTGTGGAAGGTAATGGTCCTGGGCTAACCCTCACTGAGTACGCATACATTATTAATTAAATAACTCACTAAATATTTATAGAACAGCTTCATAGGGCCAGCCACTATTGTAGGACATGAAGAAACAGTAATGCAATAGGCTAGAAAGAGTCAGAGAGCTGTCCTTGATTATGTCAAACTATTGTATTTCTCGAATTTTCTTTATTTCCTTCCGGTCTCTGCTAGTATTTAACAAAGGCTTTTAAAAATTCCACTGTCTTCTCTTTGCTAATGATGCACACTGCACTTTGAATGGTAGCATGGCTAACCCATATCCTACTTACAGTAACAATATAGCTAACAATCGTTGACTATCTATAGCCCTGCAAGGGTATAGCCATGTGGTGTCCCAACTCTGAGAATCATGTTTACTGGGCTCCTCCCTCCCTTACACGTGCTTAAACAGTTACAGCCAGTTTGATGGCCAAGGTTACCCGGAGAGGAAGGGCAAAAGTAGGATCTGTACTGGCTGTGCTTGATTTTACAATTCAGGTGTTCAACCACTAGAAATTACTGTCTGGGTGACCCCCTCGATAAGTGTTGCCCATCTATTGAAATGACAAATGAGTAAATGAGAAAAAACCTTTGCTTTGAGTCAGACCATTAATTAAGAAGGAAAAATGTTCCCCTGGGTCTGACGTAGGGATGATGATGATGGAAGATAATGAAGGAAAAAAAAATGAACGCAAGAATACCTTTGCCTGGCAACCACTTGACCACCTGGAAGGTTTCATTCAGAACTTTTCTTTATTCGAATTCTTCAATCTGCATTTTGGATGGAGTAGCCAGGCTGTTTTATTAGAAGAAGGACCTTGAAGAATGTGCAGGATCAGGAGAGATGGGGAGGAGAATATCTTCCAGGCTCAAATGCCATCGTTTCAGCGAGGAATTCCTTTTTCTTTCCAAGTTCTCCAGCCACCCAAGACAGAATGAAGAGTTCCCTCTTCTGAGAATCCAGAGCACTTTACTTCTACCCAGAGGATCTGGTCCTCATCACGACTCTTTCAAATTTCTATGATCATTTTTTATTTCTCTGCCTGCCCCCCATTATCCTATAATCTCATTATAAGCAGATGTAACACTATATTAAACGATATTATAATGAGTCTATCCTCAGCCTCGCATGGGGCCAGGCACAGACTAGGTGGTCAGTGAAAGTTTGCTCCTATCCAGAGACTATATTTTGATTGTCTTATAAAAACAGCTTCCGGTTCTGGGTGCCAACTCTGTGCCGGGCATTGTGATAGGCACGTTGAAGACTTTAGTTCCTTCATCCGCGTAACGAGTTTGCAATATTTCGTATCATTATTCCTATGAGGGTGGGCGCTTGGCATTTTGGTGCCCCGTTTCCCTTTCCTGAAATAGCCCAACGCACATGGTCATGGTGGAGATAGCACCCCCTCTGCGGATGGAGGCTGAAGAGACCCCTGCTATCCCAGCAGAGCCAACAGTAGCCTGTGAGTGATATGTTATTCACAACCGAGGTCTGTGAAGCTTGAGCCAGGACCTAAGGACGTGGGGCCAATGGGAGGGCATATTCATATCAATGGTCGCTAACCACACCCTTGCTGCTGAGTGGTCCTTCTGTGGTTTCTGCCCAGCCGCCTGGAACCTTCCCAAACTTAACAGTTTTCCAAACTAGTCTTCTAGCCTCATCGACTGTGTGAGTGTCCCAAGTATTCCCAATGAATTGTTCCTGTGGTTAAGCTTGCCCGTGGCCCCTGCGGACCTTGCCTATGTTGAAGATGAGAGGGAAGGTTGTGTTTCCACTGTCACACGGCTAATAAGGAAGGGGCAGGATTCGAACGTACTTCTTTCTGATTCTAAATCCCATGCTCTTCCCATCTACTTCTCTGTTTTGCCCATGGAGGGTGCTCAATATTTGTCTGCTGTGTACAACGCTGCTGCTGATATTCCGGAGTTAATGGTTTTCTTTCTTTTGACTCTAGAGCCATTTAATTCTTTATTGCTTTGGTATTTTCTGTGTTTAATTACTTAACCTGCTGCCTGACACTCAGAAAATACTTACCTATGGGAAGGCGATTCTTTTTAAATTTATTTCTAACCTTTATTAAGTGCTTACTATGTGACCTGCGTGGTGGGAGATGCTTTACCCGCATCCTCTAGCTAAAACACAAGCAGCCCCCAGACCCAATGAGATACAATTATTTTCATTACCAACGTTTTACAAAGGAAAAACTAAGGCCTCAGAAAGATTATGTATCTTTTTCAAAGGTCATGCACTGATATATGTTACACCCAGGATTCACTGAGGACTGACTCCCAAATGGATGCTTTAACCTTTAAGCTTTGTTGAATTACTAAATTTTTTTTAACTTCAATTTTTTTTTTATTACAGAAACAAGAGATTCACTGTAGAAAAGCAGGAAAATAAAGAGAAGTTAGAAGGAAAAATGCAAGTAATCTTTCCACCTAGAGAAAGCAACATCTGTGAGTTTGTCTAAACCTGCATAGATACACTTGAAAGAAACAAACAGAATCATCGCTTGCCTAATGATGTGCCACTCGCTTTTTCACTTCAGAGTATGTCTATTGCTGTGTAACAAATTACCCCAAAGTTAGCAGCTTAGAGCAACAAATTTATCATCTCGCGTAGTCTAAGGGCTAGGACCCCCAGGAATGGTTTAGCCTGTGGTTGTGGCTCAGGGCAACGCATGGGATTACAGTCAGGATGGCTACCGGGACTGCCATCACCTGAAGACTGGGCTGGGAGGGAAAGATCTGCTTTTGAATCACTACATGTAATCCAGGGTGCATTCCAGAAAGAGTCCATTTAGGATAGTTCCAGTTCAAAAGGACACTTTGAGATCATGCTGTAAACACTTAGCTTATGTGCATTCGTCAAGCTTCCACTCAACAAGGTTTGGCCCAATAACTAACTTTCATTTCAGAGGTTGAAAGAAACTCCTTTTGGGACAAGTAAAGCCTTGAGTAAATGGATCTTTCCCCTCTCCGGTGAATCAATGAAGGTAGCAAAGCACTATGCAATCATGTTTTACATACCATTGCGTCTATGGATTAGTTTCTTGATGGTGTTTTTAATTATTTAAATGTATCGAGAAAAAAGTACAAACTGATAGGTTTTTTCCTTTCTCTTGCTGGTTTCTGTTACGGGCTGTCCATTAAAGTCACTTGGGGTTGGTTACCTAGGAAATGGCTGGCAGACTGGAGCTTTTAGATTGATCACCAGATTTATGGCAGGAAGGTGAGTCACGTGATGTGAATTTACTTGCTTCTAAGTGGAAGACGAGAAATCGCTGAGTATTAAAAAAGAATCACCGGAACTTTCCCCCACTACTCCTTAATTTTAAAGATGAAGCGAATGATCTTCTTTCAGGAAGTCACGGAGATCTAAATTTATCTCCAGAGGAAGGGAGTCTAATGATTCCATGACCACCTGAGACTTCGTGGTTAAAAAGAGACACTGTATTCACTGTGTGTGTGTGTGTCCGTGTGTGTGTGTATGCCCATGATAAAAGCAAACTCAGCAATCTCTTAAGTTAATGAAAAATGAGGTGTTTCCTACTTTCTTCACAAGCATGAGGATTAATATATGTACAATTTCTTGAGTTCCTCTGAGAAGCACCATTATTTTATCCACATATCCTATTGTTATTAATCCCTAGGATGGAATAGAGAGTGTATTCCGTAAAACCATCTCAGTAGCTAAAAGGCCGTTATCTGCGTGATAAAGGAATTAAAATTCATCAGAATGAGAAGAACTGATCAAATTTGGAGTTTCTTAATAAAATATGCCAGGCACTTAACAAATCGTTTCTTTTTTTTTTTTTTAAAGATTTTATTTATTTATTTGACAGAGATAGAGACAGCCAGCGAGAGAGGGCACACAAGCAGGGGGAGTGGGAGAGGAAGAAGCAGGCTCATAGCGGAAGAGCCTGACGTGGGGCTCGATCCCATAACGCCGGGATCACGCCCTGAGCCGAAGGCAGACGCCCAACCGCTGTGCCACCCAGGCGCCCCTAACAAATCGTTTCTGGATAAAGAATGTGAACATTTGCCAACTAGCAGCTGTGAGCTGGGCTCTTTTACTTTACATCTCATTTAATCCTAAGAAAGAAATAGGTGGATGTTAGTATTATAATTTTTAGAATTTTGTGACACAAATATTTATTAAGCACTTAATACATCGTGTCTGTACCAAGATTCAGAGAAGATAAGTAACTAATCCAGGATTAGAATCTATTTTTGTTTTGCTCCAATAGCCATGCAGTTCCTGCTTCAGTATATTATTTTTCGGTAAGGTATTTTTCTATCAGAAGAGTGGAAACTTCAACAACTACTCTGGAAATTTTTATTGTAAGATGTTATCTAATTTGTAAAACTCAGATGTGCATGTATGAACACACATCCATTCCCTCATTCCTGAGACTTTTTCTAGCAGGCCAAAATCACCTTGAAAATCACCTTTCACCTTGAATTTGCCTGCAGTGATACAGGAATGGTTTATTTATAAAAGCAGAGAGCTCATATTAGCTATTCAGATGTGCTAGGCACCGTACCTAATACCTAATCTCCTTTAATCCCGACACAACTCTATGAGGGAGGAACTGTAGTTACCCCTGTAACAAATGACAGGATTAAGCGTTAGAAGAGTGACTTGGCCAAGGTCACATGGCAGGAAGTGGCTGGTTCACTTTGTTCATTTTTTTTTTCTAATTCCAGAGCCCATTCTCTTAATTGCTCCAATATTTTCCTCTCCTTTGAGCTAGAGCTGGTTTTCCTCGTCAGCAAGTGGCAGTGAATGCCAAAGGTTTAAAAAGAAATTATGTGAGGAAAATAAAAAAAATCCTCTTCATTAACATATTTCCCCAGCAAATGAAGACATTAATGTCATTCAGTTTTATCAGAGGAACACCATGGTTCAGGGTGTAAAATGTGTTTCCCTGCAATCAGCTCTGAAAACCCCTGGGCTGGACGGACAGACATTTAGTGTAGAATTCTCAGGTATGTTTATCTTCCCATGGGATAGTTGTCCTTGGGCTCCCCAACATGGCGCCAGGGCAGGGAGTGCTAGAGGAGGTGGGACTGTCTCCCGCCGTGAGGGGCTAACAGGACCAGGTGTGTCGTGTGCCTAGAAGAACGCTCAGCACACCGTCAGCATCAGCACATGGTAACACCCCGTGTAATCACAGTTATTGTGTATAAAGAATTCATTCTGTAACAATGATACACAAATACCATCATAATTCCAAGACTTAGGATAACAACTTGCCCCCATCCCTTAAAAAAAACCCACGACTGCTGGCTCTGAAATCCCACCATCAATGCTCGGTTCCTTTCCCTGTAGCCTTTTCCTTTTCCTACAGCCTGGGAGTCTTCGGGCCTGGATACCTCAGAGGAACAGAAGGATTTCCTACCAGGCGTTAACAGAAGGGAAGGGAGGGAAGTCAGAGCAGGAAGGGCTTCTGGGCGCCCAGAGCTTCACCTCCCCGTCACCTGACAGATGCGGAAACTGGGACACAGAGTTAGTGAGTCATTCTTTCTTCTTGAAGCATGGGTGAGCATGCGTGTGTACGTGTGTGCTTCCGTGTCTGTTTGGGGGTTGTGTTCCCATCACTAATTCTGTATAACAACCCAGCCCACACCGAGTGAGGTAAACACGGAGTGATGGCCACTTTGTTCAGGTCACAGATTATGAAGGTCAGGATTCAGGGTGGGAGCAAACGGGATAGCTTGGACTCACTTGGGGAGGCTCAGAGGGCAGGTGGGGACTCAGACACCTGGAGCTAGGAGCATTTGGAGGTCCTGCCTGCTACCTGGGCTGGGATGACTCGTCTGGAGGCCCTGTAGGTGGCTTCTCCCTGTGGCAGGGCCTTCTTGCAGCATGGGGCCGGATTCTCAGGAGGCAGTGTACCTGGACTGAGCATTCCATGAAAGCCAGGCGGGAGCTGGCTGGCCTTTTCGGACCTAGTCTTGGAGGTCACAGAGTCCGTTTCTGCTGCATTCTACTGGGTATAAGCAAACCAGGAGCTCAGCTCAGATTTCAAGGGCAAGAGGATTAGATCCCACATCTCAGGGGAGGAGGGTCAAGGTTAAATTGTGTGGGATGGGAGAGAGTGTTGGAGCCATCTTTGGAAAATACAGTCTGCCTTGGGGAGGAAAGCAGCAATTTATAGCTTCTCCACTGAGCCTTTAAAATGTCCCTCTTTCCTTCTTCAGGCCCCTGGCTTCCTCTCGGCACCTTTACTTCCGGCCCTCAGTGGAGTGCAGTGGGCTCAGGAACGCTGGAAGCCTCCCATCCCAGCCTGGCTCCTAAGCAAGACCAGTTCCCAAAGAAGACCCCAGGGGCTTTGTCCAGCACCAGGGAGCCCACTGGGCCCTGTGGAAGCCTTGATTCAGCACAGCTGGCCTGTGGGAATTTGTGGGAGTGGGAGGGAGCCTGCACAGGGGAAGCTAAAATAAAACAAAGACTTACCACTCTGGGAACCAGAAGGAAATAAAACTGTGGACATGTGCGTGCACATGCGTGTGTGCATGTGTGTGTCGGGGTTGCTGAGGCTGGGGGTAGGAGAGTGGAAACTCTCCAAGAGAAGAAAAGGCATTTGCGTCATGTTAGCAATGCTGGAAAACTCTGAAGAACGGTGTGTCTGGAATGGGTTCTCCCAGGTCAGCGCGCCCGTGAAAATGGAAGGAAACCAGTAATGATTGAGGACCTATTGGGTGTTATTAGGTACTTTATATAAATTTTCTTATTTAATTCTCTCAACAAATTCACACATTGGAGGTGTTTGTAGCCTCGTTTTATACCAGAGGAAACCCGACTAAGTTCACATAATATCTAAGGGCTAGAATCTAGATTATAAGATATTTCTTGGGACTCTAGGACCTGTAATATTGTCACGAAACCAACTTCTTTAAAAGGCATTCAAGTTCTCCCTTTGCAGAAAATATTACATTAAAAAATACAACAGAAATGACAGGCAGCTGTTATGGTTGAGGCAGGGATGGGAGATTTGAGACCCAAATGGCAGATCTTCCTTTGGGCCCCAAGTGACAACCCTTGAAAAGTTTGGGGAACCCAGGGGTTCCATGGGGTACTGTTTGAAAACCCAGTTAATAGTGTCTTCACTAGCTCCCAAACAAGACAGGGTTTTTTTTTAATACTCCATAGGGGTTTTGGCCTGCAGGGGTTTGGCCTGTAGGGGTTTTGTTCTGATGCCTGAACCTACCTGGGGGCATCTCTCTTCATCCCTTGAAATCGTGTTGATCCTTCAATGCTATATCTCCTGGAGGCTTTCCCCTGGGTTGGTTACTTTTCTGCCTCTACACTCTCGGGGAAACATAGAGTAATTCCAAGATTCTACTTACCTCTTTGTAATGATGATTCCCCAATTTACAACAGCAGTTCACCATTTCAGATATCTCCTTTGAGTTCCTGATGTGTGCATCTAAAATACTACTGGACATCTCCCCATGCGTGTTGAGTAGGAATGAAAATTTAACATGTCCAAAATAGAACTCTTGATTCCCCATTCTCTCACCCCTTCCAAACAAGCTCACCTATACTTTTTCTAGTCTTCCTTGTAGGACGGATCTCCTTGACCATCTTTTTTTTTTTTTTTAAAAGATTTTATTTATTTATTTGACAGAGAAAGACAGCCAGCGAGAGAGGGAACACAAGCAGGCGAAGTGGGAGAGGAAGAAGCAGGCTCATAGCAGAGGAGCCTGATGTGGGGCTCGATCCCATAACGCCGGGATCACGCCCTGAGCCGAAGGCAGACACTTAACGACTGCGCCACCCAGGCGCCCCTATCCTTGACCATCTTGAGACGGTTTCTGAGAACCAAGTCCCAAGGAAGCAGCCAAACTTTCTTCTGATCCTGAGCATTCTTCAATATCAAGTGGCTATAATGGAGAGAACAGACAATGCCTCAGCCAGAGGTGGGCTGCTGAGATGACGAGACCGTCAGTAACTGGAGCAGGACTATACCACTCCTTCCTCCTCGAGCTGGCTCAGTTCCTAGTGGGCAAGAGAGACTGCAGGAAAGAGGACTCGGGCACAATGTCCTCTGAGATACTTTAGCAGAACTTGGGTACTGGTGAGAATTCCTGACATCCTAACAGTCTGGCTCCCCTTACCCCTAAAAGATGTTAGTGTCATTGTCATGACTACATGATCTCAGTTTGTGTAGGGACTTCCCAACTGGATTTAACCCTCTTGATGTTGGAGATCACTACATGGTCTTCCTACCATCAGCTCTCATGCCTTCTATATTGCTTCTCATCAAACATCTGAGACTGACCTGATCAAGTGGAGGCCATGAACAGCTGATGAAGCAAGCTGGTACATTAATGTGCTTCCATATTGGAGTATGCATTCAGAGTTTTAGAGGAAACAACATCTAAAAGGACTGATCAGGATGTGAGGGAGATCTGGTGCCTCATCTGTCATCCCGTTGTTTGACAGGGTTGATTCGGCTGATCTGGCCAGCTGTCCCCATCCTCCCTCACCAATCCATCTCTGTCCCTCCTAAGGCTGCACTCCTGTTTGAAGAGGACGACCTTCCCTGATACAGGAGGACCGTTCTTTGGTCAAGGTATATGAATAGCTGCATTCCCCTGCTAGGACCTCCAAATCAGCTCTCAAGGTCCATTTGTCAAAGAATGTAGGGTAGTCAAACTTCCAAGACTCCAGATACATCCAAATGAGGCACTGCGTGTGGCAATCTGCCTCTCTTTAAAAAAAAAAGAAAGAAAGAAAAGAAAGAAAGGACTGAACAATTCACACATTCAGATCTCAAATTTCTGTAACTTGGTGCATTGCTTGTACATTGCCCAAATCACAGGGAAGGGGGAGGAAATAAAATCTGTGAGGCATGCCCTAGGTACATCATGTCATTTCACTGCCACGCAGTCCACTGAAGAATGCAAGGCTGAGAGAGTTCCAGTAAAAAGGCATCTTAGCTAGTTAGTAAGCAGAAGGGAAATGATCTGAATTTAGATCGAGTTGATTCTAACTTATAGGTGAGGAATATAAATTTCAGAGAGAGTCAGCAATGCGTTCAAGTTGAAGGCTAACATTTATACCCAGATCTGTATGATTCCTGCACCTGTGCTCTGTGTCTGTTTTCCACCATATCACATCTACCAATGCCAACTCCATCTCCAATAACAGTGGCCCTCGTTGGATGAACAGTAAGGTTAAGTATTGGATCCAGCTCTCCTGTCCTAAGGCAGAAATTTGAGAACAACTCTCTTCCGAGAAAGTTGCCAAGCAAGCCTGACGTCTCCTAGGGATGTTGAAAATGGAGTATAGTTCAAAGGACTGGTAAGTGCCCACTAGTATTTGTCTCAACATGTATACTTCCTCTTAGTTACCTTCTTGCTGGAAATAAATCGTGTTGTTCTAAGGTACTGAAAAGAATGTTTCTACAGTGGAAATATCAATTTATTTCCATAATAGAAAATTGACTATGTTATTGATCAATATGTCCCATCTGCCAAGTCTTCCTAATTATAAATTTGAAAGGTACACCCAGTAGCGTAGTAACTGTCAAGCAATTATTGATGGAAAGCTGTTGTTGCAAGTTTTGATGTAGGTCCCTCTCATGACAGACTGGCATAGAATGAGACACCAAATTAAATATGTTTCATTTACTAGTAAAATGTTTTTGTTCAGTTTTGTCTCCCAAGAGTTGATTAACAAAATAATCCTGTGAACTGTTCGCTTCTCAAGAGACATTGGACTTTACCAAGTGCCAGCCCTGAACCATGCTTACAAAATTGATATCTCACATCCCAGACTAATGCTGCTTTAATTTAAAACATTGATTGGTTTATGTAGTTCTTTGTTATTTGGTCAGAGATTCTTATAATCCCCAGTCCACTTCACTTTATGAACACTAATTTTCTTGCTTAAGTGTCAACATCTCCAATAAATACATTCAAATATTACCCAAACAGATTGTTACATGACATTTTTTTTTTAGCATTTTGCACATTTCATATGCAATCACGGATCTCAGAGATGGTTTCTTATTTTGATTTCCCCTCCAATTTGGCAGGGATTAAAAAGCTGTTGCCTGTCACAGGCCAAAACTGTGTCAAATGGGATGAACTTCTGATGAAAGCACATTACGGAGACTAATAAACTCTAATTATACCACAAGCTTCTTCTGAAATGGGCACTTCCAGTTCCATATGCCACAAATATTGGCCCAGAATCAAGGACGAATCCTGAACTGATGCTTTTATTACATTTGAGATAGTGGAGAAGTTTCATTGAAGACAAGAGAGCAGGAGACAGCCTCCATATAGTGATACACCTTGATGTTACAGGAAAGAGTGGGGAACCCAGTTACCTCTGAGCATCTCATGAGTTGGGTGCCCACATTTGAAACAGCAACGTACTGTCTTATCATTCTGCCCTTTGAGTCCGAAGTCTTGTCTCTTTCTTTAACTCTGAGAAATGTCTTCTCATTCATTTTATTACTTCCTCCACTCCATTGACCCTTGAACAACGCAGGTTTGATCTGTGTGGTCCACTTACACAGATTCTTTTCAATAAATATGAGAGAGTGCTGTAAATGTATTTTTTCTTCCTTATGATTTTCTTTTTCTTTTTTTTTTTTTTTAAAGATTTTATTGATTTATTTGACAGAGATAGAGACAGTCAGTGAGAGAGGGAACACAAGCAGGGGGAGTGGGAGAGGAAGAAGCAGGCTCCCAGCAGAGGAGCCTGACGTGGGGCTCGATCCCGGAACGCCGGGATCACGCCCTGAGCCGAAGGCAGACGCTTAACTGCTGTGCCACCCAGGCGCCCCTCCTTATGATTTTCTTAATAACATTTTCTTTTCTCTAGCTTATTTTATTGTAAGAATAGAGTGTATAATACATATAACATACAAAACATGTGTTAATTGACTGTATATGTTAATGGTAAGACTTCTGGTCAACAGTAGGCTATTAGTAGTTGTTTTTTTGTTGGGGGGGGGGTCAACAGTTATAATTGGATTTTCAACTGTTCCCATGGTGGTTGTCGGTGCCCTTAATACTGATGCAGTTGGTCAGCGGTATTTTCTTCATTCTCTCTTCTAAATTCCTATTTGAGGATGTTTGTGCTTTTCAAGTTATTTTTTATATCTTCATATTCTTTCTTTCTTCCTACCCTTTTATTCTTTGACACAGCATTCTGGAGAAATTCCTAGGCTCAGTCTACCAGTTTCTCACGTTGTTCTCCATATATATGTCCATCCTGTTCTTCAGACTATCAAGTTTGTTCTGAGTTTAAGGATTATATTACCCATCATGGTGACCTGGTCTTATTTCTTAAGAGCCTATTTTTATTTCATGGATATCCTTCCTTACTTTTCTTTCTCTTAAAGATTTTTTCCATTTTGGGAAGGGGGATCACATTTCCTTGGGTATCCGTTCTTGGATGTGTTGAACTTAGTGTTTTTCTTATATTAGTTTCCTAGGGCAGCTGTAGCAAATGGCCACAAACTGGGCAACTTGAAACAACAGAAGTTTATTCTATCAAAATTCTGGAGGTTGGATGTCTGAAATCAAGGTGTTGGCAGGGCCATGCTCCCTCTGAAGTCTCTAGGGAAGAATCCTTCCTTTCCTCCTTTCTTCCTCTTTCTTTCTTTCTTTCTTTCTTTCTTTCTTTCTTTCTTTCTTTCTTCTTTCTTTCTTTCTTTTTCTTTCTTTCTTCTTTCTTTTCCTTCCTTCCTTCCTTCCTTCCTTCCTTCCTTCCTTCCTTCCTTCCTTCCTTCCTTCTTCTCTCTCTTTCTTTATATTATGGTAAAAAATACATAACATAAATTTACCCTGTTAATAATATTTTAAGAGTACAACACCATGTTGTTGACTATATTCACATTGTTGTACAGCATATCTATAGAACTTTTTCATCTTGAATGGCTGAAACTGTATACACCTTGAACCATTTCCTCTTGGCCCCAGCTCCTGGAAACCAACATTTTACTTTCTGTTTCAATGAATTTGATGACTTTAGATACCTCCTATAAATGGAATCATGTAATATTTGCCTTTCCTTGACTGGCTAATTTTACTTATCATAATGTCCTCAAGGTTCATCTCTGTTGTAGCAGGACAGGATTTCCCCTCTATTTTAAGATTGATTAATATTCCCTTGTATGTACATACCTCGGTTTATGAGCAGACATGGATTCTCTGGGCTCACCCTGATTAGGACACATCTCCAGTACATCCATGGGAGATATTCTAAGCTGTTTGCTGGAGATAGTACGTCCTCTCCACTGTCTCCTTACAAAGAGTTTACCAAAAAACCATGGTTGAACAACTGAATTTGATGTAGGAGTCAGTGAAGGGTCGACCTTTGCAGAAAGGTTCGTTCAGAGCCAGAGCAAAGCCAGCCCATACAATTGAAGGAACAGCTAGTGGTTGAGTTATAAAAGGCAGTGTTTTCTTCTATCAAACACTACTATGTGCATGAGCTAATCTCATGGATTACAGTATCCTTATGAAGCAAATACTATTATCCCCTGCATCTTGCAGTTGAAGAATTAAGGGCAAAGTGCCTGGTGGGTAGGTAGAAGGGGTAATAGGGAATCAAAAAAACTAATGGCTTCCTTGTCAGTCTTTTCCCAGGTTCTCCCCTCTGTGGACTGGACCTAATCCTTTAATCTGGGAAGTTGGAGAGTGTAGTATTCAGAGCAAGAACATGGAATCAGACAAATGTGAGTTCAAACCCAAGTTCTGCTCATTACTGATGGCAGGCTCTTGAAGAATTTACTGGACGTCTCTGGCCCTAACTTCTCACCAATAAAGGCATGAGTAGATACAAAATGGAGGTACTGCTATCCACCTGCAACATGGTATTTACCCAAAAGGAACAAAATGAAAGTCAAGTGAAGAGCACAGATTGCAAAAGACTCTGCAGATTAGTGAGGAATTTAAACACTTTATATATGAATGAGTCCCTCATATTTAATGTCTGACAAACAAGGCGTGTTGAGGATGGAGTTCATTTCCTTGTTTAGGGTTAGAGGCAATGTGGGGTTGCAACAAGATCCTGGGCTTTGGAAAAGCAAGACTAACCACCTCTATCATAGACTTGATGTGACCTTGAACAAGCCACTTATCCTGCCTGGGTCTCAGTGTCCTCATCTGAAACACCAGAATGCCAACACCTAACCTGCAGAGCGATGTGAGGTTAGATGAGATGAGCGACATCACCCCATCTGAAGCTGGGGAGTGAGCTTCACCTTCTTAGCCTCGTGTACAAATTATTCACCAGGGCTGTCAAGCATGCCTCCCGAGAAGCTTTCCCAAATCTCTCTGTTACTGTGGCTACTGTCCTTCTGATACAACTCATTGTCTTTCCTCTGGATGGATGGGGTCCCCTCCTAAATGTTCTCCCGTCTCCCAGACACAAACTGAGCCATGTCCTTCGGGTACATTCCTTCGGTGGTTCCTAGTTATCTAAAAGGTAAAATTCACACATCTTTGTGTGACACTTGGGCTCTTCCCTGTTTGATCTTTACTTACTTCTCCCTCCCCCTCTTTCCCAGGATCTCATTCCTGCCTCTCTTGTTGGGGCGATCACCTGCTTGGGTGTTCTTTCTCTCTAAAATGTCTTTTTTCTACCCCTAATCTACCTGGAAGCCTCCTACCTTTTTCTTAGCATTCAGTCTTAGCTCAAGACATGGGAAATGGACCCATTAATTTCTCTAATCCTCCTTCTCTTTATCTGTAAAATGGGATAACATTTTTACTTAATAAGGTGGTCATGACACTCAATTTAATTCAAACCATGATGCCAGATGCACAGTAAGTGCTCAACAGTTGTTCACAATTATTACTTTAAGTCTATTATGATTTTTACTAGAGCACAAAGAAAGTAGAGCTTAACCCCTGGGAGTGGGGTTCAAGGAAGTTTTCCTGGAGGGGGAACGCATGCACTGAGCTGCAAAGAATAATGGTATTTCACTGAGCCAACAAGGCGGGGAGGAAAATGAGGAAGGACATCTCAGTCTCAGGGGTGGGGATGTGCAAGATATGTCTGGAAAATAGAGAGAAGGTGAGTTTGCCTGGATTAGGGTGCAGCAGGAAGAGGAGGGCAATGGGTAGAGGTAACCTTCCCCCTCGTCCAGCTCCCTATTCCCCCCCAGTCATCTTTACGTTCTCTGCCCTCACTCTGGGATGCCCTCCAACTCATCCCACCCAACACTGCCTGCCACTGCCTATCAAAGTCCAATCCATCCTACCAGACCCAGGTCCGATATACCTTTTCCAGGAAGATTTTTATGTTCCATGATCTCAGGACCGTGTCTGTGTTGCTCTCTGTCCTATTCCAATCATCTCTCCTAGTGCTTGGCATGGATTGGATATTCTTTTCTTTCTTTCTTTCTTTCTTTCTTTATTTGTTAAATAAATGAATATGGCAAACCATGTTAGTAACAATGTCTTTCTCCCCACTCCTCCCCCTTTCCCCTTGCTGACAGAATGCCCACCCAAAAAAAGGTAGCAATTTTGCCAGCCTCAGGCAACAGATCACAATTAGCCTCGCACAGCGCTGTCCAAGAGAAACAGAACGACAGCCACAACTGTGAGGGCACGTATGGAATTTAAAATTTTTCTAGTAACTACATTTAAAAAGCAAAGAGAAATTTATTTTGATAGTATATTCTAATTTTTGTAAAATTTATTTTGATAGTATGTCTTAACTCAATTCATCCAAAATATTGGCATTTTAGCATGTAATCAATAAGAAATTATTAATGAGTTTACCTTCTTTTTTGGATTAAGTCGTTGAAATCTAATGGATGTTTTACACTTGCAGTACGTCTCTATTGGGGTCAATCACATTGCAAGACCTTAAACAGCCGCGCACGGCTGCTGACTCTGTTACTGGACAGCTCAGGTCTAGACAGTCAAACCATCCAGCTCCTCCTTTCCCAGACTGATCATGTGATCATGTGACCCCATTCTGATCAATGAGGTGAAAAGGGAAGTCAGCTGGGACCTTCTGGGAAAGCGTTTGCTTTCCTGATTAAAGGGACAAGGGTGGCTTATGGCACCTTTCCAGTTTGTCTTGAAAACAAATGTGCTTCCGGGAACACATTAAGAAATGGTCCAGAGCAGGGGTTGGAAAACTTTTCCTGTAAAGGCCAAATAGCAAATATTTTAAGGTTTTCAGGCCACATAGTCTCTGTTACAGCTGCTCAACTCTGCCATTGTCCTACAAAAGTCGTGGTTGGTATTATGTAAACAAGTGAGCATAACTATGTTCCAATAAAACTTTATTTGCAAAAACAGTTGGCAAGCCTGATTTGGCCCTTGGGCCATTGTTTGTCAACTCCCCCCCGAGAGAATCATAGAGACACCAGCCCTGACCTTGTGGATCCACTTCCAGACCTTTTGTTATATTGAGGGGGCAGGGGGATCAAGCCACTGTCGGTTGATTTTCTGTGACTTCTGACAGATAGCAACCTAGTGGATAGTTAAAAAATAGAATCGGTGTGTCAGTTATAATAAATCTTCTCTCCTAAGATGCTGTGCCTTTAAAAAATGTTATCTCTGGGATAATAGGATGATCACAGTAACCTTAATGCCATTGGTTGAAAACCAATTGCTTTATAAACTGATCCTCAGAAGTCATTATTCCAGATTCATGGATAAGGAGGCTAAAGCTAAAAAAACAAGGAAAAAAAAAAAGCTTTGTCTTAGGTCATGAGGTTGATAATCAGCAGAAAGAGGATTGGAATCCAGACCCCATCTGATTCAAAACCATTCAGAAGTATTTGTAAATCCCCTACTGTGTGCTGGCTACTATTTTAGGCGCTTGGCAAGATCTGTGAGCAGAAACAAACATCCCTACCCTGGCCGAGTTTACTCTCTGGAGAGAGGGAGACAGGCAGTCGATAGCCAGCAATGGGTCAGGAGGTTGTCTGCACCCCTAAGTTCATTGCATCGATATCCACAATTACCAAGATGTGGGAACAACCTAAGTGTTCTCAGACAGATGAATGGACAAAGAAGATGCGGGATATATATAGACAGAGATAGAGATATATAATGATATCTATCTATATATATATCTATAGAGATAGAGATATATAATGAAATAGCACTTAGCCTTAACAAAGAAAGAAATCCTGCCATTTGCGACAACACGGATGGACCTTGAAGGCATTCTGTTAGGCAAACTAAGAAAAACACAGAAAGAGAAGTACAACATGATCTCACTTGCGTGTGGAATCCAAAACAGTCTAACTGCAGAAGCAGAGAGTAGAATGGGGGTTGCAGGGTGTGTGTGTGTGTGGGGGGCTGGCAGGATGGGAATTGGGACAATATTGGTCAAACGGCACATAGTTTCAGTTAGCAAGGTGGTAAGTGCTGGAGAGCTAATGTATAGTACGGTGATCAGAGTTAACAATACTGTACTGTACACCTCACATTTGCTGCGAGGATAGATCTTAAATCTTCACAGACACAAAGGGTAACTGCATAGAGGTGATAAATATGTTAATTAGCTTGATTGTGATGATCGGTTGGCATTGTATCTGCATATGAAAACATCAGGTCTCACATCTTAAATATATACAAGTTTTAATGTCAGTGGTATCTCACTAAAGCTGTTAAAAATATTTATAAGGAGGAAAAGTCAAGCAGGGCTCTTCCCACTGTGCTGCCTGCCTCTTTGCACTTCTTTGAGTTGCGTTTATCACAAGGCTGCCTTGTGTCAGGGTGACGTGCTTGCGTGTGTGCATTTCCCCCCTCAGTTACAGCTTCCATTTCACTGATCTTAATACCACTACAGCAAACAGCAGGCACTCAATGCTTGTTGGATAAAAATCCAATTGAGTTCACTTTGGCGTCAGCTATTCCGTTGGAAGCAGCTCAAGAAACATATGGATATGAGACAGGGTAAGTCTAGTTCAAAAGTTCCACCATTATTTTCACAAGTGCCCACAAAGTTCCAGGCTCAGTGCTGGGCTCAAGGCTCCCAGCAGGCTCTGTCTGGTGGGTTTAAGGGGGCAGATGTCCAGGAAAGCAGGCAGCTTGCCAGTAGCAAGATACACAGGCATGGGCGGCACAGCTCAGGCAAAGACAGTGGGAACAAATCCCTGCACTTCAAAGCAATCCTTCCTTCGAGCTGTGTAAGGAGCTAGAGAGCAGATTTCCGGACCAGTACTGCTCAATAGTTGAAGACCAATGCAGAAAAATAGAAAGGTTCACAGGATGCATTTCCTACCTCCCCCCATTCGATATGGAAATCACTTTATTGAGTTTTATGGGGTGTGAGGATGCCTATTCTCATGACTTAAATTACCTACTTTACTGGATAGAAGAATCTAAACGAGAAACCTGGCTCTGCCTTTAGCCGTTAAAAAAGTTAATATTCAAGTGCATTTGAGTGGTGCCAATTTGATTCCGAAATTAGATCTGCTATGAGAACTCAGAGTTAAATGGGCCGCAGTTGACTCAGCCTGGGTCTCGGAACTTGGACAGGCCCCACCTCCAAGACTTCATTCTCTTACCTGTAAAATGAGGGGTTGGACTAAAGCATCTCTAAGTCCCTGCCAGCTTTGCCATTTGCGGATATAAATAGATCGTAATGACAAGGACTCCAGGCCTCCTAAACCTGCCTGTGCTTCAGGAGCAGATTGACGGGGGTTCAAACTAAAGATTTTCTGATCCAACCCTGGGAATTCGGATTCTCTAGGTCTAGCTGAAGGCCTAGAAATAGGCATTTTTAATTGGCTTAGGTGTTTCTTCGGAGCCCGTTCTGCAAAACCCAGCTTGCCTGGCATTTGACAGCCACTGGAAAACCTGAAAGTCCTTTGCAACCAGCCTGGATCGGAGTCATTCCTGTTATTTGAAAAGGTCTCTTTGGATAAAAACACTGACCTGTCCCTGGTGTCGCCAGCTCTCATCCTGGATTCTGGGCCTTGACATCAGCTCGTATGTGTAGACATCTTCCAGGATGCATCCTTCAAACTCACGTAGGGGGGATGGGGCAGGGGTGGGGCAGGGGAGAAGCCTTTGTATTCTGCATTTTTGATTTCCCCTTTGTGAGAATAGTCCCAAAGAGGCAGTGGGTTTTAGCAAGGGGATAAGACCCTCCAGCTCCGGTTTGACTCCCTGGAGGATGCAGGCCCAGGAGCTTGGCCTGCTGTCCCAGTTTTCCCGGTCTGGAAAATGGGGAGCGCAAGCCTGTCACATGATGCTCGCACAATTTGTTAAAGCTCACAAATGCTTTGAGGATGAATAAGGTGCTTGGGAAAAGGGCAGTTTCTAAAACCGTGGTGTTTGGCTTCAACACTGACAGAGAGCCAGCGGTCCTACGCATGCTGGAGAAAACATGACGCCAGAGACAAGCTGATTTGATTCCAGAGGACTGAAATATCTAAAATGCAACATCCAGGGCCAGGCACGCCCTGGCAAAGCACAGTGTTTTATCAACTGTGAAGCATGGGACGAAGGTCCTGATCTGAGCTTGGAGATGGAGGGAGATTGGGGGTGGGGGGGGGTGGAATTGAGAAACGAGGGAAAGGAGAGTAATGGAAGGAGGGAAACTTGGTGAGGGGGTAGGCAGAATTAAGGGTCCATCTGACATTCATGGACTTGAATTTTTTTTTTTAACATTTTATTTATTTACTTGACAGAAAGAGAGAGCACAGCAAGGGGAGCCGCAGAGGGAGAGGGAGAAGCAGGCTCTCCACTGAGCAGGGAGCCCAGGAACTTGGGATTGTGACCTGAGCCCAAGGTAGATGCTTAACCCAAGCGCCCCCAGGGACATGAATTTAAGGAGAGTGCTGCCAGCTTGGGGTGTGTTTTCCTGGCCACATCCTGCTTCCTGGGGCAAGCACTGTGCAAGCTGAGTGTTGGGGTTAACTGAGATTTCAATTTTGCCAAGCAAGTACAATGGAGAAAGGGCAAGTGGGACACTTGATGGCATGGTGATGGGTGGAGTAACCCACAGAGATAGAAGCCCCATTAAAATGCACATCATGGGAGGAGGAGTGAAATGTGCTCTCCCAGAGGGGCTAGGAGAAAAAGAGGGTGGTCTACCAACTTACCCAGCAGTTAAATCCCAGTTCCCTTTCAGGGAAGATGAAGGTTAGAAGGAGTACCAAAAGATAAGGAAACAGCAGGAGCATGGAAGGGGCATCCCCTTTCCCAACCAATTTCTTGGAAGTTGGTGTGGGAAGAGTTGCGGGGCCAATGTTATCTGAGTGTGCAGAACTCTGGGTCCCCTTCTTCACGGTCCCCTCCGTG
This sequence comes from Ailuropoda melanoleuca, assembly GCF_002007445.2. NCBI lineage: Eukaryota > Metazoa > Chordata > Mammalia > Carnivora > Ursidae > Ailuropoda > Ailuropoda melanoleuca. Next base: position 78,058,283 of record NC_048232.1, read on the forward strand.
ATTTTACTTTTAACTTGTGTGTACGTGTGTACTCACTACCAATCTATTAAATACAACGTAAAATATACACAAATAACAGGCGTTAACAAAGGACAATAAAGATCAACATAAATAGAAGTTCTAATATTTTCTTCCTGTCCCCCAGTAGATCAGTGTTTTTATTCTGTGCGTGACAGGCCCTCTTTTGGAGAACAGTCTTCTAGATGCTTCCATGAGAATACTGCAGTCCTTAAAATGCATATTCTGCTTCAACAGGTCCTGAGAGGGGGTCCAAGAGTCTAACAAGCTCCCTGGAATGCCCATGCTGTTGGTCCAGGGCCACACTTGGGGTGGGAAGGCTCTAGAGTTCAGGCTGCATTTCCAGCTCCAGTCACTAATGACAGGGAAAACAATGATGCCTTTTTGGGGTCAGAGACGAGTAGAGGGAAAGAAGTAAGGAAAGGGACCTAATGGGTTTTGGTACCAGGTATGTAACTGAATTGAGCTCTCTGTTTGATTTCAAGTATCTTAGTTCAGTCTGACAATAACCCAAATTATACCCATTTTACAGATGGAACCCTGAACTTCGATGAGATTAGATATTTATCTGCATTTGTACAGCAAATAAGTACAGAATAACAAATATGAACCCAGGTCTGTTTGTAGACTAAAAACAAACACATTTACTCTAGAAAACATTAGAAGGGCACATAAACAAACACTAAACTCCTTTGTATTCCCACCACCCAGAAGCAACCGCTACCAACGTCTTGCTTTTATTTTGTTTCGTTTTGTTTTTTTACAAGAAGTTGGATCCTTTCTTGTGTGATCTGTGGGTCTGAGTTTGAATCTTGACTGCATTCTTTTTTTGTTTGTTTGTTTTGTTTTTTAAGATTTTATTTATTTATTTGACAGAGAGAGACAGCCAGTGAGAGAGGGAACACAAGCAGGGGGAGTGGGAGAGGAAGAAGCAGGCTCCCAGCGGAGCAGGGAGCCCGATGCTGGGCTCGATCCCAGGACCCTCTTGACTGCATTCCTAATGAGTAAGACCTGGGGCAAGTCACCACACTGTGGGCCTCAGTTTCCCCATCTGTAAAATGGGGATGGTATTCGAACCAAGATAGAGTTTTTGTGCAGATTAAATGAGTCGTATGTAAAATGCCTAATCCACCACTCCTTGGCAGAGAGAGAGTGTTCTATAAACATTACCAATTATAATTTTTTATTATCCCTGAGACCAGAAAGGAGGGAGACACGTCTACTACAGAAGTTGTGCAGATTTAGACGTAGCAAGATTACAGTCATTCGCAGGTTAGTAGTAGGCTCACTGTGGGGGGACGTGGGGAGGCTTGCAGATCTTGTGAACGACGCAGCTTACAAGCCCTCCCCCCCGGGGTTCTGAATCAGTACATTTGGAAAGGGAACAGGAACCGGAATTTAAAAGAAGCCCCCCTGAGATGATTGTGAGGCCAGTGGCTTGGGAACCACATGTTGAGGAAACCTGCTTGTTTGTATCTCAGTATTTCTGTTTAAGGGGGTGCCTGTGGTCTTTCCATTGTTTTCGGCTTCTCCCTACAAGCCCGCACAGCGGATTAGAAGTCTGGATGCCAGTGCTTAAATATCACGTTATTATTACTTTGCTATTTATCTTGGGCAGGTGTTTTGAATTCAGCTGGCCCGAGCCGTTTTCATTTCCGAGCAGCCAAGCTGGGACGCAGCTCGGCTCAACTCCCAGAGCAGATTCTCACGGCTTCACTTCAGCCTTCCCGAACCTGGGCTGAACGGGGCAGTGTCTGCTTCCGCTGCTTTCGAATTAATTCACAGGGCTGGCCAGCGAGGAGGGCCAGTGTGCCCCGCTCCACCAAGGTTGCCCACCGTGGGGTCCCCAGCATCTCACACAGGGTCTGGAACACAGCAGAATGAATGGACTCAGTTGCATAGACTTTCCTTTTATAAAACAACCAAGGTGTGTTGTACAAAATTAATCCACCCTGCGCATTTTGTGTTACAATACGGGTCAGAAACCACTACCCAAACAGATTAGCATAGGCTCTTTGACTTGGGAAGGAGAAAAAATTAGCTGAAGGAGTCCTAGAGAAGGTGTAACTACAGGCCTGACATATCACAGGGACTCCATCAACTGTTGGTTCCTGTCCCTTTTCCTTTTCCACCCCAAGATTCAATAGTCTAGGATTCTGAACGGTGACAGACATCTTGAGACAGAGGGGTTTTTTTACAGATGAGGAAACCAAGGCCCAGAGAGATTAAGTCACACACCCAGAGTCACACTGTAAGTAAATGACCTAGTGGGAGTTTGTTTTTGTTTTTTCTTTATTTTATTTAAATTCAATTAGCCAACATATAGTACATCATTAGTTTTTGGTGCAGTTCAATGATTCATTAGTTGCGTATAACTGGGAGTTTGAATCTGAGCCGGGAGACTGCTTCCTGACTCCAGAGTCCTTTCTCTTTTCATTTAATGGAACCTTCCAGAGCCATTTGCATCAAAATTACCTGTAAGGCTTGGGGTACCTGGCTGGCTCAGTTGGAGGAGCATGTGACTCCTTTTTTTTCATTTCTTTTATTTTATTTAAAATCAATTAATTAACATACAGTATATTATTAGCTTCAGAGGTAGAGTTCAGTTGCATACAATGCCCAGTGCTCATTACATCACATGCCCTCCTTAATGCCTGTCACTCAGTTACCCCCCCCACCCCTCCCACACAACCCTTCCAGCAACCCTGTTTGTTTCCTAGAGTTATGAGTCTCTTATGGTTTGTCTCCCTCTCTGATTTCATCTTATTTAATTTTTCCCTCCCTTTCCCTATGTTCATGTTTTGTTTCTTAAATACTACATCTGAGTGAAATCATGTATTTGCCTTTCTCTGACTTATTTCGCTCAGCGAACCCTCCAGTTCCACCCACGTCGTTGCAAATGGTAAGATTTCATTTTTTTTGAAGACTAATATTCCATTATGTATATATACATATATATATGTATATATACACACACACCACATTTTCTTTATCCATTCATCTGTTGATGGACATCTGGGCTCTTTCCTTATTTTGGCTATTGTGGACGTTGCTACTATAAACATTGCATGTGACTCTTGATCTTGGGGTTGTAAGTTCAAGCCCACGTTGGATGTAGAGATTACTTAAAAGTAAAATCTGAAAAAAAAAAATCACACCTAAGGCTTGCAAAATGCAAGTCAAGAGTCCCACCATATTGAATCAGACCTTCCTGGAGTGGCAGCTAGGAATCTAAAGTTTCCATAAAACAAGCCTTACTTTGTATCAAAAGTTAAATAGACTTTAGTATAATAAATCAAGGTCAATATCTGAAAGAAACCAAAGCAAACCAGAACAAACCCAAGTAGGTAAATCACATGTACACTGAAGTTCAAACACCATGGCAAGTCGGTGTTTTCTACGTAGTTAAGGGGATCCCTAAATTCATCTCACAGAGGGTCAGATTCCAAACTCTACCCAATCATTTGTTTTGTTTTGTTTTTTTATATTGTTTTTCAAAGCTGGTGCAGCAAGTGCCTCATTGAAATCCACCACAAGTTGCTGGTAGACTGAGTGAATGATGGACTCTGGTCCCAAACCTCCCCTTAGTCCTAATGTCAGCACTAGGATGGCAGTCTCCATCACCCCGCCTCACCACAGCGTCAGGGGAGTGACTTTAAGAGGCCAGCCAGAGACAACAGAAGCAGCCTCTTGCAAGAGCCCGGACAGCACTGCCAAATTTTTTCAATTCCGATCCTGGAGTTGTTGCCTATCAGGATGGGCTCTGCAAGGGAGCCAGGGGCGTGGATTAAAGCCTGCACTTTTATCTCTTCCAGTCCCATCCATGTTGCAGCAAATGTTGAGAAATCGTTCTTTTTGATGGCTGAATAATATTCCATTGTGTATATGGACCACGTCTTCTTCTTTTTTTTTTTTTTTTTTTGCTT
>NC_048232.1:78062408-78062689 GCF_002007445.2 Ailuropoda melanoleuca
TTCATTAGTTGCGTATAACACCCAGTGCACCATGCAATACGTGCCCTCCCTACTACCCATGACCAGCCTATCCCATTCCCCCACCCCCCTCCCCTCTGAGGCCCTCAGTTTGTTTCTCAGAGTCCATAGTCTCTCATGCTTCATTCCCGCTTCTGATTAACCCCCCTTTCTTTATCCCTTTCTTCCCTACCGATCTTCCTAGTTCTTATGTTCCATAGATGAGAGAAATCATATGATAATTGTCTTTCTCTGCTTGACTTATTTCACTTAGCATTATCTCT
>NC_048232.1:78062882-78082191 GCF_002007445.2 Ailuropoda melanoleuca
CCGAGATGCCCTTCAACAGATGACTGGATTAAGAAGCTGTGGTCCATATATACAATGGAATATTACTCAGCTATCAGAAAGAACGATTTCTCAACATTTGCTGCAACATGGACAGCACTGGAAGAGATAATGCTAAGTGAAATAAGTCAAGCAGAGAAAGACAATTATCATATGGTTTCTGTCATTTATGGAACATAAGAACTAGGAAGATCGGTAGGAAGTAGGAAGATCAGTAGGAGAAGAAAGGGAAGAAGAAAGGGGGGGTAAACAGAAGGGGGAATGAACCATGAGAGACTATGGACTCTGGGAAACAAACTGAGGGCTTCAGAGGGGAGGGGGGTGGGGGAATAGGATAGGCCAATGATGGGTATTAAGTAGGGCACGTATTGCATGGTGCACTGGCTGTTATACGCAACTAATGAATCATCGAACTTTACATAAAAAACTAGGGATGTACTGTATGGTGACTAACATAATATAATAAAAAATTATTATTGAAAAAAACCCTGCATTTTTAAGAGGCGAAACTGGAAGCTAGAGTCCCTGAAGAGTTAACCTTGGAGAGGGACTACACCGGCGACACTGTGGACAAGTGCACTCAGGATAACCAAGGCAAGGACAGGGCGCTCCCCGAGCTCCAGGGCAATATGCCTTCACCGGCAGTTTAGCTAACAGCGAGTCTCTGGGGCTTCTGCTGCTATCACATTTATGCCTTATGAAATGTCAAAAGGGAAGCACGGCTTCTCCAATACAGCAAGAAATTTCTTTTTTTTCTCTTTTCTCTCTCTCTTTTTTTTAATGTAATGCCCTCCTGGAGGATTTTTGCAACCCTGGATAAATATTCTCTGTCAATTCAAATGGAAAAGAGCTTATAACTTCTCAAGAAAGGGCACTGTTGCCTCTTAATGCAGTGGTTCTGTGTAGAAGGGGAGACACTTCCCTTCTACCCTCCCGGTTCTTTGGCTTGTCTGATAATTAAATGGACATAAGACAGTTTAACAGGAGAAAAACAAATTTAATTACGTACATACTGGAGCCCCATAAAAAATATGACACCCAAGGACAAGTGTGGCAATTGTGGCTGATATGCCATCCTGAGCTAAGGAAAGGGCTAGGGGCTTGGGGCAGCAGAGGGGTGGAGGGAGGGTGAGTCATAGAACCATAAGAACAGATGTTTGGTAATTAGATGTTTGCCCCGCCATTCAGATAGGTCATTCCAATAAAAAGTTATCTCTGGTAATAGCTCTCTTTCTGGGCTAGGCCCCCTCTCCAAATGCTTTCAGAGAAAAGTTTTTCTTGAATCTAGGGGGTCTTGATTGCCTTCAGCTCAAAAAAATCCACATGCCAAAGTGGCCTATTTTGGGGTCACATGTTGTGCTCCCCCTCCTTTGCAAAGCCGATGAATGGACATCCAGGTGTGTGCCCAGCCCTGAGCAGGGTGCACCGAGAGCGGAATCCCAGGTGCCTTCACCAGACACACTCACCTGGAGGAGAAAAGGAATGAGTCGCTGCTTATTAAGTCAGGCAGAGCTCTCTCTTCTCTGCATGGTGCCCAGCAGCCTGACGACAGAGCAAACTGGAGGTAGCAATAATGACCTTGAACTCAAAATAGTCTCTGAGTGTCATCTACCCTTCCCAGGCCACACCTCCTCCAAGGAGCCTGCTGGTACGCCTGCAGCTTGATGGTTGCTTCCACCTGGAAACTAGCATGTCCTGAGTGACTGCCTTTAACCGGGTGCAGTGTGGGCATTATCTCGTCTATTCCTCCGTGCAACCTTGTGAAGTAGGTATTATTCAACTCAGTTTATAATTGAGGACATGGAAGCCCAGGTTCAACAGAAATGTCACCCCCTCCGTTATTTAGCTGGGTGATGTAGGGCAGATTGCTTAACTTTTCTGAGCTTTATGGCCTCATCTATGAAATGAAGAACATACTGTACTTTTCAGATTCACGAGAATTAGTCACTGCAGTTGTGTATATACAGGGCTCAGCATTGTGGCTGGCACACGGCAGGCACTTAATAAAATCATGGCTATTGCTATCATTATGATTAAATCTATTAAGGTAGAAAGGGACAGAGCAGGGATTCGAACCCAGGTCTGGGTGGCTCCAAAGCCCGTGGACTTTCCTGGTTGTGTCTTGATGGCTGCATCTGTGAAAGTTTACACTGTTAGGTTTTCATACTTGTGTGTTTTTCTGTCTGGTCTCTGAGGACACGGTCAGGCAATGGGCTTTATCTCATTTGCTGCATTGCCGGCTTCTTGTGTGCAGAAAACATGCATCAAACACCTAGACATGGTTTGACCAAAGCCCTCCCAGACTAATGGCAACTTTCCAGTCCTTTCCCTCCAGGCATTGGCATCAAAGTAGTGAATCTACACAAAAAGCTAATAAAACCATCTGGGAAGATCTATTAGTTATCTTGAATATCTTTAAAAGAATCACAAACTGATTAGAAAAAAAGCAATGCCACAGAAACAAACCAGATTAAATAAGATTAAATATATAACTAAGCACATTTTAACAGAAGCCCCCTACACTGACTTTCTTTGGTCTATATGGGCAAAACCCCTTGAGTCCCAGAAGAAAGTCAAAGCAAAGTGGAATATGTGGCCATTGTTGTGAGTGTGGTGACATCTTGACTTGCATTCCCATTCCTTTATTTGGGAAAACCACTCTCTCCTGAGAAGTTGCAGACCAGGATCTGAAATCCCTCTCCTCCTTGGGGCGACTAGCCTTGGTCTCGTAGCCCCTCTGGCTTACAGGGTGGCAGTGTGGCACAGCACAGAAAACCAGCGTTCGAAGACAGTAGGCTGGCCTCTTATGACAGCAGGAACACCTGTTATTCACTGCTGGCCTTCCAGAACCAGGACCAGAGTGGAATGAGTGAATGCATGAATGGATGGAGGTACCAAGACTGCCTAGGTTTGCGTCTGGGACCACGTCTTGTTGGCTGTATTAGCTTCCTTGTATTCATTTTCCGCGATGCGTACCAAATTGCTACAAACTTAGTGGCTTAAAATACAAATACATTTTCTTAAATTAATACAGTTTCTGTGGGCTAGGAATCTACTTACGGTCTCCCTGGGCTGAAATCAAGGTGCTGGCTAGGGCTGCCATTCTCAGCTGAGGTTTGAGCATCTCTTCCAAGCTGATGGATCATTGGCAGAATTCGTTTCCTGGTGGTAGTAGGACTGAGGTCCCTGTTTCGCTCCTGGCTGTTGGCCATGGAACACTCCCAGATCCTAAAGGCTAGCTGCAGGCGGTTAACACACAGCTGCTGTAGCAGCTCATGACATAACTCTTTACTCTCTTCCAGGCCAGCAGAAGCGCATCTCTCTCATCTCCTTAGTTTGTGACTGCAGGACCCCGTAAGAGCACACCTGATAAGGTCAGGCCCACCCAGGATGATCTCCCTTTTGAAGAACTCATCTGATTTTTTTAAAATGATTTTTTTATTTATTTGACAGAAAGAGACAGAGACGGTGAGTGAGAGCACAAGTGGGGAAGGAGCAGAGAGAGAAGCAGACTCCCTGCTGAGCAGGGAGCCCTATGCGGAGCTCGATCCCAAGACCCTGGGATCATAAGCTGAGCGGAAGGCAGATGCTTAACCACCTGAGACACCCAGGTGCCCAGGAACTCAACTGATTAAGAACCTTAATCACATCTACACAAATCTACTTTGCCATATAATAGAACACAACCACAGACTGACAGCCTATCATAACCATTGGTCTTGCCTGCACTCCAGAAAAGGGGGTTATACAAAAACATGGGTCATGAAGGGTCATTTCAGAATTCTACCCACTGCTGTTCTTTAGCTGTGGAAGGAGTATAATAACAGGATCTACTTTGTAATATCGTTATGAGGATTATATGTCATGATATAGATTAAATGCCTATCATGGAACAAGTGCTCAATAAATGTAAAATATTATATTCATATTGTCGTAGGAGTCACATGTGAGTCTCTAGGGCATGCCTCGAGAATATTCTGCACACTCTGTACTTTGGGATGACTTGGAGTCAGGCAGCCAAGAGCAACTTCGTTCAAGTAGGTCCTTTGCCTATAGCACTGTTTCTCTGACTTTCTCCTTCCAGACAGAGGAATGTAAATACATATTCTTGAGTGGTCTGGGGTCTACCTGAAGGAAGAAACAATCACTCTAAAAATTTCTTAGAGGTCTTATGTTGAACTTTCCACTTAAAAAAAAAAAAATCATGTGGATTTGGCATTCAACTCCAAAACATGGGTTTGCTTTAATGATACTGGAAAAGTCTTTGTACGACGTGGATGCTCCAAGAGGATGCACCAAATTTATCCTGCTGCTTCTTGAATTCCCTGACACATCAATGTGTCTGACTATCCCTGCCAAGCCCTAAAGCAGAGGTTTCCCTGACTTTTAGTCTCCTTGATCAAGTTCCACAATCCAGGTTTGTTTGAGCCTCTTCTTTAATCTATATATTATTGATAACCTACGTGCCATACTATAGTATAATGTATTAAATCCATAAGCAACATAACAAAAATAGAAACTGAGAAAAGATGAGATGAAAAATAAATATGAACAGATTCCGCCAGCCACCACCCATCTTCCTACCCCTGCCCCATGTCCTCAGGGAGGCACTTGATGTGGGACAAAAGCAAGTAGGAGCTGCAGCTTTCCCAGCCCAAGAAGTGAAACTTTTGGGAAAAGGAGCAAAGGAATAGCAAAACCTTCCTTCTTCTCTCTTGTCCTCTTTTTTTCCTTTTGCTCTTACTCTGATTTTTCTTAACTTTTTTTTTTTTTTTTTTTTTTGCTCTGGAGGGCAAAAAGGACCCAGAGCGAAGACAGGGTTGGAATCTAGCCTTTATGGAGTACCTGCAATGTGTCAGCTTTCACGCTGGACACTTTCTGATCCACTATCCCTTTCAATCAGTGTGGCACACTTGCTGGGTAGCTGGTAAAGTCCGGGTTTTACACGTGATGGGGATGGAGGCCACAGAAGTAATTAAACCGAGCCCAGCTCTACACAGTGGAGCTGGATATTAACTTCTGTGTAATTCCAGTGCCTGAGTTTTAACCACTTCATAATTTCTGGAGAGATTTTGTTTCATACTTCAATGCTGTTAGAGAAGGAGCTGCGAATATGGGTGGAAGGTTAGGATTGAGTGGTATAAGTGATCGTAACCCTTTAAGAACATAGAGGAGCTAGTACTCCCAGGGACACTCCACTCTGGCCCACTATGGTTTGTAGATTGAAATTGAGTCAAAAGACTCTTTTGCTGAAAGCATCTTCAGAAATCACCAAGGCCGTGGGTCAGCAAACTATAGTGTGTAGCCCAAATCAGGCCACCACCTGTCTTTGCAAATAAAATTTGGTCAGGACACATCCATGTTCATTTATTTACCCATAGTCTATGACTGCTTTCATGCTATGAAAGCCGAGTTGAGTAGTTTTGACGTAGACCAGATGGCCCTCAAAGCCTGAACTATTTTACTGTTTGGCTCCTTACAGGAAAAGTTGACCGACCCCCATCTAGTTCAGAGAACTTCAAGCTATTTTGATTGTGTATTCCTATGAGTAAAAAACCAAAAAATAAAAAGCCCACATCCTCTGAACTAAATATGTAGATTTATTTATAAAATATTTAAAAGTACCACCATTCTAATCTATTTTTTTCATCACAAAACACCCAAAATTGAAATTTAAAATAAGTTGAAAATACAAGTAAATTTTAGCATTTTTCCCAACACTCCTATGGATCATTGTGACCTTTCTTTGGTCCAGAGGTTTGGAGATTCATGTAGATAATGATTTTTAAACTTAATGCCTACAAGGCAGCTATTATGGGTTCCATAAATAATGAAAGAACTATGTCCAGCAGTGTGGATTTGAATTCAGGAAAACTCCAAATCTCTCACACTTATCCCTCTGCTGTATCACGTATATATGACAGATTTCATTCAAAAAGAGAATTTTATGCCTAAGTATGGTTTACAAAGGGACCAGACTCCTGTTTCTAGTCATGATAGAATAACTGGGATTGGACCTGTCTTCCCACTGTAAACTACTAGAAGACAGGATATTGTCCAGATAGTAGATGGCTGGCAGTGCGGGACCATATCTCGCTGACAGAAGCAAAACAAGGGCGTTCTCCCTTCCATTGCCCTGACTCTCTGCTTGGAGATACTATCCTGATGCCACCGCACAGAGGCCTTGCTGAGATGAAGAAACAGCACTGGGAGTTCGGGGAGGCTGTGATGGTGGAGATCTGTGAAGCATGGAGATGCAGAGGCCAGTCCAGTGTCTTTGGGTGGCTTTTCTACTATTCTGATCCCCTCACGTGGACTTCAGTTGGTGAGAATGGTAAAGCATAGTGACCTGTTCATATTCAAACCCCACCACCACCACTTACTAGCTGTGTGCTTGGGCAGGTCATTAACCTTGCTGTACCTCAGTGTTCTTATTTATGAAATGGGCATAATACTAGTCCTTATCTCACAGGGTTGTTCTCAGAGTTAAATGAGTTCCTATATATAAAGCACATAGAAGAGCATCGTTAACTCATAGTGGGGCTGTTTACACTTTAGTCTAAATTTTTTAGTGCAATTTTCCACTAGGAGTCTTTGTTGAACAGGATCAGTTGCTCCTCCTCGATTGGTCAGCAATCTTGGTTGCAAGTGACAGGAATCGAACTCAGACTGGCTTAGGCAAAAATGGGAGTTCAAGGGTAGGTCTAGCCTCAGACCTTATTTAACATCTAACATCTATTACCTGCAAATGTGAAGTAATAACCCCAGGAAAAACTGGGCAAGCAGCCTCATATTGAGATTTTGTAAGGGTTTAAATATGGGATGGCTCTCTGTTTTCTTAGGCCTAGTTTGTTGTTGCTTTATTGTCAAGCATATCTGGAAACTTTATTTTATTTTATTATTTATTTATTTATTTAAAGAAGGTTGGTTAGAAAGAGTAGATTTATTTTTTCTTAAGATTTTATCTTTTCAGGGGGCAAGTGCAAGTTTGAGCAGGGGGAGGGGCAGAGGGAGAAGCAGACTCCCCGCTGAGCAGGGAGCCCAATGTGGGGCTCTATCCAGGACCCTGGCATCATGACCTGAGCCAAAGGCAGTTGCTTAACCAGCTGAGCCACCCAGGCGCCCCCAGGCATGTCTAGAAATTTTAGAATAATCTACTTTTCATTTGATCAGTCAATAAATGGTTACAAAGTACTAATATATTCCCATCTTTTTTCAGGGTAGAGCAGACAAGGCACTAAGGTACCAGGCTTTTTGCTTTTTGCTCTTGCTCATGGAGCTTATATTCTAGTGCAGGTAAGAGGAAAGAAACCACCAACAAAACATGTGAGTAGATAACAGACTATGTAAAAGCAAGATCTGAACTGTGAAGAAGAACAAAACAGGAATGGGGGTTGATGAAAGCTGAGCTTTATTCCACACGGAAGTATATATACTGAAGTTACCCATGGAATGGGGTGGGTAAGAGGCTGTTCTGTAGACTGGAAATCAGCTTAACCTTCAGAAACTGATGACAGCTACCCTTCTCTTGGGAGACATACTCGCAGAGCAGGAGTGTGACAGATCTTGGAATTTTAGGACCTTCACAACCGCCCTTGACAATGGCATCTCTCTGGTTGCAAGTGACCCTCAGCCCTTCCAGTTAATGATGTGGTAAGGTAAAGGTAAGGCCTCCCCCGCAGGGAGGCCATGGGGGTCCAGGAGAGAGGGAGTAAGCCTGATGCTCACATGAGACTGTGTCCAGTATGATGTAGGAGGGAACCAGCCCGCATGACATGCAGGGAAGGCTGGGAGGAAGGGGTCCTCACTTTTGTCCATGACCCAAGGCTAGACCTTGAATGCTCTGAGGGCTGTTGCATGAACACGTGAGTGAGCCTGACGTGCTGGGCTGTCAGGAAGGCCAGTGCGGTGCCTGGACCTGTTAAGGCTGGTGTTGGAAGCCAGAGAGAAAGCACCATCTGGGTCTCAAATAAACACCTCTATTTCCAGCAGCACATTTCAGGCACTGACTTGCCAAACGGAAGAAAAACACTTTGGGGTTACTCACCTGATGGTTCCAGGTCCAGGGCATCCACCAGGCTATGCTTGGAAAGAAAAGCAAGGTCACTTGACCACAAAGGCACGAACCCCAACATCCCACCCCATATCCAGGTGGCTGTGTGAGTAGAGGGGCTCAGGGGTCCTCGTCTCTATGTGTCTGTCTGTCTGTCACTCTTGCTGCAGGCCTACTTGCACATTTCACCCCTAGCATTAGAAAGCAGTAGAAAGTTTATGCCTCACATCTTAGCTGTATGCTCAGCATCTCCCCTGAACTCCACCATGAGGAAGGAGGCTTGCAGGAAACTGGCCGAAGTGAAGCCCTGACCCCGCTCTGTCATTGTCCCTTTGTGATCACAAGAGGAGGCTGGCATCTAGAATCACTTTAGAATCCCGCAGAAGTGGATTCAATCCTGTCTAGTTTACGAGTTACTTAACCCGAATCTCTTTTCCTGTCTCATGGGAATAATATGACCTGTCGTCCTGGCAGTTGTGAGGCAATCGAGTGATTTTCTATATGTAAAATCAGACTCAGTGTAGACCAATGCACATCCGTGCTTTGAAAAGACTATAAGGGTAAATCATAACAATGACATTATTATTATTAAACTTTGTGGTACTAACTGAGAAAGATGCTTATGTCTTCTCCTTGGATACCCCTGCCACCCCCAGACCATCGCCAATATCTCTGAAGACCACAGTGAATCCCCTTCCATCTCATATCCCTCCCCCTCTGTACTCCGCGCCATCCCCCACGCCCATTACTGCTGAATTTTACTTTTTTAATTCCTTGCAAGCAAGCATCTTAATTTCTCATACATTTGCTAAGAAGATTGAATGAACTCTGTCTGTGGACAGCACGATGCAGATGCCCTTTATTACAACGGCCTTGTTTTTAAATTTGCCATCATTACGTTGCTACCGACTGGAGATTAGACACCCACTCGCTGCATTTTTGCAGCAAAATGCCCCAATTTCTACAGTCAAGTGCCTTTTATCTTCCTGCTCTGTGTTCATTGTTAGGGTGACAACTCCCATAAATTTCATCTAATCTGTTCTGGACTCAGAAACTAGATAACTCGAATTCCTTAAAATTGTGAACTGGCTCTCAGTTTGGCCAAGGGTACCCTGCCTTGGAGGAGAGAACGTGAACTTCACTGCTTGCCTTTAAAGGCTCTTGCTTTCATGTTTCAGAGAGCTTTTGTTTATTCCTCACATTGGGACTGTGTGCCAAGGAGCAGCGGTTCCCAACGTTGACTCATCCCTACATTCTTACTCCATTTGCTCGTGCCGCAAAGCCTTATTGTATGCCAAATATGTTCCAGTTGGAAGTAGAGAGTTTTGAAGTACTGTTTTCCCTCCAAAGAGCTCCTGCTTCTGTGGGACAAGGGAGTACCTGGACACTTACACCACAGAGTACTCTGTGATGTGAGAAAGGTACCCGGATGCTCCAGGACAAGAGGACGAGCCCAGGTCTGAGTGGTCAGGGGATGCTTCCCAGAAGAAGTGACACCCGAGCTGGGTTCTGAAGGTAGAGAAGGAGCTGGTTGGGTCAAAATGGCCAGGAAGGGCATATAAGGCAGAAAACAGCGGGCACCTTCCCTAACCTTCTTCATCTTTATCCAGGATGCTGGAAACCTTGCAATCCTCCTTGGCACTGCTGCTTCCTTCCTACCTCATCAAGCCCACTTACGTCTAGGTACACCAGCTCTTACGTTGTTCTCAGGCCTTCTTCTTTCCACATATATGGCAATCATTCTTGCCCAGCTAGTCTTCTACCTAGACTTCTGGAATCATCTCCACGTTCTGCTCAAGCCCATGCAGCAATCTGAGTGGTCTCCTGCTTAAACCCTTCAAGGGCTTCCCATAGTCCTCCACCCAAAATCCTAGCATCTGTTCCACTGCCTTGGAGACCCCATCTAGACCACCACTACCTACCTCCCTACATATTCCTCCTGTCCCTCTCCCCCTGCTCACTCACAGCGCCATGCTGGTTATTGCCTCTGGCTTTTTTGAAGATTTTCTCTTTGTCTTTAATTTTCTATCATGCTGGTGGGTTTCAAGTCCTTCAAACATTCCAGCTCTTTCCTCCTCAGGACCTTAGCACATGCTACCTTCTTGGCTCCCACTCGTTTGGCCAATGCACACATCTTTTAGGTCTCAGCTTAATTGCCATTTCCTCAGAGAAGTCTTCTCTAATCCTCCAGTATTTAAAAACTTCTTCTCCTACCCTATTTTTTCTCTTTATAGAACTTACCATAGTTTGTAAATTAAGTATCTACATGTTATTTATGTCTTCCACCACACTCAGAGTTCCAAGAAGGCAAAGAGTATACCTCACTCACCCCCTCTACTATCTATGACAGTGTGTGACACATAGTAGGTCTCCCTGTGTACAAGCTGAGTGAATGAATAAAAGGGATGAGTACTCTGTAGGGAGACACATACATCTGACAACAGTCAGGAAAGTCTCGTGCATTAGTTTTCTGTTGATGCACAACAAATGACCACAAGTGTGGTGGCTTAAAACAACATAAATTCATTATTTCACAGTTTTTGTGGGTCAGGAATCCAGGCATGGCTCAGATGGATCCTCTGTCTTGCTGGGCTGCCGTCAAGGCACTGGACACACTATGGTTCTCAGCAGGAGCTTGGGGTCCTCTTCCAAGCTCATTGTGTTCGTTGGCAGAATTCGGTGACTTGCGGTTGTAGGACTGAGGCCCTCACCACTAGATACTGCCTTTCTCCAAGGGTGCTTTGCTTCCTTCTTGACACTAGCAGGATAATCTCTTTAAGTATCCCTTTTTTTCCCTTTAACTTTAGGATAGATTCAGATTTATGAAAAAGTCACGAGATAGGACAGAGAGTTCCCATATATCCCACACGTATTTTCTCCTATCATCAACATCTTACCTGAGTATGGCATGTTTATCACAATTAATGAACTACTAATGAACCATTATTACTAACTAAAATTCGTATTTTATTTGGATTTCTTTACGTTTTTCCTAATCTTATTTTCCATTCCAAGATCCCTCTCAGGATCCCGGATTCTGTTTATAGTTTGCAATCCACGTTTACACTCTAAGTCCGGTTTCAAAAACACAACACTGCTTCATAGCTTGTGCAGGTCTCTCGAAACGGAATTCCTCATTTTTCCCTCCATCCACTGCAATATTGCTGTTATTTACTTCACTTATCTATGTGATGCAAGCATTCGGTACATTGTTGCCATTATTGCTTTAAACAATAAGGTGTATTTTAAGTCGGTTAAGAATTAGAAAAATAAAATGTTTTATTTTACCTTCATGTATTCTTTCTACCACATCCTTTCTTTACATATGTGCAACTTTCAGACCCATATAATTTTCCTTTATCCTGAAGAACTTCTAACAACAGGACTGTTGGTAATAAAACCCCTCCAATTTTGCTTGTCTGGGAAGTCTTTATGTTTCCTTCCCTTTGAAGAATTGTGTTGGATATAGTTTTCTAGGTTGGTGGGGTTTTCTTTTCAAAACTTTAAATATTTTACTCCACTCTCTTCTCTCTTGCATGGCTTCTGATACAAAGTTCCCTGTGGTTCTGGGGCACCTGGGTGGCTCAGTTGGTTGGGCGTCCGACTCTTGATTTGGGGTCAGGTCATGATCTTGGAGGTGTGAGATTGAGCCCCGCATCAGGCTCCACACTTAGTGGGGAGTCTGCTTGAGATTCTCTCTCTTCCTCTCCCTCTGCCCCTCCCCCTGCTCTCGCTCTCTCTCTCAAATAAATAAATAGATCTTAAAACAGAAAGAAACCCCACAAAGTTCCCCATGGTTCTTACCATTGTTTTTCTATAGCTAAGGTGTATTTTTTTTGTGGCTTTTTTTTTTTTTAAGCTTTTCTCTTGGTCTTTGGTTTTCCACAGTTTGAATATGAATGTCTTGATATTTTTGGTTTTGTTTTTCTTTATCCTCATTGGTGTTCTCTGGATTCATGGCTTGGTGTTGTCTTCGATTCTGGAAAATTCACAGCCATTATTACTTCAAATACTTCTTGTGCTTCATTCTCTCTTCCGACAGTGTTTTTTTGTTTTTTTGTTTTTTTTTTTTATTCGACAGAGAGAGAGACAGCCAGCGAGAGAGGGAACACAAGCAGGGGGAGTGGGAGAGGAAGAAGCAGGCTCACAGCAGAGGAGCCCGATGTGGGGCTCGATCCCATAACGCCGGGATCACGCCCTGAGCTGAAGGCAGAGGCTTAACCGCTGTGCCACCCAGGCGCCCCCCGACAGTGTTTTAATGATGTGTATGTTATCCCTTTTGACGTTGTCCCACCATTTTTGGATGCTCTATCTTGGCTTTTTTTCCCATTTGTTTTTTTTTTTCCCTTTGAATTTTCTTTTTGGGATATTTCTATTGACTTATCTTCAAGCTCACTGGACCTTTTCTCGGCTGTGCCACGTTGATTGACAAGACCACTGGAGGCATCCTTCATATCTGTGGTTGTGTTTTGATTTTTAGCATTCACTTGATGGTTTCCTGGAGTTTTCCACCTCTCTGCTTACATTGCCTACCTGTTCTTTCTCTATTAGATCTCTTAATATATTAATTATAGCTGTTTTAAATTCTGTCAGATAATTCTGACATCTGTGTCGTATCTGAGTCTGGCTCTGATGATTACTTTGTCTCTTCAGACTGTTTTTCTTGCCTTTTGACTCATCTTGAAATTTTTTATTGAAAACCAGCATGTTGTATCAGGTAATAGGAGAGCAGGTAAATAGACCTTTAGTGGAAGGACTTAGGTTAATCTGTCTACAAGATGTGCGGGGTTAATGTTTGCTGTAGCTACAGGTGCCAGAGGCTTCCCATTCCTCAATGCCCTTATTTATTTCTCTCTATTTGACTTTGGTTTTCTCCCAGTACCCTACCCAGAGAGAGTCTGTTCCTTACTGCTGTTTTGGCCAAAATCCACTGTTGTTTTATGGGAGACCTGTTGGGAGTGGTGGAAAGGTATGAAGAACGGGGAACATTCTAAACCTTCCCATTAATTCTCAGTCTTTCTCTGGGTTTGTGTCTTGGGCTGTGACCTTTGCAAGTATTTCTCCAGTGATACAGCTCTTCTCCTTCCCCTGCTATAGTGTTTTCTTTCTGTTTCCTTGAAGGCCTTATCCTTGTTGACTGTGTTTTTCCTCCCCATAGGTGAGCTGGGAATGTTGAAGCAGTTGGAGTGGGAAGGATCCCCTTCCTTCCATCTGGATAGCCCTGGCAAAGCTCTTCTGAAGGGTAGGGCTTTGTAATGGAGAAGCCTTCTGGTATATTTCCAAATGACTAATCATATCCTCTTGCTGACAGAGCCAAGAAGGGATCTTTCTTGGATCTTCAGCATGTGAACCTGGGAGTGTTCCTGGAGGTAAAGTTCACAAAAATGTGAAGACTGTGGCTCCCAGGAGTTTTTCACTCTTGTGCGAGTTCACACTGACCTTCAGCAATTTGTCAAAACGGCCTTCTGAGTCTTCCTACCAGTTTATGACCCCAGGTCTGCTCCAGGTAAGCAGATCTCATGTGTGTGTCTCTGGACAGACAGGACTGTCTCTCTGGATTTTAGGGTATCGGTTTCTCTTACATCTTCAGTTACCTCATGGGTCCAAAGAAATTCATTGATTTTTCATGTTGTGTAATTTTTTCTTGGTCTAAGGATGGGAATGACAATTGCCAAGCTTTTTACATGTCCAGGTTGAAACTGGTGGTCCTGCAATGACTTTTTTTTAAAGATTGCACCTTATTAGGTCAGGATCACTCAAGATAAACTTCCGTTTTGGTTAATTGAATCCCAGGAGAGAAATTCCAGGTGTTCGTAGGTACCACCCACACTCAAGGGGAGACTACAGACAGTATACACACCAGGGGGTGGGAACACACCAGGGGGTGGGAATACACCAGAGGGTGGGAATCTTGGGGGCCATATTACTATTCTGCTTACTACAACTCTCCAGTTCAGGTGATATTTGAACTTAGTTTTAAAAAAAACAATTGGAACGAACTGAACTAGAAGGTGGGAAGAGCATGCAAGGCAGAAAGGACAGCACGTTCAAAGAAAGAGAAGGCACTCAAAAATGCTATCATGATCCAGATGGTATGTCCAACCAAACTCAATCAAATTGTACACATTGAACATGTGTAGATTTTTGTATATCAATTAAACCTCAATAAAGCTAAAAAAAAAAATCCAGGTGTTGACCTCCTTCACTTCGGGATTGGGTCTTGAGGTGTTTGGAGAATTTTCCTTAGCAGCTCACTTTGAGGACACATAGATAGCCGGCAAGAGTTAAAAATAAAGAACTCTCTCCGTCAGCCAAGAGAATTTCAGATTATTAGTTTTGAGCATCAGGACGTCTAGGTCACCTGAGGCTTCCAGTGAGCACTTGCCTCCTAGTCATGGTAGTTGGGTTGATGGATATGGTTCTTTCCTTCCAGAAATGTTGCCAGCTCGGTTCTAATGAACCAAAGCTTTAATGAACAAGGTCTTTTTCAAAGTAGTGCTGTGTCTCTTCAAGTTAGTCTTGTTAAACAAACCTTCTCCTTATTTTTTTCCCCTTCGAATGGAAGTTAAAATAACAACAATGAAACCACCCTACCCCTCCCCTGGTTTAGTCCAGGGGAAAAAGTTGGGATAATTATAGATCATTTCCCATTTGGAATTATATAAATGTCATTCTTTGCCTGGACTGTCATGTTACTGGACGTTTTTATTGAAGATGTTTACATTCCTGCAACACATTTGGAACAAACGAAGCAGCCGCTCTGCAGGGAAATGGCATTGACGGTTGCCATGGGAACTGTGTGAAGTCACAGAAAGTAGATTATCTCATAATGCATGACCCGGTGTCAGAAACAGGCAGCCCGACTGCAGAACAAACCACCAATTAACAGGCGACAATTCAGGGCCAGAGAATAGAAACAAAATAGAGGCCGCCTCTGAAAGGTCATGTTCAAGCTAATTTATTGGTTCCTTTGCTCTACTCAAACCAATTATTCCGATTGCTTTCCACCCATAGAAATCTATTTCAACCAGTCCAGACTTCTATATGAGGAAAATCCAGAAAAATGGAATTTGACATTTTAGTGAAATGTTTAGGATTCTTTTTTTTTTTTTAAGCCTTTTGCTCAGTCAGTGAGATTTTCAAATTACATTTTTTGTCTTTTTATTTCTGGAAGTCTTTGGGAGGCAGTAAGCTTAGTGATTAAGGTTGTAGATTCTGGTATCAAACAACTTGGGTGTAAATTCCAGCTTTGCCTCATTAGCTCTGTGGCCCTACACAGAGGACTTTGCTCCCCCATGCCTCAGTTTCCCTATCTCCAAGATGGGAACAAGAGTCACATTTACCTCTGCAGTAAGTTTCCGCCTCATGAGCTCAGCATCATGCCTACTCATATTAAATGTCCAGTATGTGTTTAAGAGTGTTTATCTTGAGGCACCTGGGTGGCTTAGTCAGTTAAGCATCTGCCTGTGGCTTCGGTCATGATCCCAGGGTCCTGGGATCAAGTCCCTCCATGGGCTCCCTGATCGGTGAGGGAGCCTTCTTCTCCCTCTCCCCCTGCTTTCTTCCTCTCTGTGTCAAATAAATAAATAAATAAAATCTTTTAAAAAATTGTTTTTAAAGAAAAGGAGTGTTTATCTGATGGAGGTACTCATGTTCTCTTGCAAAGAAGTAAGGAATTAAAAAAAAAAAAACCTCATCTTGTGGAGAAAAACCCAAAAAAAAGGAGAGAAAAATCTGTGCTTACTGCAAAGTCTAACTTGGACTAACAGCGAAATCACCTAGGAAGCTTTTTCCAACCACAGAATACAGGGCCCTAGCCTAGACCTCCCGAATCAGAATCCCCGATGTGAGGCTCAGGCATGTGCATTTTAAATGCTCTCCCTAAGAGAGTCTGATTCATTTTAGCAAGGCTAAAAGTCACTTGTCGTGCTCATAAGAGTCATTTTGTTGTGCTCATGAAAATGCAGTTTTCTTCATCCCATTTTCTGAGTTTGATCAGCACGTGAGGGGTGCTACTACAGGAGTGAAAATTTAACACATGTTTTGGGATTCTGAGGCAGGCAGTATAAAAACCACACTCAGAGAGATGCCACTCTTCAGAGAGTCCCCCCAGGTCCCTTCCTCCCTCAAACCTCACTTCCCCACTTGGAAGGAGGGGCTCCTAGAAGGTCCCCGGCCCAGGGATGCTTGGGTGGCCCGGTCAGCTGAGCATCCAACTCTTGGTTTCCACTGGGGTTGTGATCTCAGGGTTGTGCGATCGAGCCCCACGTTGGGCTCTGTGCTCAGCCTGGAGTCTACTTGGGTTTCTCTCGCCCTCTCCCTCTGCCCCTTCCACTCTTGCTCCCTCACCTAAAATAGATAAATCTTAAAGAACAAAACAAAACAAGAATGTCCCCAGCCACTTATGAGGATGGAGTAGGGTTTTCCATGGAAGGAACAAAGAGGCAGAAGCTGCCTTTCTTCCATGGGCAAGCTGCTGTCCTCTCTGTCCCTCTGGTGACCCAGACTGCTTCCTGCTGGGGGCACTGGCCTTCCCTCACCTCCAGATCCCTCATAAGGCCAAACAGAAAGGGGGGGCCCTGGGACTGAAGCCTCCCATGAGTGGCTTAGGATACCCCCATTCTAGGCAAGGAAAGAAACATAGCACTTGTCCCTACATTTCCCCTGGTTACTGGAACTCACAGGGTCTAGGAAGTGGTGTGCTCGTTTCACAACTTCCACTCAAAAAGAAAAACAACAACAACAACAACAACAGCCCTGACTTGTGGCACTTGCTGATTGCCATGCTGTAAATATTTCCACGATGGCCGATTTTAANACACAACAACAGCCCTGACTTGTGGCACTTGCTGATTGCCATGCTGTAAATATTTCCACGATGGCCGATTTTAAGCTACCGATGAAGTCATGGAACACAGACTGGGGAAAAGACGGGCACAGTTTGCTCTCACGAACCACCCAAGCCAGCTCCAGTACAGGTCTGGGCCCAGTCAGAGGACTAGGCTGTGGACTCAGTGGAAAAAAGGCAAAGAGATGAGCCACTTGGCTAGATTTGGCCTTGGCCTGAAGCTAGAGGGACGAAGGAGGGTCCTCCTGCCTGATCTGTGTGTGGCCCAGCTCACGTCACCAGGGCAGAAGACCGCGCTGGCCTCAGAAGGCACATCACTTTCTTTGCACGTGCCCACGTCAGTAGGTTGGTAGCTGCTGCCTAGAGAGGATTCTGAGGCTCTATCCCGATTTAGCAGGAGTGATTACTACCAGTTAGTGAGCTCTGAAATGGGCACAGAAGAGGGGAGTGAAGGCACACGTGTTTGCCATCCATGACGGGGATTCCACTCATTTGTTCAGGGAGATACTGAGTTCCCATATTTCCAGGCATTGTTCTAGGCACTAAAGATAGAACCGTGAGAAGATNTGTGAGCAGAACAAGCTCTTGCGTCCTAGTGGGGAAGAAATCTACCTGCACGCAAGCAATGAGGCACGGAGCACCACATCAAAAACGAATGAGGTACCATACAATGACTAACATAGCATAATAAAAAAATCATAATTAAAAGAAAGAAATCCACCTGTAATATGTCAGGGGGTCTTGAGACTTTGAGAGACACAGAGACTGATGGGGTAGAGGGGGGGATTTAAGATAATGTCAGGAATGGGAATGCGATAAGATGACATTTTTGCAGTGATCTGAAGGAAGTGAGGAAGTGAGAAATATAGTTTTTATAGTAAGAGAGATCCAGGCAGAGGGAATAGCAAGTGCAAAGGCCCTGTGGTGAGAGTTGTGTGCAGTTGTCCAAGGGACACCAAGGAGGCCATTGCATCAGGAACCCAGTGAGTAAGGAAGAGAGGGTGGAAAAGTAGGGCCCGGTCCTGCCATGAGGCAAAGTCATGTTGGGTTTGTAGGATTGGGTTCAAAGTCCTAATGAGTAATAAAAGGAGAATATCCTATCTGTATAAAGTTCTCAAATCTAAATAGGAAGTTTGCTGAGACTTTGAGGGTCTTATTCAAATGTCTTTCCATAAGAAGTATGAACGGGTCTATTGGTAATTTCTGTAGCTCAGCCTGGTTTCTGGAAGTAGGAAATGCCAAGAATATAAGTGTGCGAGAGGAATAAAAAAGTCCTTGTACTGTCAAAGAAGATGCATTCCACCGATACTTTATTTTCAGGAAGGAAGGGAGGAACAAGCAAATAGCTTATTTGGGCATTTCTTGTGCCAGGATGAAAATTCTATGGTCTTACACACAGACACACACACACACACACACACACACACACACACACACACACAAAGTTGGTTCTGTAGAAACTTGCAGATTTTGGAGACCAATAGGGATGGATTTGAATTCCACTTCTGGCTTTTCCATAATTTTCCTTTAGCGCACGTGTACCGAATGCCTACTTTCTGGCAGGTCCTGTGCTAAGTATGGCGAGGTATACAGATGAGTAAGATACTGCCCTCTCCTCAAGGAGTTCATAGTCCATTTAAGAGCTATATGAGATACTTAGCCACATCGACTTCATAAATAAAATGTAGGTGATGACATCCACCCCGAAGGGTCTGGGGGATTAAGTGACGTAATGCAGGAAAATGGAACTTAACCAGTGTCTAGAGATGCCCAATATATGTTCGTTTCTTTGTCCACCTTCCATTCCTTGTTTTTTCTAATGTTTGGAAGTTAGGGCTACTCATAGGGTCTCTTACCCTCCTGTTCCTCTAATCTGGTCAAAGTGAAAACGAAGAACAGCCTTGAAAGGAAAATAATTCACCAAAAATGTGCCATGATTTAGGGCAACAAAACTACTGTGTATGATACTATAATGATGGATACATGTCATAAATTTTCCAAACCCACAGAATGTACGATTCCAAGAGCGAACCCCAATGTAAACTATGGGATTTGGGTAAAACGTATCCATGTAGGTTCAGTGATTATAACAAATGTATATCACTCAGGAGTGATGTTGATAATGGGTAAATCGTGCATGTGTGGGGCAGGGAGTATATGGGAGATCTCTGTATCTTCCTCTTAATTGCTGTGAACCCACAGCTGCTCTAATAAAAAAGAAGCCTACCTACAAAACGTACGGGGGACCTGGGTGGCTCAGTCAGTTAAGCACCTGACTCTTGATTTTGACTCAGGTCGTGATCTCAGGGTTGTGGGATCAAGCCCCGCATTAGGTTCTGTACTGGGTGTGGAGCCGGCTTGGGATTCTCTCTCTCTCTCTCCCTCTGCCC
>NC_048232.1:78082542-78091076 GCF_002007445.2 Ailuropoda melanoleuca
ACAACAACAGCCCTGACTTGTGGCACTTGCTGATTGCCATGCTGTAAATATTTCCACGATGGCCGATTTTAAGCTACCGATGAAGTCATGGAACACAGACTGGGGAAAAGACGGGCACAGTTTGCTCTCACGAACCACCCAAGCCAGCTCCAGTACAGGTCTGGGCCCAGTCAGAGGACTAGGCTGTGGACTCAGTGGAAAAAAGGCAAAGAGATGAGCCACTTGGCTAGATTTGGCCTTGGCCTGAAGCTAGAGGGACGAAGGAGGGTCCTCCTGCCTGATCTGTGTGTGGCCCAGCTCACGTCACCAGGGCAGAAGACCGCGCTGGCCTCAGAAGGCACATCACTTTCTTTGCACGTGCCCACGTCAGTAGGTTGGTAGCTGCTGCCTAGAGAGGATTCTGAGGCTCTATCCCGATTTAGCAGGAGTGATTACTACCAGTTAGTGAGCTCTGAAATGGGCACAGAAGAGGGGAGTGAAGGCACACGTGTTTGCCATCCATGACGGGGATTCCACTCATTTGTTCAGGGAGATACTGAGTTCCCATATTTCCAGGCATTGTTCTAGGCACTAAAGATAGAACCGTGAGAAGATCAAGCTCTTGCGTCCTAGTGGGGAAGAAATCTACCTGCACGCAAACAATGAGTCACGGAACACCACATCAAAAACGAATGAGGTACCATACGGTGACTAACATAGCATAATAAAAAAATCATAATTAAAAGAAAGAAATCCACCTGTAATATGTCAGGGGGTCTTGAGACTTTGAGAGACACAGAGACTGATGGGGTAGAGGGGGGGATTTAAGATAATGTCAGGAATGGGAATGCGATAAGATGACATTTTTGCAGTGATCTGAAGGAAGTGAGGAAGTGAGAAATATAGTTTTTATAGTAAGAGAGATCCAGGCAGAGGGAATAGCAAGTGCAAAGGCCCTGTGGTGAGAGTTGTGTGCAGTTGTCCAAGGGACACCAAGGAGGCCATTGCATCAGGAACCCAGTGAGTAAGGAAGAGAGGGTGGAAAAGTAGGGCCCGGTCCTGCCATGAGGCAAAGTCATGTTGGGTTTGTAGGATTGGGTTCAAAGTCCTAATGAGTAATAAAAGGAGAATATCCTATCTGTATAAAGTTCTCAAATCTAAATAGGAAGTTTGCTGAGACTTTGAGGGTCTTATTCAAATGTCTTTCCATAAGAAGTATGAACGGGTCTATTGGTAATTTCTGTAGCTCAGCCTGGTTTCTGGAAGTAGGAAATGCCAAGAATATAAGTGTGCGAGAGGAATAAAAAAGTCCTTGTACTGTCAAAGAAGATGCATTCCACCGATACTTTATTTTCAGGAAGGAAGGGAGGAACAAGCAAATAGCTTATTTGGGCATTTCTTGTGCCAGGATGAAAATTCTATGGTCTTACACACAGACACACACACACACACACACACACACACACACACACACACACACACAAAGTTGGTTCTGTAGAAACTTGCAGATTTTGGAGACCAATAGGGATGGATTTGAATTCCACTTCTGGCTTTTCCATAATTTTCCTTTAGCGCACGTGTACCGAATGCCTACTTTCTGGCAGGTCCTGTGCTAAGTATGGCGAGGTATACAGATGAGTAAGATACTGCCCTCTCCTCAAGGAGTTCATAGTCCATTTAAGAGCTATATGAGATACTTAGCCACATCGACTTCATAAATAAAATGTAGGTGATGACATCCACCCCGAAGGGTCTGGGGGATTAAGTGACGTAATGCAGGAAAATGGAACTTAACCAGTGTCTAGAGATGCCCAATATATGTTCGTTTCTTTGTCCACCTTCCATTCCTTGTTTTTTCTAATGTTTGGAAGTTAGGGCTACTCATAGGGTCTCTTACCCTCCTGTTCCTCTAATCTGGTCAAAGTGAAAACGAAGAACAGCCTTGAAAGGAAAATAATTCACCAAAAATGTGCCATGATTTAGGGCAACAAAACTACTGTGTATGATACTATAATGATGGATACATGTCATAAATTTTCCAAACCCACAGAATGTACGATTCCAAGAGCGAACCCCAATGTAAACTATGGGATTTGGGTAAAACGTATCCATGTAGGTTCAGTGATTATAACAAATGTATATCACTCAGGAGTGATGTTGATAATGGGTAAACCGTGCATGTGTGGGGCAGGGAGTATATGGGAGATCTCTGTATCTTCCTCTTAATTGCTGTGAACCCACAGCTGCTCTAATAAAAAAGAAGCCTACCTACAAAACGTACGGGGGACCTGGGTGGCTCAGTCAGTTAAGCACCTGACTCTTGATTTTGACTCAGGTCGTGATCTCAGGGTTGTGGGATCAAGCCCCGCATTAGGTTCTGTACTGGGTGTGGAGCCGGCTTGGGATTCTCTCTCTCTCTCTCCCTCTGCCCCTCCCCATGTGTGTTCTCTCCCTATATATATAAGAAAATGTAAACAAAAAATGCACCATGTGTTTGGAGGGGTGGTCTGAGAAATGGGAGGCTCTTTCTCATCTGGTCTGCTTTATCTGATTATAAATCCAGGAACCTGGCAACCATAAGTTTTTCTCTAAGAATCCATTCATATACTAGTTGTTTATGACTTGAAAGGGGTTTTCCGAAAAGAAGACATTTTAAACGGTTTCAGGGCAGCCCATACAGGCATATTAAATGCACATGTAACTTCAGGTAAATTATGAGTTCCAGGGGTTCCCTGAACCTCAGACTACCATGAATGCTGTGTTCACAGGAGATCCTTCACTTAGCTGAAGTTCAAGAGGCTAGGATCGGGTCGCATGGGTGGAGGTCTTGTCCTCAGTCGCTAGAGAGGGCAGTGTCAATAAACTGGTTATCAACATAAAAACGTGTTCATAGGGGTGCCTGGCTGGCTCTCGAGCTCAGGGTCATGAGTTCGAGCCCCACATTGGGCATGGAGCCTACTTACAAAATAAATAAATTAAATTAATTAAAAAACTAAACAAACCACGTTCATAAACCAGACATTGCCACTATGTAAGCTTCAAACTTCTTGCTGTCTCGATTTTAAAGCAGACCCTTCTTCCTCCTCTTTGCTCAGCCACCTGTCAGCTTGTTGGATCCTGGAAAGGGGCACGTGGATGTGTGTGGGGGTCCTTGGATTATCAAACATTGAGCGTTTCTATTGATTTTCACACCCATCACATACAGATAGAAAATGTGCTGGATGATGGAATTTTGGCTCGCATTTCTTCCTTCTAATGCCACACATGGAGGAGCAAATTCTGGAGTCACCCAGTCCCTGTGTAGTGGGATCAGCAGATTTTCAGCTGGCTGTGTGCATGCATGCATTTAAACACTCTGCGCATGTAACTCAGAGAAGACCAATGTCTCTATACTCTAAAGCCTTTATTTATTTATTTGCACATGACATGCTTAATTCCAAGGTGCTCAAGGCATTTTGCAAACATTAAATTAACTGTTAATCCTCTCCATGTCTCTATAACGCAGTGAAAGAAAAGTCTTTTATTATAAAACATTATGAACTAAATCTGAAAAATAGACTTAACAGGCATAGGGATAATCAAGAGGGATGAACGCAGAAAGACGCAACAGGGAAAACAAACCTAGATGAAAAGTCTCCTGTAGCTCTCAGCCAAGGAGGAAAACTTTTCGCAAATTTTCCCTGCAGTCGGGGCCCCAGCTAGCTGTCCCGCATTCCATATGGGGACTGCCTATGTGCCTTTCTAGGCTTGCTATTTACCGACTCATGGCTAACCTTGAGTAAGGGACCTCCCTGCAGGAAGATGGAATTTTCATATCTGTAAATGGGGATTACAGTAATATCTAACTCCTGGACTTATTGTGCTGAAGACTTGCAGTGTTCTTTCTCATCTCCATCCTCCTCCTCAGCCCCGTCCTCCTCCTCATCATCCATGATCATCAAGCAAATCTTTCTCATGGTCACTGCTGGTAAGGGGATTATTTTGCTAGAGCCAGACCTGTGCCTGAAAATTGCCCAAAACATCATGTTTGCAGAACTGTCCCCCATTCTCCACCCCTCCATGTATCTTTGCCCTTGACAGTGTGATTTTGGAGTTCCTCCGATCTCTACTTGCCTATCTGTCAAATTCGGGTTGGTTTTGTGACTCCTTTGGCCAATAGAATATGGAAGAATTACCGTTCCAGTTCAAATGGCCTTGAATCCTTCTGTTTGCTCTTTTGGAAACTTGGCTTTCCACCATGAGAAAAGGTCCAGACTAGTGGGCTGGATGACCAGAGACATGTGGTTCCAGAGTCCTCATGCACCCAGATGACAGCCGTCCTTTCTTGGTCAGTCTTTGGCCACCTGCCAGATGACCACAGACACAGGACTGAGGCCAGCCAGTAAGTCTATCCCTGGCTCAGGTCAGCAGAACCACTCGTCTGAACTGTAAATTAGTGAGCACTGAAAAATGGTTGCTGTTTTAAGTTTCTACATTTTGGGGATGGTTTGTTATGCTGCAGTAGCTGACTGCTACAACCCTTTTTTCAGGCTTACCTTTCACCGATTTTGCCAGAGTCTTTAATTCTTAATTATAAAGATGAATCCATTCTATGGATTTATTTATGGTTAACTCTGACCAGGGTCAGTGAGGTTACTAAAGACGAATCAGTCAAAGTCTCTGTTGACTAACAATCTGGTTGGTTAGGTTAAACACGGCAATTAACTAAAATGAATAGTGAAAATACAAAGACCATAAGGACGGGCACTTGGGTGGCTCAGTTGGTTAAGTGTTCACCTTTGGCTTAGGTCATGATCCCAGGGTTCTGCGATCGAGCCCCACATCAGGGTCCCTGAGCTCAGTGGGGACTCTGCCTCTCCTCTCCCTCTGCCCTGCTTGTTCTCTCTCTCTCTCTCTCTCTCTCTCTCACTCTCTTGCTCTCTCTCTCAAATAAATAAATAAAATCTTAAAAAGAAAAAAAAAAGACCATAAGGGAGTTAGGAACAAAAGGAAATGGAATTCTGAGAAGAGAGCAGATATCTCACCCTGCAGTTGGGGCAGAATGGGAGGGTTGGTGGAAGTCGCATAAAGAAATTCCTTCAGTACCTGTAGAATCCACAACTACCCCTCCATTTCCTCAACCTGACTTCTGGACAGGTTGTTACAGACTTTGAACTCATCTCCTTGTACTAGTCTTGACTTGGCTCCAATCCATTTTTTTATCCATTGATTTTCTCCAACATGCACATCTGGCTATGTTATTCCCTTACTTTAAATCCTTTAGTGGCTTCCTCCTGCCTTCAAGTTAAAATCAGATCCAAAACATGGATCAGAGCACTCTCCCTGATAGTCTCTCTCCTGTTTCTCACCCAAGTTTTATATCTGCCCGCACCTTCCATCCGTTACTAAAGATTGAGCTGTGGTGGGGTGCCAGGGGGGTTCCATCTGTTAAGTGTCCAACTCCTCATTTTGGCTCAGGTCATGATCTCAGGATTGTGAGATTGAGCCCCGAGTTGGGCCCTGTACTCAGCAGGGAGTCTGCTTGTCCCTCTCCCTCTGCCCTCCCCCACTCCCCTGCCACTGCTCGTGTTCTCTCTCACTCAAATAAATAGATAAATAAAATCTTTAAAAAAAAGATTGAGCTGTGGTTTTTGGAGTCTCTGAGGGACATAATATTATTCTTCCTCATCTAGGTTTTGAATAAGTCAAGAAAAATAACTCAAGGGAGCCAGGATACCAAAATATCACTTCTCATTCTGGTAAGAGCTAAGTTAGATGACACAGTTTGTGTGAGTGGCATGGGCCTGCTAGCTGATTCCCTTGAACCTGGCAAGTTAACCATCCAGCCACAGACAATCCTGGCTCAGGGAGTCTTAAATCAGCAAGTATAAAATGCATGATATAGAAATGTGCAGCACTCCTGCTCTTTGCATGTAATTTGCTCACAAGAAGATAAAGGGAGGTCTGTTTTATTCTTTCCAAACTTACCAATCAGATCAATCACTTCACTTCCCCCACGACGGAATGGGGAAAGGGGTGGAAAAAGACCACAGGGAAGACATCAGGAGAAAGGAAAATGTGTCCCTCTAACAATATTGAACAACCATGGTCCTAGGGACACATTGCTGCAGCTCACACCTGTGCACCTTTGCACACGCTGCTGCTTCTGGCTGGCACATTTAAAATGAAAGGGTCCCTGGTCTTCGCCAGAATTCCAAAGGGGTCAATGGCTTAGACAAGTTTAAGAACCCTTGGTATAGCATTCAAGAGTGGTCACTCTTGAACCAGTTTTCTTGAATTATAGCCCAGCTCTGCTGCTTATGAGCCCAGTAATCATGCAGTAATCATTTAATCCCTCTGCATCTCAGTTGTCTCATCTAAAAATGGAAATAATAATAAGGCAAACTTCTAATATTGTTTGAAAATTAAATGAGTATATAGCATGCGTACATGGCTTGACGGAAGCACACTTGAGCTCTAACTATAATAAAACGTTATTATTCACGCATATTGTTTAAAGGGTAAAATAGCTGTACTACGTTTTTACATAAAACATCAGTTCTTTCTCTGTCTTTCATTTAACTTTCCTTTCCCCACAAGCAATAATTTAAATTTTAGATCATAATTTTGATGTTTATTTCTGTTTCTAAATGACCAACTAGATACCAATTTGTTGATTTCTTTCTGTTTTAGATGTTATTTAAGAATTCCCATTGGTCCCACCATACATGCGTATTCTTGCCACCCTCCTGTCCCCCTAATCATCCTAACCACCACAATTTTGGTTAGATCAATCTTCTGTGTTGACATTATCATGCCATGTGAATGTTATTCACATCTGTGCCATGTTCTAAGTTATGACTACTTTTCCTTCTCTGTACAACTTTTGTTTTCCCCAGAGCTACTACTGATCTTGTTTCCCCTTTTGCTTAGCCTTCTATGCTCTTATCTGTGATTCAATCCCGAATCTTTCCCATTTGTCCAAATCTCTTTTCTCAAGATGTACAGATGTTCTAGATATTTCCTATTTATTTAATCTTTGCAAATAAAACTCTGAGTCTTTAGCTCTGATCACCCTGGACTACTAGCCTTTTTAAAGCCTGGGGCATAGATTTCATCCAGGAATCCTCCTTATCAGTCATTCAGGGATTCTTTTCACCTCTCTCTCTCTCTCTCTGGCCTGTCTCCCATTTCTAACATCCCACATCTTCTTTAATGATTTAGTCCATCTATATTGTGGCTCATATTCTCCAGTAGCTTCCCAAGAAAGGAATCATAGAAGGACTTAAAAAAATTCTTTGCATGTCTGAAAAATGATTAATTCTATACTGGCTTTTGATCAAGAGTTTAGCTAGGTATAAAAATCTAGCTTGGAAATAAACTTCCTTATGAATCTTAAGGGCATTTTCCCCCATCCCTTCCTTCTAGTATCCAGTACTGCTATTAAGAAGTCTGAAGCCTTTCTGATTGCTTAGGTTTTATACGTGGATCTTTGTTATTGTTATTGCTGTTGTTGTTAGATCTTCAAGAACCTCTTTATTGCTGATGTTCTAAACATTCATAATTATGTCACTAGATTTGAGTTCATTTTTTCCATTATGCTGAATATTCAGTAAATTTTCAAATCTAGAAAATCATGTTATTTTTGTATATTCTTAAACTATTTTTTAAAAGATTTTATTTATTTATCTGACACACAGAGAGAGACAGCCAGCAAGAGAAGGAACACAGGCAGGGGGAGTGGTAGAGGAAGAAGCAGGCTCCCAGTGGAGGAGCCTGATGTGGGGCTCCATCCCAGGACCCTGGGATCACGCCCTGAGCTGAAGGCAGACACTTAACGACTGAGCCACCCAGGTGCCCCGAACTATTTTTTGATGCCTCCCCTTCCTTAATTGTCTTTGTTCTCTTTTTTTCACAACCTGTATTACCTCAGTGTGGAATATTCAGGACCAATACTTGAACATTTTTACCTTTTCTTCCGTATTTTCCTCTTAAAAGAATCTTCCAGAAGGTATGAAAGCCAGCATTCTGGAATTAGAGGAAAAGAACTTGGGGTTTTTGGCATCTAAGATACACAAGTTCACTTAATCTTCTAATATTTAATTTGACAATCTTGCCCTCAGATGGATTTGATGTCTCCAAGACCACAGACCCTCTAGTCTACTCTCTGTAGAAAAATTAACTTCTTGTCTTTTTCAAGGTGGGGCAATCACTTAACTATGGAGTGGGGAAGGGCATCTGGATATCTGAAAACTGAACCCGATTTTTTACAGTCTTTCTTACTTTGATCTCCTTGTCTCCTACTTGCAAAGTATCTAAGGCTTTCTGAGGACTGTTACTCAAGTCAGGTTAGTTCTCGGATATCCCTACTTCTAGAAGATGAGTTGGTTTCTTAGATTTTGAAAGTCATTTGTTGCTTATTCATATGTCCCCCAACTTTCAAAAAGTTTTCATTCTCTTCTTCTCCCCAGTGTTTTCAGTGTATGCCTTAAAACAAAATATCTTCACTGTAAGTTTAACACAGTGTCAAGACGGAAAGAAAACACACGTGTGTGTGTGTGTGTGTGTGTGTGTGT
>NC_048232.1:78091176-78262886 GCF_002007445.2 Ailuropoda melanoleuca
GAACACTAAACTGATTTATCACCCAGCCTCATTAGGGTAACCTAATAAGTGCTTATGGTAGAATGTGTTTAGGGGTCAAAGCACACATTTAAGATGACAGGATTTAAATCACTGATTTACTCTTTGCTTCCTGTATAACTTTGGATAAGTTACTTAATTTCCCTAAAGCCCCAGCCCCATCTAGTCCTTGTGGATGGCAGCCCCAAAGGTGGGCAATGCATAGACCTCCTGGCCATTCGTGGTGGCCTGGACTCTTGGTCTCTCATCTGGAAATGGGGACAATATCTTCTTTGGGGGCAATGGCAGGAGAGTTAAGTAAGTTAACGTGCATACATTGCTTAGCTTGGTAGCTGACATGGAATTGGCATGAGTAACTATTAGTTACTAAGGTGGCTATGGGCCAGGGATTTTATAGGATTATTGAGTTTAATCCCCACAACCATCCAATGAGGCAGACCTTGCCCAACTACCCATTGTTAGTAACGAAAACATCTTGGCTTTAATTAGACAGTCTAACTGCAGAACCTATGCTCTTAACTAGTACACCCTGAATAACAAGTGCATCTTTCTTCTTCTCTCTCCTTTCCTTTCTCCTTCACTAGCACGTCTGTCCATCCATCCATCCAACCAGCTATCATCTTCATCATTTCATTATCTCCATTATTTAACTTTCTGTCTGCCTGCCTCTATCATCTATCTTTCTATTCTCTGTCTACATACTTTATACACCTATTTGCGTGCATTAGTTGGCCCAAAATACAGAGAACAAAACAGAAGCTCAGAGATCTTAGCAGACCCCAGCGAAGAGTCTGGTTTTTCTCCTCTAGAACTGTCCACTCCAAAACCTGTGGTGGGATCGTTAAAAAAAAAATACATCAAGATTACGATTAGAAGTCATTAGCAATTCATCTTTAGTATAGTTATTTTCAATTTTACTGTCAAGAAAGAAATAGAGAAGTGTCAGCTATCTTCCTCAACGTTTGTGCTGCTAGCAACAAGCAAGTGTATCTTCATAAGACGAGTCGAAGCGAACTCTTAGGGACGGAGATGACGTGTTTTCAGGAATAGGGATGGTGCATGTACCACTGGCACACCGTGGACGTCTTGGGGGCCTTCCCATCTGGCTGCACTTGCCCTTCTCCCAGGCACAATCGCGAGGACTACTGTCTGAAAGGCAACAAGCTGGCCTAGAGATGAGTGGCACCCAGGAAAAGTGTGACACGCCCTGCGTGTTTATATATAGAGACGCTCTATGGAGCTGACACAATTATCGGCAGTAATAGGGAGAGCTGGCAGCACACACGATCCCGAACAGCAGGCAATCCTCAAATCCTAACTCTCCAGCTTTGGAATGCGTGGACTTCACTGGGATAATTTTGCATCTGATTAACTTTCCTAATTAGGCTTCCCATCAACCAGCATGACCTCTTCAGCATTTCTCCCAGAATACATAAATCCCTCTGCCGTCGTTTTCGATGATGTGGGAGCTGACTCCCGGTTGGCACCCTTTTCCATCCCGTGTCAGTTGCTCCCAGACATCGCCTCTCTCTGCCAAGTCCCGCGCCTCACGCCACNACCACCTGTTCCTGTCCGCAGATGACTTCTGCCACGCCAGCAGGAGAATGGAGACCTGTTCTTTTGGTTTCCCTCAACTTCCCTCACATCTGTCTCCAAAAAAGGATATCCAAGCAGACACAGGTCATCGCTGTCCTGGAAACTCCCAGTTTCAATTATTCTGTCGTGTTTTCCCAGGCAACCTTAGAAATACCTGGAGAATGCCAATATTTTTGAAACCATAGTGCGTCTCCCTAGATCGCCTCTTGTTGACCCCAACTGACACAAACTGCTGTGTGTTTGGAGACTGCTTAAAAAAAGGGGGCACTTGTCCAAGTTTCCTGCTTCCCTTCCTGCTCAGAGGATGAAGCAGTTCCCACTCCTTTCCAAAATAAATCCTCCAATCACGTCCTGGATCCAGCTTCCCTTTAGGAGGCGATGATACTGCTCTCCCCCCCCCCCCCCCCATTTACAAGCTCTTCTTTTCGACTGGCTTCTTCCTGTAGCCTTCAGACATGCTTTGGTGGGCTTCACACAAAAATAAAAACAAAGACAAAACAAAGCAAACATTTTCAGAACTCAACCTTTCCCTCAAGCTGTTCCCAATTTCTTCTTCTCTTCCCTTACTAACATTAGTCCTTATCTTCCCTTCATTATCCAATCTGAGGTAGGCTTGCTTTGGGCTTTCTCTTTCCACCAAAACCATCCTTTGTAAGGAGCCCAATAACCTCCATCCAAACCGTTTTTCACACTGTATTGTTTTTCTGTGGGTTTTTTTTTTCTGTCTATTTTCTCCCACTGGTTTGTTCTTTGAGATCGAGAAGACAGTAATTCTGTGTTCTAGCATTCAACAGAGGGCCTAGCATATTGTATCTTCTCAGCTCACATTTATAGAATGAATGCACTCTGCCAAATGCAACGGATCCTTCTCCCTGTCACTCTACTGGTTTTCGCAGATGCATTTGCTGCTGCTGACTAGCCATCCTTCTTGAAATTCTCTCACACTCTGGATTCTAGGATGTAGCTTCCCTTTTCCTATTTTCGCTTCAACCTGCTCCTAGAAAAAATGGATAAGGTCTTATTCATTCCTGTAGTTGGTCCCTATTGTCTTCTACTGGGTCATGCTAAATGGAATGGATCAGAATGGGCGAATCACACTGGCTATGTAAGAATTTTCTGTATTCTGCTTTCATTCCAAGGAAGATACTACCTAAGTGGGTTTTTAATTCTCAGAAATCTCAGGTCTCTCCAGTATGTGGTAGTTTGAACTCTGCCTTATTTATATCCATGGATCATAAGACACTTGCTGCTAATAAGTATGGAATACTCTTTGCATTTAACCTTAATTTTTTTTTCAATAAGTCATCTAAAGAAGTTTTTAATCTAATTTCAACCAAGAAATCTGATAGAAGGTCAAGTATGCTTTATCTCTTTTACAAGAAGAAGTAATAAATATACCCACAGCTACCTGCAAAATGAGTGAAATGAAAAGCTAGCCGTATTGCCCCAAAGACTATGGAATAGATTGATTATAAAAATTGCTGTAATTCTTTACTGCTTCCTGTATCCTTGCCCTTTGCAATATGATTTTTCAGAGCTCCCCCCCGCCACCCCTAATTTTGGTTGGCTTTATGACCTGCTTTGGTCAATTAAATGTAGTCGAGTGACTTTATGCCAATCTCCAGTTTCAGCCTAGGGCTCAAGAGGTCTGGCAGGCTTCCATTTATTCTTAGAACCCAACTATCTCCATGTGAACAAAGCTGGGTTGGCCCTCTGGAGAAGGCGAAATCACGTGAGGCAGGGATGAATCACTCCAGCCAAGACCATCCTGGACTGGCCAACCCTCAGTCAAATGACCAGCTGACCAGCATGTGAGTGAGTCAGGCCAAGATCAGCCCAGCTCAGCCCAGCCCAGCAGCACCTACCACCCAGTAGACCACAGATTTATGAGCTAAATGAGTGCTCGCCATTGTAAGACACTGTGCTTTTTGGACGGTTAGCATATCTAGACAAAGGAAAAGGCTGGGTCAAAAATGCCTGACTGGTGTGTCTGAGCCTCTTGATAATGAAATGATGATTGTCTGATTCAATTAGTTAATTATCTTGATTAATAAAAAATAGCTTTATTGCGATA
This sequence comes from Ailuropoda melanoleuca, assembly GCF_002007445.2. Classification (NCBI taxonomy): domain Eukaryota; kingdom Metazoa; phylum Chordata; class Mammalia; order Carnivora; family Ursidae; genus Ailuropoda; species Ailuropoda melanoleuca. The sequence continues at coordinate 78,094,865 of NC_048232.1, forward strand.
TAATTCACACCCAAACAGTTCATCCACTCAAATTGTACAGTGGTCCCTGTTCGAAGACTCCCAGTGGATACCTGAAAGTGGGTGGTACTAAATCCCCTATATACTATGTTTTATCCTATACCTGGACACCTATGATAAAGTTTAATTTATAAATTAGGCACAGTAGGAGATAAATAACAATACTACTAATAAAATAGAAGAGGGGCACGTGGGTGGCTCAGTCGGTTAAGCGTGTGCCTTCAGCTCAGGTCATGATCTCGGGGTCCTGGGATCGAGCCCTGAGTCAGGTTCCCTGCTCGGCGGAGCCTACTTCTCCCTCTCCCTCTGCCCCTCCCTTCCCACTCATGCTCTCTCTCTCCCTCTGTCTCTCAAATAAATAAATAAAATATTTTTAAAAATAATAAAATAGGAGAATTATAACAACATACTGTAATAATTTATGTGCATGTGCCCCCTGGCGCAGTCTCTTTCTCTCAAGATGTCTTGTCGTGCTGTACTTACCCTTCTTCTTGGGATGGTGTGAGATGATAAAATGTCCATGTGGTGAGATGACGTGAGGTGAATGCTGTGGACACTGTGACATAATGTTAGGCTACTATGGACCGGCCGATATGTCTGAAGGAGAATCGCTTGCTTCAGAACCACAGTCAGCCTCAGGCAACTGAAACCACAGAAAGCAACACTGTGGAGAAGGGGGGACTACTGGATAGTATGACAGTTTTTAGTGTATTCAGAGTCATATGACCATCACCACAATCAATTTTAGGGTATTTTTACAGCCCCTCAGAGAAACCCGGTGCCCATTAGCAGTCATTCCCAGCTTTCCATCCCTCTGTCCCCCAGCCCAATGCAACAGCTAATCCACTTTCTATCTGTAGAGATTTGCCTCTTATGGGAATAGCACATCAATGGAATGATACAGTATCTGGTGTTTTGTGACTGGCTTCTTTCTCTTAGCAAAATGCTTTCAAGGTTCGTTCATGTCTTAGCATCCGTCAATACTTCATTTCTTTTTTATTACCGAATAATACTTCGTTATATGGATAGACCACATTTTGTTTAGCCATTTGTCAGTTACTGGATATTTGGATTGTCTCCACTTTTTGGCTCTTATGATTAATGCTGTTATGACCGTTTTTGTACATGTCTTTCAATGGACATGTACTTTCATTTCTCCTACGTATGTCCCCGGGAGTGGAGTTGTTTGGTCATCTTATAACTCTCTGCTGAATTTCTCTGAAGAACTGCCAGGCTGTTTTGCACAGTGGCTGCACGATTTTTCACTCCCATCAGCAGAGTATGAGGGCTCTAATATCCCCATATCTTCACCAACATTTGTTATTATATATTTTACCGATGAAAGCCATCCTAATGGTAGAGAGTGGTATCTGACTGTGGTTTTCATTTGCAATCCCCCAGTCACTAAGGAGGTTGGGGTATTTTCATGTGTTATGGTATCTGTACGTGTATCTTCTTTAGACAAACGTCTATCGAGATTCTTTGCCCAATATTCAGCCAAAATTTGGAATCACTGCCTTGGCCCATGCATTCCTAGGTGAAGCCATGTTGAGAAATAAGGGGACTTACTTAGAAATTATAGGTCAATATCAGAAAAAAGTAAAGGCTTTCAATTCTTGTATCCTGCACATCTTTTCTACACGTAGGGAGGCTTAATAAATGCTGCGCTTGGATAGCAGCAATGGGCAGAGAAGGCACAAAGTTCCGCTGTAACCCTTCATTAACTGCTCTTGGAAAGCACAGACACTACTTTCTGTAGATTGTAACTCCCAGGCCCCAGAGGAATAAACTAACAAGAACTCAAAGGAAAAAAGTACTTACTGTCCCCTGCTACCTTCAATAGCAGTTGTCCATATAGCCCCCTAACTGGGAGATGTGGGGGGCGGGGGGAAACAGGGTATTGAGTAGATTGTGAAGGGAACAAGAATGCTGGACACAGGAGCAGTAGAATGTTCTTGAGAGAATAAAATCAGGGTATAGGCACAATTAAGTATTATCAGCTTCCGTACTCTGGATCCAAATTCTGGGAGGAAATCTCTGTCAGAACCTCTATGACCAAAGGGCTGGGAAGGACTCCCAACCTTGGGGCTGGGCACCATTACTAGCAAGTAATAAATAGGTTCTTTTTTAAATTTTCACTTTGCAAAAATTCTTTACAAAATTTGGCAGAGTTAATTATGCAACCAATCCCTTTAAAAGGCTATGAATTTGTATGCAGTTATGGTCATAACTCTGATCAAATAGGTAGAAAAAAAAGCCTTGAAGCCTGTAAAACAAAAGATTAATATTCTGTACATTCCAATGTTTCTAAAACAAGAATGAATTAGTTTTTTTTAATGAATAATTTTCTTTTTTTGAGGTAGGTAATGCATTTAGGTTTAAGTGCACAGGATGGAAACCCGGTCTGCCTGTCCTGTGTTTATTTTTATTTATTTTTTTAGTTAAATTCAATGAGTTAACATACAGTATATTATTAGTTTCACTAATTATGAAACTATTATTGTTTCATAATTTAATATGAACTATGAACTCCAGTGTTCAGTGATTCATCAGTTGCATATAACACCCATTCATTCACCCACGTTCATTACATCACGTGCCCTCCTTAATGCCCATCACCCAATTACCCCATTCCCCCACCCGCCTCAACTCCAGAAACTGTTTGTTTCTTTAGTTAAGAGTCTCTTATGGTTTGTCTCCCTCTCTGATTTGGTCTTATTTTATTTTTCCCTCCCTTCCCCTATGATCCTCTGTCTTGTTTCTTAACTTCCACATATGACTGAGGTTATATGATAATTGTCTTTCTCTGATAGGCTTATTTCCCTGAGCATAATACCCTCTAGTTCCATCCATGTCATTGCAAATGGTACGATTTCATTTTTTGATGACTGAGTAATATTCCGTTGTATATATTCCAGCTCTGCTACTTATTAGCTGTGTGGCATTGGGAAGATTAGTACCCTCTCCTGGGCCTCCATTTCATCTTGTCCAAGATAAGCAGAATTGTAGGACATCCTTCATAGAGTTGATGTGAACATTAAATGAGTTAATGTTTTGAAAGTGTTTGCTATGTGTACTCCACATTTACTAAACACTAGGCAAGTGTTTGAAATTATTATTATCATGGTTTTAACTCTGTTGATTTGGGATGGGCTTATTCATTTATTCATTCAAATATTCATTGAGCATTTTCCATTGGTCAAGGCCCCTAGTAGGAATTTCTAGTACAGAGAGAAGAAGGAGGGAGTCCTTGTTTTCGAGCTCATGGAAACTCCAGTAGAAGACCACCCTCATTTTCCCCTTCACCTTGGTTGGGGTGCTCACAGCTCCAGGCTTGGGACGGGTCTGGAGGCCCCACCGGGGTGGCGTTGTGCCCGTTTTCTGAGTACTCCTTTCTTCTATTTTTTTTTAAAGATTTTTTTATTTATTTATGTGAGAGACAGCCAGCGAGAGAGGGAACACAGCAGGGGANCAGCTCCAGGCTTGGGACGGGTCTGGAGGCCCCTTCACCTGGGGTGGCGTTGTGCCCGTTTTCTGAGTACTCCTTTCTTCTATTTTTTTTTTAAAGATTTTTTTATTTATTTATGTGAGAGACAGCCAGTGAGAGAGGGAACACAGCAGGGGAGTGGGAGAGGAAGAAGCAGGCTCCCAGTGGAGAAGCCTGACGTGGGGCTTGATCCCATTACGCTGGGATCACTCCCTGAGCCAAAGGCAGACGCTTAACGACTGCACTACCCAGGCACCCCTCCTTTCTTCTATTTCTTTTCCTCATTGTTCCCTTAAAATAAGACCTTCCAGGGCGCCTGGGTGGCACAGCGGTTGGGCGTCTTCCTTCGGCTCAGGGCGTGATCCCGCCGTTGTGGGATCGAGCCCCGCATCGGGCTCTTCCGCTATGAGCCTGCTTCTTCCTCTCCCACTCCCCCTGCTNTCCTTTCTTCTATTTCTTTTCCTCATTGTTCCCTTAAAATAAGACCTTCCAGGGCGCCTGGGTGGCACAGCGGTTGGGCGTCTGCCTTCGGCTCAGGGTGTGATCCCGGCGTTGTGGGATCGAGCCCCGCATCGGGCTCTTCCGNTCTTCCGCTATGAGCCTGCTTCTTCCTCTCCCACTCCCCCTGCTTGTTCCCTCTCTCGCTGGCTGTCTCTATCTCTGTCAAATAAATAAATAAAGTCTTTAAAAAAAAAAAAAGACCTTCCATTCAGTGCTCGCTTATCACAGGCCAGGCACCATGCTGAAGGTTTCACAGACATCATCTGAGACTTAGATTTGCTCTTCAGGGTTAATATTCTGATTTCTATTCTAAAGGCGAGGAGAATACGCTTCTGAAAGGTCAAGTAATTTGGCCAAGGTCCTATTGCTACTAACTATGACCCTGATGCAGGTGCTTTTAATAACTGCACAATTTTTCCTCTTCAGTTCCCGTTAATGCCCCTTGGAATGAGCATTTTCATCAGCCTCTCCAGCAGCCGCTCCAAATGGACTGGCTGTCGGGTTTCACATGGAACCTGGCTTGGAGAGAAGGGTGTGAACTTTGAGGAAATGTCTGAGTCAGAAGGAAACTTCCTCAAGTGACTCATAAGGCTGCAGTCACAGAGACGTAGTCAAAATTCCCCACTAGCAGATTCAATTCTTGATAAATCAGAGTCCTACGTCTTCCAAACTTTCCCATCCCCAAACTCCAAAGTAATAAGCCATTCAGATAAAACTCAGTATCCTTCAAGGTATGAGGCAGAACATCTCCCCCCCCCTTTTTTTTTTTTGTAGAAAGTATGTGCTGGGGGTGCTTTTTGAAGAGAGTAGTCCCTCTAAAGCCATCTCTAACTTAATTTGCCCCACAGTGGGAGAGAAATGTTATTTTTTCCATGGAAGATTAACCCCAGCTAAGCTAGTCTTCCTAGCCAACCCACCCATCCCCGGGCTTTGGAAGACTGCTGTGTGCCTCTCTAGCTTCCACAATACAAAGAGTTAATGCCACAGTCTGAGTGGGTTTTTCAATAAGAAACCGACCTTTCTTTTGTTATCTGTTGAATGTAAGCTTGGAGAAGGTGATGAGGAAGAACTTCGTTTCGCTGCTGGGTCTCAGTGCATTCAGTATACATGCTTAACATCTCCAGAGGTGTTCAATGCCCAACACTATGGATGCTCTGTTGTGGCTGTCGTTGGCCATGAAAACTGTCTGGAAATGGTAAGGTAACACACAAACAAAAAAGGACTTTGATTCACATAGTTGATTCCACCTTCTGTCTCTTTGGACCTTTTTAGGCATTAATTATTGAGTTCCTTTGGTATTGTCTTTCTTCATTTATTCAAGTTCTGAAGAACAGGACCCCGAATTCACATTCTCTGCACTTCTTAATTTGGTCTGAGCGCCTGGGAAAATTGTGCCATAATAGGAATGATCTTTTCTGGTCTCCCTCTCCTTCACTTGGTCCATTCATACCCAGGTTCATTCTTTTGTCTGTTTACCATGTCTGTGGATTCGGAAAGTGGCCTGGCATTAGCTGGTAAAAACTTCAGGTTTTAGCTTAATAGCAGGACTTGATTAAAATGATGCTTGTAGTGGATTTTCAGGTAGTATGACAGGTCGGGAAGAAGATGCAATCACTTGATTTATACTTAAAGAAAAGAGATTGGGTTCTTCCATTGGTGGTGACTGAAAGTTGTGTCGGTGGACCAAATCTGAAAAGTAAATATGATGTTTGGAACATCAGTAGTGATCATGGTTTGGGGTTACGGTAAGTTAATATTCCAAGGTTTCTGGAGTCCAGCTGTGAGCAGAATGAGGTGGAAAGGGGGAATGCCTGCTGAGTCTTGAGTGTCTCCCAAACCAATCCCAGATTTCCAGGCAGAAGGCTAGTGTTAGGAAAACGAAGACATTCTTTTTCTCTTGTTCTAATAATGTAACTGAAGACCAAATTCATACTAGCTCTGGGAGCAGAAGACAGTTGAAAAGAACTGTAGTCCCTCCCAGTCACTATTTCCTGTTTTGTCACCATTAATAGAGACACATTTGTTTATTCTCTCAAATATCTTCTGAAAAATGATAGATTCATGGTGCCTACGAGGCTGTGTCACTGGCCCAGGGTTCCAGGGCTACTAGTTGGCAGGGAGAGCTGGGTTTGAATCCCAGGCAATCTAGTGACTGAAGATGTTGAGATTAGAAGGAAAGATATCCTAATTAGGTAACTAATTACCTGGGTAAACAGTGGACATAGTCATTACTGTAAATATGCCGAATAAAACACACTTTCTGGTGTTCCAGATAATACCATGGAGACATTGAACTCCCAGAACATCTAACTCAATTACTTCATTTCATAGATTAAAAATAAACAAAGTGGGGAGGCGGAGAGAAGAAGTGTCCTCCCGAAGTCCTTGAATATGTCATTTTCTCAAGGTTTCCTTACTATGCTCACCAGTCCATCCCTTCACTTGTGCTGTTCCCAGTCCCTGAAGTCCTAGTCCCCACAAACTTCTATTTACCTTTTACATCCCAGATCAAGCATGAGCTCCTGTGACCCCTCTATGACTTCCCTCTGCCTGAGTCTACACCAGATTAGAGCCCCTCTCCTGTTTTTCCTGCACCAACTATCTACAGGCAGCAAACCCCCATTTAATGGGCTGATATGGTTCAGTCTCCTCATCTGAACAGATAAGGAAACTGAGGCTAGGAATGGGGCAGGGATTAATCCCTGAGCACATATTTGGTGAGAAGCAGACTCAATGTCCTAAAGCCAGCGCATCTCGCCAATGCACAGGACTTCCCCATATTTTTGCTGATTTTCATAGCAGTTGGTGAAAGTCTCTCATGTAGTAGCTGTGTGACTTTGGGAAAGATGCTTTACCTCTCTGAGCCTCGCTTTCCTCATTGGAAATTGCACACAATAACATGGTTTATATTAAGATTTATTGTGAGAATTAATTGAGAAAATGTGTATAAGGTGTTTGGTATAATCATTGGCCCATATATGAGTCTGTCTAATTGCATAACTCCAGGGGCCCCATTCTTAGATTGTCCTGTTCAATAAACTTCCTTTTTAATCATCGTTTTTATTTTCTGAGGAGATGCTCTGACTCCAATTTTATCTTCTTGCCTAGTTTTTTTTTTTCCCCCCTATGGGTCTCGTTTTCCACACGAAGATTAGAAGCCTTGCAGGCTGGTAAAGCTATTTAAGATTCTACACCCCTGAGTTCTGGCCAGCAGCCTGGTGAGAACACCAATCAAACCAGTTTCACCCTCAGGTTACTCAACAAAACTGACCCGGGCTTTCTGATCCGTGCATATTCCCTGTATATCTACCGACTGGAGAAGTAAGTGGAAATTCAGCAACCCTGAACTAATGGAAGAAATGCAGTGTCGGATGACTTTCAAATGCAAAGGGCAATGCCATTTTGGAGAAAGGTCTCTTTGTAAGGTTGTTCTTTCATTCAGAACAGCACGCAGATCCAATCATCCAGAAAGTCGATAGAGAGGTGTTTCGGTGTGAGGGCGACTGCCTTCAGATTGGAGGGTAGGCCTTGTGCTTGAGGATGAGGCCGTCTGATGGACCTGTATCCAAAAACGAGTTTGGGGTTAGAGTGGGGGGCTGAGATGATTAGCTGTACAACTGGTAAGCACGTGATCTCAGACTAGACGTCAAATGAGAAAATACAAAGCATACATTTTGCTCACTGCCTGGCACGCAGTGAGATTCTCAATAAATGATAGCTGTTTGTGTCATTTTCTTATTCAGCGAATGGAACCACCATGAGTACTGCTTGTTTTGAAGCCTGTCCCCTGCCCATGGGTGGTTCGTAGCATCTTTGTAACTGATTTCGCCGGATCCATTGAACTAGTGAGGGCGGGGGGAGCAGAAGGGGGAATCCAGGCACTAAAATGCTGAGCTGAGGGTCATATGCTATCGAAAGCTTTCAAGGGGATGACAGAAGGATGTCTCCTGAGACACGCTTATCTAAATTAGGGATGAAGTTCTCAATGGCAAGCTTATTTCTTCCACCTCTTCATATCGTGTTTTCTATATCCTTTTTATAGCTTGTGTATGGGGGAGGGCTGAAATGGGACCAGAAACAGTGTGCAGAAAGGGGTTTTTCTCATTCCTTTTATCACTTTTGTTCAAAATGCCCATTCTCGAGGGGATAGGCTGGGGAAGTAAATTCTACAGTTTATCTATTTCTAGCACACCTTGGTGAAGACAAGTTTCTCCAGGTCCCCAAGGGCTGTGCTCCTGTGAAGTAAATGCTGGTGCCAGAGATAGGGAGCATTAAGCATACCAAACCTCCATCTTGGAATTGAAATGCAAGCCGATGGATGTTCCGTGTCCTGGACCACGTGCTGGAGAAGCCCACAGCCAGGCACAAGCAGGGACGGTGAGGAAACTAACCCCTTTAGGCAGGGAGTCAGGGAAGACCCCCTGAGCAGGAGTTTTTTAAGCTGAGACCTGAGAACCAAAAGGAAGCAGCAGGAAGAACAAAGGGAGAAGTTACCACAGGAAAAGAGGGCATGTGCAAAGAGCCTGAGGTGAGGAAGGACTTTGACCCTCGGCATTTTCTAGAAATCAAGAGGAAGACCCAGTGAATGGAGCAGGGGGCGCAAGAGGGTAACAGGAACTGGTATACAGGAGGCAGGCAGGCTGTGGAAAGAAGTCCGCGTTTTAGTCCAGGTCAGATGGAAATCTCTGGAAGATGAAAAGAATTGTTTGGATTTAAAAATAATTTTAGATTTAGAGTTGCAAGGATAATACAGAAAGTTCCCTTATACCATTTACCCAATCTCTACTGATGTTGACATCTTCCATCTTCCATAAATGATTACATTAATCAGAACCTAAGATTAACACCTGTACAGTACTATTAACTCCAGATCACTGGAAGATTCTAAGCAGGAAGATGACTTAATTTAAGAATTTAAGATGACTTACATTTTTTTATTAGTTTCAGAGGTGGAATTTAGTGATTCTTTGGTTGCATATAACACCCAGTGCTCATTACATCATGTGTCCTCCTTAATACCCATCCCCCAGCTACCCCATCCCCCACCCACCTCCCTTCCATCAACCCTCAGGTTGTTTCCTATGATTAAGAGTCTCTTATGGTTTGTCTCCCTCTCAATTTTCATCTAATTTTTTTTCCTTCCCCTTCCCTATGTTCATCTGTTTTGTTTCTTAAATTCCACATATGAGTGAAATCATATGGTATTTATGGTATGATAAGTGGTAAGATATGGGATTTATCTTTCTCTGACTGACTTATTTCACTTAGCATAATACCGTCCAGTTTTATCCACGTTGTTGTAAATGGCGATTTCATTCTTTTTGATGATTAATATTCCCTTGTATATATACACCACATCTTCTTTATCCATCATCTGTCGATGGAAGTCTGGGCTCTTTCCATAGTTTGGTTATCGTGGACATTGCTGCTATGAATATTGGGCTGCAGGTGCCCCTTCGGATCACTACATTTGTATCTTCGGGGTAAACACCCAGTAGTGCAATTGCTGGGTCATAGGGTAGCCCTATTTTTAACTTTTTGAGGAACCTCCATACTGTTTTCCAGAGTGGCTGCACCAGCTTGCATTCCCACCAACAGTGTGAGAGGGCTCCCCTTTCTCCACATCCTCTCCAACATCTGTTGTTTCCTGACTTGTTCATTTTAGCCATTCTGACCGGTGTGAGGTGGTCTCTCATTGTGGTTTTGATTTGTATTTCCCTGATGCCCAGTGATGCGAAACATTTTTTCATGTATCTGCTGGTCATTTGTATGTAAGATGACTTATATTTTCTGGGCTATGTGTGGGAATGCATCACAGTGGGATACGATGGGGAAGAGAGGGCCGTGTAGGAAGCCATGTGAGCTAAACGAGAGATGGGGCAGTGAGACACTGGTAACGAGGATGGAGAAGAGGAAAGGGTTTGGGACTTAGTGTTGGATGGGGAACAAGTTGGGGATGAAGGAGAGGAAAACAAAAACGTCTTCTAAAAACGAGGCCTGAGCAATAGGATGGACCCCGGTGCCATTGGATGAGATGAGGAAAATGAGCAAAAGGTGGGAGAGCTTCAGGGAAAATCAAGGCTTCAGTTTTGCACATATTAAGTGCGAGATGCCTGGAATTTTGTAACATTCTATATAAATATAATTTATCACTATTACCACTGGAAAAGAGCCTCTGGGCATATTTGGATTGAACCTTTCTTTCCAACTCTTATGTTTACCCTTTTAACTAGAAGGAAGTGATAGTTATTAAATATTATTGAAAAGTCAGGTCCTAGACTAAATCCCCAAATTCAATTAAAAGGATGGTTTTGGGCCATGGAAAATATACTTTAGAATGGCAAATATTTAAAGAGATGAACTCTCTGGGCCGTACCCAGAAAAAAAGGAAATCAAACAATGACACACCATAGTCCCGGAGGCACATGCCCAGACAGACTCTGGACCTGGGGTTCTATTTCTGCTGGGCTGGATGCTGTGGGACTCAGTTTCCTTATCTGTAAGGTGGAGACAGCAAGACACCATTTGGGGCTCGTGTGCTGATCCCATGATCTGATGTTCACAGAGTGCCTGGTACGGTACTTGGCATATAAATGTCGATTCCTTTTCTCTCCTTCTAAACAGATTTCTTCGCTTAACGGAAGAGCCTCCTGCATTTGAAGGACAGTTTTTGATTCTCGAAGTGCCTACTGCCGTCTCGGAGCCCAGACTCATTTTCTCAGAAATCAGAAGAAAACGGAAGTGTTGTGTTTTGTTTTGTTTTTTCTCTTCAAAGAAAGAAAACTTGAGAATAGTTAGTTAAACGATCAGAGTTGAGTTCACTTAGTACAGAACGAAGGGCTCCCAGCAGAGGCGGATATCCTTGACCGTCTCATTCACCCGCACGGTCTCAGGACCTAATGACCCCAGCACTTCACGACCCAGGCATCTGAGTGTCCTTGCTGAACTCTTGCAGTGAACTCTTTCCATTTCTTTTGAATCATCTGTCAGTGGCTTCTCGCCCACTTTGGGCAGAACTCTGTGCAGGGAACATTCGTGCTCTCTGCTTAGCACCTACTCCACAGCAAGCCGGTTGTGGGGCACTGCCAAGTCTCCATTCCCCCTCAGCTGCCTCTCCCCGACCCCCCACCTTCTCTGCCTTTCCTCCTGGACCCTCAAAGCTGGGCAGGTCAGTCTTGCTATGCATCTTATCTTCTTCCTTACATTTGTTGATGTTTGCTAAGCTCTCGCTTTCCCCCCCTCTGGAGCACACATTTCCACTCTGACCCTGGCTCTCAAGTACTTATTAGTTCTCTTAATTTGGCTGAGCCCATTTTAATCAGAGTTTCCTCAACCATCTGGTTCCCATTATTCATTCATTGACTTATCGTCCATTCAGTCATTCGTTCCGGCACTCAGTTACGCACTACTCTGCCTCCCTCCCTTCATCCTGTCTTTCCCTCTCATGTCCTGTAGGAGGCAAGCAGCATCTTTAGACCAACAGTTATTGAGAGTGACCGGCAGATGGCTTGTGAATGGCATTTCCGGCTGGGTATGATTATCAACTGAATGTTTGTGCTCTGACCCCCACTTGTAGGTTGAAACCCTACCTCCCAATGTGATGGTATTAGGAGGGGGGCCTTTGAGAGGTAATTAGGAGGAGATGAGGTCATGAGGGTAGAACTCCCAGCAATGAGATCCGTGCCCTTACAAGAGTCACTAGAGGGCCTGCTTCTCCCTACTCTCTGTCCTGTGAGCATACAAGCAGTCGGTGTCTCCCAACCCAGAAGAGGTTCCCAGAACAAGACCATGCCAGCACACTGATCTTGGACTTCCACTCATCAGAGCAGTGAGAAATAAATTTCTGTTGTTGATAACCTACTCAGTAATGAGGGTTTGTTATGGCAGCCTAAGCCGACTGAGACAGGCCCATAGCAACAAATCCCCAAGGGCTGAGGTCCATCCCTTCTGCTGCTGCTCTCTTTCCACCCCCAACCCAACAAGGACAGCCAGTATTGAGAGTGGAGGTGATTGGGCTCTAGTAATGGGGCCTCAGAAATTACCTCGTGCATCCTGCCCCATCTCACAGATGATGAAATGGAGGCTCGGAGGGTGAGCTGGCTCCTCGTCAGTGGCGATGTGATATAGTGTGAGGCCCCTGGTTTACAGAGTCAGGGAGATAGGCATTACACCCTTGCTCTGCCAACTGTGATCTATGTGCCCTTGGACAAGGGACATCTCTCCAAGCCTTTTTTTTTTTTTTCATTTAAAAATGGGATTACAGCACCTACCTTGCAGGGTTGTTGTGAGGATTTGAAAGAGTACCTGTAAAGACCCTAGCTCATCCCCCTACAAATAGTAGTTGCTCAATAAATGGTGGCTAGCATTAAGCTGAGACCCAAACCCAGGAACCCACACTCTTAGCCCGGCACTTTTCTGGGACCCGTACTCACAAAGCCCCCCTTCCTGTGAAGACTTCATGTGCCCCTCCTTCAGAACTCCCTTTCTCTGTGGCTCATAGGATTTTCCTTTCGCCACTTTGGGGCAGTCATTTCCTTCTGCCATGGATTGTGGGTATTTGCTACCCCTCCGGTTCCTCCCCTGCATTGCATAGCTTGAGGACCGAACAGTGTCTACTGATTTGGGGTCTCTTTACTGTAGTAGTCTTCAAACTCTAAAGAGCATTAAACATCACCAGGGAGGCCTGTCAAAAATGCAAGTGACTCAGTCCTATCTCCAAAGGTTCTGATTCAATAGGGTTGGTCCATGACTATAGATTTTTAACCCTCCGTCTGGCTGATTCTAATGTAGGTGAATTACAGCACTCTGGCAGTTATAACGTATCTACCTATTTTCGTGGCTTTCATGTAGTAGGTGCTCCAGAAATCTTCATTAAGTGGATTATAATAAGATGCACTGTATCGATGGTTTACTGCTACATAACAAGCCACCTTTAAACACGCAATTTGTCATTTCCCATTCACTCCCTGGGCTGGCAGTCTCGGTGGCTCTGTCAGGCTCATCTGGGTCCCTCGTGTGGTTGCATGCAGCTGGAAGGTCAGTTGGGGCTCTGCCAGCTGGGCTTCTCTCTCCAGGGCGTCTTGCATCTTCAAAGAGGCGAAACCAATCTTCCTTACATGGTAGCAGTAGCATTCAAGAGGCTTGGCGGTCTCTGCTCCAGCGTCTGTCAAGTCTCTGTATGTGTTACACTTGCTGACATCCCATTGGCCAAAGCAGGTCACATGGCCAGCATCAATAGGGGAGGGGCCACACTAAAGTGTGGCCGCTGGGGGGCACGGTTGATTGGTAGGAGTGCAAGATAAAACACAGGACAACCTTAAGTGAATTTTGGATAAGAAAAGAATATTTTTTTTTTTGGTATTAGTATGTTCTGTGCAATATTGGGGATGTATTTATACTGAAAAAATATTTTTCATTTATCTGAAATTCAAATTTATTCAAATAAATTTTTCAAATAATTCAAAATAATTCAAATTTAACTGGTCATCCAATATTTTTGTTTGCTATATCTGGCATTGGGATGTAGGAAACCGTTAATGTGATAATCTATAACCTCACTATTGTCTTTTTTAACCTTCACTAGGAAGTTGTCGCTTTGGGCTTTTCTGCCTCACTGTTTCAAAAGTGGTGCTTGCTTCTCTGCTGCCCTGAGTGCTAAGAGCTACGGTATTTTGAGTTCTCCTACTCCATGTGTTCTAGATATTTCGAGGAGCAATTTCCACTTAACCCTGTTTTTCTCGTGTGTGGTATCTCAGTTCTTGAGTACCTTCTCTTCCAGATCAGAGTTGATTCTGGAGTCGCATTTTCTCCGTTTTTCCTAAAGCAGTCCCCCCGCTGCCCCTCACCTCGGCCAGACTTTGTTCTAGACACAGTCTCTTCGTCTTTGTATCGTGGGTTCCTTCAGCAGTCCGGGGAAACCTGTGGGCCCCTTCTCAGGGTCATACTTTTAAATGCATCAAATAAAACACAAAGAAGCATCAAGGGATTCTACTGAAATTCAGTTTATCAAACTACTGGTAAAACAAAAACAACAGGAGTTGTGATACAGTAACGTATGTCCTTCTTTATTAACACGAGAAAGAATAGGAGCTAGAGACAGGTCTCCTTTGAAGTAAGATGAGGATAAACCCTAGTTCACGATCCCTGCAACGACTGTAATAGGATATAGAGGAATCTTGATTCTCTTGGTCACAGAGTGAAAGGTACTGGAAGAAATGCCAAGTAGCAGAGGGTAGCGAAAATATAGATGCTTTTATTTTATTATCATTATTTTTTGCCACTCAACCTCCTCGACTCCGTAGGTCTACCAACGGCTCCCCAGGAGGCCCCAGTTAAGGACCGTGCATCTCGGACAACGTGAATCGGCCCTCTTCGCGCTCCTCTGTCTCCTGTGGCAGAAGCAGCTCATCTCGCTTTGAAACTACCGCCAATCAGCCACAGGTAAAAGCATTGCGAAGCAATTATAAGTTAAATATTAAGACCTTTCTTTCTTCTTCTTTTTTTAACCAGTGGACACTTTTGAGACCTTATCCAAAGGATGGCGTGCAGTCCTCCGTGATATTTCCTATTCTGGAGACTGGGGCTTTCACGATGAAGCTCTCACAATTCGTTCAAACCATGATCTGCGACCTTTAGCTTGTAATTACTGTTTGAACCAAATTGTTCTTCACCTGATGTGGTTATCGATTATCACATAGTTATTTACCCAACATCATTTCCTTCGGTAAGTGCTTCCCTTTCTCTGTGCAGATGACATCACTGATCGAATGTCCTTCCAGAAGGCGTGATTGATTTGGGCTCTTCTGGCCTTATCTGCTCAGGTCCTGGGTTTCCCTTGGCTTCAGGACACCACCGTCTCCTGCTCTCACTCCCATCTCGCTAGCTTTGTCATTCTCCGCTGACTTGGTATCCTCTGATTTCAAAATAATGGAGTATCCCTGGGCTCAGTCCAAGGTCCTATTCTGGTGTGTACTCTTTTCTTGCGTGTCTCATCCAGCTCAAGCCTTTATAAACCATGTATTTGGTGATAATGGTGAGATTATCATCTCTGGCCTGACCTTGCTGTGCGCCAGAGTCCCACAGCCATTATCTCTTCCGCACATCCGGGTCGGCACCTTAGGAACATACCTAGGATCACACAGGCAGTTTTCACACATTGATTCTCCAGATCTGTCTTCTTTCTGGACCTCCCCATCTCCGGGAATGTCGTCAGAAGCCACCCAGGAGCTCAAGCCAAGCAACGAGAAGTCATTCTGTGTCTTTATTTCCCTTACCCTCTGCAATGGCAAATTCTGTTGGCTAATCCTTGCTAACTATTCTAGATAGCAAGAAAAAAAGTGTGCAAAGCAAGTGAAGACACTGAAGGTATGGTATTTCCCAGAAACCATAGGAAGCTCAGCAGGGCTGGAGTATAGCTGGAAGAAGGAGTTATAGCAAGAGACAAGGCTGGAGAGGCCAGATCATAAAAGGTCTCATGTGTGAAATAACGGAGGACAAGGGGATTATAAATCAGGAGAAACACAATTAAAACTTATAAATCAGGGGGCGCCTGGGTGGCACAGCGGTTAAGCGTCTGCCTTCGGCTCGGGGTGTGATCCCGGCGTTATGGGATTGAGCCCCACATCAGGCTCCTCCGCTATGAGCCAGCTTCTTCCTTTCCCACTCCCCCTGCTTGTGTTCCCTCTCTCGCTGGCTGTCTCTATCTCTGTCGAATAAATAAATTAAAAAAAAATCTTAAAAAAAAAACAACTTATAAATCGGGAGAAACACAGTTGTGTTTGCATTTCAGAAGGGTCACTTCTAGTTGTTGGAGGATGGCTTAGTGTGTATGAGGAATGAAAATAGGGAGACTATACTTTCAGGACTAAATTTTGGGACAGGAAGTGGGAGAGAAGGATCTTCATATTAATCCCTGGTTTAAGAAGCACTTTGGGACCAGTAGTAAGGACACTAAAACATCGGATGCCAGCCATTCCGCTAAGTGCAGTAGGGTGGTCTTCAAATATATACATAGGGTTCTTTTTTTCCTTTTTCTGTCTAGGGCACTATGCTGGTTGAATTCTTTCTTTTACGCTTTGATTAGATAAAAAGATGAAACTGCTGAGTTTCTAGATTTTTCTCTTCCACTTTAGTTACCTCTCTCAGTTGATCCTTTGGTTCCATTGAATAACCCCACAGGGCAAAGCTATATGGTCCCCAGACATTTTTTACCAACCATCTGGCTGGTCCCTGAGTAACCACTAAGTCTGCAATCGATGTGTGGGGAGGTTTACTGAGATCCTGGCTGTGAAGCTGCCCTCATAGGACAATTGGATCAAGTCTTGTAATTGGCCCCATGTTGAGACCAGGTCCACGGCTGGATTGGGGAAGGTTTGCATAGGAGAGAAAGGTGAAATGGGAAGGAGCATTTGTGGGAGCCCCATACTGGGGGCATAGCTCTCACTCAGCAGGAGTGGGGAACAGGACAGCCTGGCTGGAATCTAGGGCACCTCCCTTGCTGTCATCACCACATATCAAGGGCATAAGTCCTTCTACCTGCTGGGAAGTACACATTCGACAAAAAGACTCCAGAGGGGGACGATGAGTCATATCTGTGCATGGGAGCAAGAAACTCTCATAGATCCTGTTGCTGAAAAAGGCTTCTGAGATTCATCTGTGTAGACGAATGTGACTCACCGTGCTGCACTGGGGAAAACTCCAAGGCTGTAGGAGGGAGGTGGTCAAATTCACAGAGCTACGGAGTAACAGGCTTAGGCTCTGGTCTCAATGTAATTAAAGGCTGTTTCTACCATTCTTGTCTTAAAGCGAGAATCACTGAGACAGTGGGGATGGACTAGGTTGTTAACAGTACTATCCTTGTGGGGTGGTGGGTGGGTGGGTGGGGAGTCTGGGCTGATCTGAGATTTGAACAAGCACTGAGTCCAGGGAGTGGCTGTGTGCCTAGGATTCATGCAAGGCCAAGCATTTCTGGTGTATCCCAACGATAGTGGCCCACTCTTGAAATCCGTGGTCCTGCGGTGGCCTTCCTGATTGTGGCAGAAGCAGGGCCAATGTGGTGAGCAAGCTCTCAGGCTCATTCTTGGAAGCTGAGCGTGGGGCATGTTCCTCCAGCTCTTTCAGTGATGTTGTAAACAGCTGTGGTAGGTTGTTTGCCAAAATGGCCACGGTACCTTACATCTCCCTGTATCCACACCTCTTTGCAGGGAGACTTGAGAGCTCATGCCAACAAGATATGGGTCTATTTCCCCCCTCCTAGAATTTGGGTTGGCATTGTTATTTGCTTTCACCAACAGAACAAGGCAAAGTGACATTCATTGCACCCCCTCTGAGCCTACCCCTTAAGAGGCATTGTATACATTTTTTCCCAGCAGCCACGTGAAAAGCTCAAGCCAGACTGCTAAATGATGAGAAATATGTGGCCCAGCCAATCAGTGGCCAAATGGCGAGCTGCTTGGCTAATTTGCAATTGACCACAGACAAGAGTGAGTCCGGCCAAGACTGGAAGAACCACCAGGCTACGCTGAACCCAAAGCTGTCCGAGAATTGTGAGCTCAGGAAAGGGCTCTTGTTATAAACCACAGAGTCTGGAATGGTCTGTCACACAGTAAGAGATACCACAGAGAACGCCTGATTCTGCAATTCCATCCACTACTGCTTGAAACAGCCAGGGTGGTTCTCGCTGTCTGCCATTGAGCCCTGACTGAGGTATACGTACATCCGACATTTCCAAAACTGAGCTCATCGTGTTCCCTGACGGAACCTTTGTCTCATTCTAGCCATTGGCAGCTCGTCTCCTGTGCCATTGCATCCAATCGATCCCTGAGATCGTCGTTTCTACTTCCCCAGTACTTGCTGCCCTGCCTGCTGTCCACACCACCTTCAGCTCCCTCTCTTGCTCGGAAAGCAACCATCGCCCCACCGGTGTCCCTGCATCTGCTCTTGTCCTCTTCCCAACTTTTTTTATGAAGCAGGTGGGCTGATATTTTAAAAACGCACATCTGATGGAAGTGTTGAATGACTAGATTGTACACCTGAAACTAATATAACATGGTATGTTCACTATCCTGGAATTAAAAAGAAAAGAAAAAACAAAAAAATAAAAGCCCCCCCCAAATGCACATCTAATAGTGGCATGCAACCCCCAAACATCCAGGACGGGCTTCACCAGTCTCATAATGTAGTGTTCTTACCCTCCCTCTCTACACTATAGACCCTCTCCTTTTCCTTCAGTTTCTTTTTTTTAAAAAAGATTTTATTTATTTATTTGATGGAAAGAGAGAGAGAGCACAAGCAGGGGGAGCAGCAGAAGGAGAAGGAGACACAGGCTCCTCACTGAGCGGGGAGCCCGATGTGGGGCTCGATCCCAGGACCCTGAGATCATGACCTGAGCCAAAGGCAGACGCTTAACCGACTGAGCCACCCAGGTGCCCCTCCTTCAGTTTCTAGAACCCTCTTTTCACCTTTCCATCACAAGACCTTTGCACATGCTGTTTCTTATGCCGCAGACACTTTGCTTGTTTATCTGGTTATTTCCTGCCCAACATTCAGAGCCCAGTGAGAATGCCACCTGGCCCTCGGAGTGCACGATGATCCCACCCTGCTGTACACACACACACACACACACACACACGCACACACATGCACACACAATGTCAAGTCCGCCCATGACACGTTCCAACAAAACTTGGCATAATTGTAAGTAAACAGGGCTCTGTATTTATTTGTATACTATCTTTTCCCACTGCTAGGTCCCTTGCAGGAAGAGACCTTGGTTACTGTTTATTTTCAATGGTTAGCAAGGTACATTTTGTATAAGAGACACTCAGGAAATTTGTTCAGCGAGGAATGAAGCTTGCGCTCGTCCCTCAGGTTGGCCACTCTTTACCAGAGTAGACACTGGGACGCACGTGACTGTCACTTGGATGCTGGTTAGTATGCAGACTCCTGGCTCCGTGTGTCCTTTTTTTAATTTAAATGTTTATTTTATTGTGGTAAGAACACTTAACGTAAGATTTACCCTCTTAACATATTTTTTTAATTTTTTAATTTTTTAAAGATTTTATTTATTTATTTGACAGAGAGAGACAGCCAGTGAGAGAGGGAACACAAGCAGGGGGAGTGGGAGAGGAAGAAGCAGGCTCCCAGCGGAAGAGCCTGATGTGGGGCTCGATCCCAGAACGCTGGGATCACGCCCTGAGACAAAGGCAGACGCTTAATGACTGCACCACCCAGGCGCCCCTATTCTTTTTTTTTAAATATAAGTATTGGTAGGTGTTTTTGGTAACAACTCAGGTTATTGCAATGATTGCTGTGCATGTGATAATGACAAATTTAAGCGTACAGTATATTGTTACTAACTACAGGCATAATGTTCTATAGCAGATTCTAGAATTAATTCATCTAGCATAACTGAAACTTCATCCCCTTTCACCATTGCCTTCTCCCTCCCTGCCCGGGCAACCATGTCCTACTCTCTGCTTCTGTGAGTTTCACTATTTCAGACACCTCACACAGGTGGAAGCATGGTGTCTATATGTTTCCACCACTGGCTTATTTCACTTAGCGTAATGTCTGCAAGGTTCATGCATGTGGGTACATATGGCAGGATTTCCTTCTTTTTTGTTTTTTTGAAGGGCTAAATAATATTCTTGTATTTTATGTATAGAAGATCTCATAGTACATGTTATATGTAGACTATTTCCCTATACCACATTTTCTTTATCCTTTCATCCCATATATTCTGACACAGTCGGCCTGGCCTCAGATCTGGGCATCTGCAATTTTAGCAGCGTTCCCAGGGAAGTCTCCATGGACCTGGGGAAAAGGTCTGGATGCAGGACTGTCTTGTTTCTTCAGTAAGAAGTTTTTGATGCACCTGTTACGCTTCTTGGTGTGTAGATGTGTAAGTCATGGAGCCAGCCTCCAAGTATCTTATTTTAACTGGGGAGTGAAGCTTTTCCTGCACAAAGTATTTAAGTGGATGGCATATGACGAAATTTCCTAAGAAGAGATTTCTTTTATGGATCAGGGATACATGGGGGTGGGAAAACGCAAAGCTCTTAAGATGTTAATTTCTCACTTGAGATTTGGGAGGAAATCTGGCTACTGGAAAGCACGCTGGCTTGGACGCTTCGTGGTCTGGAATTCTATCTCTTCTTGAGCAAACTGTATAACCTTGAACAACTTATCTTACGTTTTCTGAGCCTCAGTGTCTTCATTCTTAAAATGGAGGTGATGGTAAGAAAATAATCCGTATCTTACAATGTTGTGTGGATGTTAGAAATATTATAGGCAATGTACTCAGCCCAGGGCTTGGGCTTCCGGTGAGTACTCCAGTGGCGAATTGTATTGTTAATCCCAATGGTCAAGCAGTACATAGCCATTGTTCTTCTTAACTGTGATTTCAGGCTTCAATGGGAGAAGGGCTCGTAGACCTGGGAGAGGCGTGTTGGATTTGAATGCTCGCACTGCCATTTCTTAGCTGTTTGGGGCTTTCAGCACTTACTTGCTTTCTGAATCCCAGATTGTTCATCTTTAATTGAGGGTAAGACTGTCTATCATATGCTCTTATAATCTGAGTTAAGTAATAATAAACCCTAGGTAAAGAACCAAGCATGCATGGTACCTTGAACATTTTAGGTGATCAATAAATATTCAGAAGCTTCCAGCATTGGGGTAAAGGAAGGAGTACTCTTGTGTATGAGAAAGTACCCACCCACTGTTTAGGAAAGGGCTTAGAAATTATCGGGAATAAAGGAAACTAATATTGACCAAAGACCACGTCTTTGAGAAATTTGTGAGAATCTGGAAAGTCAGTGAGTTAAAATACAAGACTCTTTTGTTGTAAGAGCTACTAAATATTTTTGTTGCAAGAGATAACGAAAACCTACTTGAAAAAAAATCAAAAGGAATATTTTATACAATGTGTGTCTCGTGAAATTGATGAGTTCCGAATAGGGTCGGTTTCAGGTATGGCTGCAGCAAACGGTCATCAGGGCGCGGTCATCCTGTCCGCATTTCATGTTGCTGCTTCTCACTGTTGGCTCAACTGGCAGGCTCCCCACCAGCAGTGGAAAAAGGCTCCGAGCAGCTCCTGGTTTTCATTCTGCTCTCTCCTCAGTCTCGGCAGGAGGAACATTCCTCTTCCCTAAACTCTTTAACATGAGTCCTTGAGTTAATGATGACTGGGGTGACCTGGATCATTTGTCCACCTAAAAACCCCTTACTGTGAACAGAAAGATGCCATACCATGATTGGCACAGGGCTGGCACATGTGCCTGCCCCTAAATCTGGTGAGGCTGATATTAGCCGTAACTCAGATCCCAAGAACTGAGAGTTAGGGGATGCTGGTTAGGGGAGGATAACTCCCCCCAAAATGTGAGTGTTCTGATCACAAGGGGGAATGGAGCCTACATACATAAAAACAAAAGATTCCACTCTATTCATTTCCCTTCTTAGGCTGTTTTCATTTACCCCTGTCTATTTCCCTCTCCCAACACT
The DNA here is from genome assembly GCF_002007445.2 of Ailuropoda melanoleuca. Lineage (NCBI taxonomy): Eukaryota > Metazoa > Chordata > Mammalia > Carnivora > Ursidae > Ailuropoda > Ailuropoda melanoleuca. Next base: position 78,116,370 of record NC_048232.1, read on the forward strand.
CTAGGAAGCAAAGACTGTGTGCTTCTTTTCCACAATGGAATTTGGGAGCCAGAACTGCATCCTTAATTTGAAACCAGTCTTTGGTGGGAGACAAATCTGAGATCTGGAGGCAGTCCCGGCATCAGTGAGTGGGAATGGGAGGCGGGATGAGTCCCCTGGGGCTGTCGGAAGAGGAAAAGAACCCATGGGAAGTCAGGCAGAGAGAAATGTACCAACAGCAACGGGCATGGCTCCTGGCTGCTGGCCCTGCTGCCCTGTTTCTCCCCTCCAATTCCCACTCTCAGCACGAAATGCACCTTATGGGTCGGGGCAGCCTGTCCTGGCCGGAGTCCCTCCTCTTTGCTGACACCATGGTGCCCCACGGGTCATCTGCTGGAGGACAAGCATCCTTCTGGTGAGGCCGGGCTGTATCTGTTGGGTGGTACATTAAGCTGTGCCCCATGGGGGTTCAGAGCTATTAAAACAGACTCCAGCCCCAGGAACTGAGCAAAGTACATTGACCAGCCTCTACATCAAAGGCAGAGCGGCAGCAGCCTTCTCGCAGCAAGAGCGGGCTCCCTGAACTCAGCATTTTCCTCCTAGAAAACAGCATCACTAAAGGGACTCTCTTCACCCTCCCGTCATCTACGGACCCCAGAGATCGCCCGCAGCCCTTGCCAGACAGTGCATTTGCTCCATCTCTGTTCGCATCCATTCTTCTTCTTGTCATGGGAAAAGACTTAACAAAACCCTCACATTAATAATTCTGATTCCCTGTAAATGGCCAAATCCCCAGGAGAGCCCCTTGGCCTCTCTGATCACATTGCCTACCCTGCCACCCTCCCTGGAACACAGCAACACGGTGGTAACTTCTAACTCCATACATCCTGGCTCCCCAGTTATTAATCATCCCCTACTGAGAACGATAAAGTGGTTTCCGACTTGGGACTTTCGTTTCCAAAACATTGCTGATACTTCCTTAATGAAGACATTTCATCAGCTTATCAAAGCGATGGCCCTAACCAGAGGTCACGCATATGTACAACTACAATTAACTGGGAATCTGGATGATTGTGGTCTTGTGTAAAAGCTTATTGTTCTATTTTAAGCTCTAAGGGCAGCTTTATACCATGTATCTCAGTGGTTCTCAACTGGGAGTGAATTGCTCCCCCTCCTACCCCAGGGGACATTTGGCAATGTGCAGAGACATTTTCAGCTGTCACAGTTTGGTGGTGGTGGTGACATATGGTGTGCAGCGATCAGGGGTGGTGCTCAACCCTCTACGGGGTGCATAGCAGTTCCTGGCCACAAAGAATTATTCAGCCCTGAGTATCACTACTGCCAAGGTTGAGAAACGCCAATGTACATCAAGGATAGTTATGATTTACTCATTAATTCATTGATTCATTCATTCCTTTAGCACTTGACTAGAGCACATCCACTATGTGTCAGATGCTATTCTATACATCAGGGATTTAACTGTGACCCAAACAGTCAGGGCACTTGTTTCCATGGAGTTATTTTTCTAGTGAGAGATTCTGACAATAAGTACATTAAACAATAAGATGACTTAGAAAGTTATATATGCCACCAAAAAACCAAACCAAACCAAACCAAAATCAAACAAAATAAAACAAAACCCAGAGTTGTGAATTAGAGACGGGACTGGGGCCTGTTAGATAGGGAGATTGTGGAAGGCCTCCCTGAGAAGTCAGCTTTTGATCTGAGACTTGAAATGTGAAAGGAAGCCAGCATATGAAAATCATAATGAAATGTTTCCGAGAGAATGGCAAGTGCAAAGGTCCTGGGGCAGGAAAAGCAAGGCTAAGATCAGTGTGCCTGGAAGATAGTGAGTAGAAGAGAGAGCAGAGACAAAAGAGAGGAAAAGTGGGACAGACGGTGAAGAGCTAGGGTCAATACATCTGAAATTAGAGGTGCCAGATGGTAAATATTTCCAGCTTCGTGGGCCAGCCTCTGAAGCAGCTACTCAACTTTCCCATTGTAGTGCAAAAGCAACCATAGACAATGAACAAACATGCAAATAAGCGAATGTGCAAATGAGTGAACATGGCTTCCTCCCAATAAAACTTTATTTATAAAATCACACAGTGGGCTAGAGTTTGCTGATCCCTGGTGTAGGATCTCTTAGAACATGGAAAGGCATTTGAATTTTAAGTACCCATGGATGATTTCAAGCAGGGGGATAATGATGACTTTTAAGTGTGGTTCACAAAAATAACGCTGCCACTGGCTTTGTGATCTTAGGCATACATAACAGGTCTCCTCTCAGCGCCGGAATGCCCTCATATGTAAACTAAAATGAGCCAGTCCCACCAGGTTAGTGTGTGGACGGGGCCACATGGACAGAATGAGCGAAGCGTAGTTTGCAAATGCAAGTGACTATGGCTGTTCGGAGCGTTTCCATCTGCGGAGGCCCCCAAACCCTCACACACAGCTTTGCAGCCTTCTAGTATGAGAGATGGCTCTGTTTCCGAGCTGGAGGAGCTTCCTGAAACTCCAGGAGGCAAAATTACTCATTTGCGATCGCATAAGGCATAAACAGTTGTGTTTGGGCTCCCGCCCGCCTGTCTGCATGTTTTTCAGCTCAAATATAGACTTAGTGCTCACTGCCTCGTGGGTGATGCTTCTCCCCTAGTATGCTTATGAACTTTCTTTTCTCTGCAAAGGAGTCACCTCGCATGGAAAAAGCCACTTCCTCTACCTTGCTTATCTTTGGCAAAGGGACCCTGCAGTCTGGCGGCTCTGTGCCCCGGGGGAGCTCAGAGTGAGTTAGCAGGGTGGGGACCCGAGAGGGGCAGGGGCTGGGTTCTGGAAGCTGGACAGGTCTGCAGGGAAGGAGCAGGCAGCCTCTTGGGAGATGGTGGGGGAAGTCCTACCGGCCGGGGAGACAGGGTCTGCACTCCGTGTTTCTTAGAAAAGGACTGAAAGTCCTCATCATGGCCCAAAGCCATCTGACCCCTGATTTATCCTTCTGTCTTTCCTCTGTCACACCCTCTCCACCTTGCTCACTCTGCTCAGGCCACACCGGTCTTCTCACTACCCTCCAAAATGCCAAGCATGTTCTCTTCTCTGGGCTTCTGCATGAATTGTTCCCTCTGTCCGCTTGCCTCTCTTCCAGGTTTGCTCTGCTTGCTTGGTCACTTTGCAGAAATCTCTGCATCAATGTCTCATCCTTAAGGTGACCTTCATGGACCAACTCATGTAAAATTGCACCCAGCCCACCCAGCACTTTCTATCCCTTCATTCTGCCCCATTTTTTTTTTTATAGCACATCATATATTCTTACCTGATACTATGTTCCATGCAGTTTCTGCATGCCCCATTCACATGAAAGCTGCCTGAAGGCAGGGCTTTATTACACCTCTGGCCATATCCCTGTCTCCTGCCCAGTGTACTATACATAGTAGGAGATTAAACATTCATGTTGAATGAACCAAAGACCTTCAGTTAGGCTGGGATAGATGCCAGGTACTGCAGGCAGGTGATCCTTAATGGGTTAGTTTGCAGGCCATTGAACGCTCTGGCAGGTGGCAGGATAACAGCAGTGTAAGACTGGACACGTGTAAGATGTAGATTGTATCAGACTCACCTAGCTACTAAAACAAGTCAACTCCCATATTTCTGTAACTTAAGACAATCTTTTTCACTCATATGACAGTCCATTGTGAGTTTTCTATTAATGGGAGGCTTTCCTCCAGGTGGTGATTCAGGAAGCCAGACCTTTTTGGTTTTGTGGTGCTACCATCCCTAAAGGCTGTGACATCTTCTGTATCCAGTTGGAGGTGAGAGGAGAAAGGGGAGAGGAAGCATAGCCCTTTCACCGTCTTGGCTTGGAGGAGACACACTACTTCTGCTCTAGTCCATTGGTGAGAACTGATCACATGTTCTCACCAGGCTGCAAGGGAGGCTGGGAGATGTTTCTCAGTGGGGAACTGTTCCCCACAATAGTTGTCTACTCAAGAAGCCCCTGGACTCCATACCCCACATGTTGCATTTCACTCTCTGTCAGATGGACCTTTCATGCCCTCTGCTCTCTCCTACACTGCCAGCCTTGCCCAGTGCTTGTTCCCACAAACAGCCTGAAGACCTGCTCATGTTCCCCAACCTGCAGACCTTTTTCCTCAATCTAAACCCTTTCAAGCTACTGACATGGCCCCCTCCTTCCCTTCACAAGGGCCAGACTTCTTGAAAGAATTCTCTACTGACTTCACCTTTCTCACAAATTACTTCTTGCTTAGTTTACTGGAATTTCTCCAACTCCAAGTCACCAAGGTCCTTATTGCTAATTTTGGTATTCTCTTCTTGGCCTTCATTTCATATGTCTTCTCTGCAAAACGTGACACTGTGGGGCACACCTTGTTGCTGAAACTCATGCCCTTCTGAGCTTCCACCCTCCCGGCTCTTGTCTTACCTCTCCAACTGCCCTTACTCACCATCCCATTTTCAACGCCATGTTGGTGTCGTTGACTTCTGTCTTGGGTCCACCTCTCTCCTTCCCCACCATGGCTGAAGTCTTCTGTGTTCATCTCCTAGGGCTGCTGTAACAAATGACCACAAACTGAGTGGCTTCAAATAACAGAAATTTATTCTCTCACAGTTTTGGGGCCAGAAGTCCACAATCAAGGTGTCAGTAGAGTTGGTTCCTTGTGGAGGCTCTAAGGGAGAAACTGTTCCATGCCTCTCTCCTAGCCTCAAGGGGCTCTGGCAACCTTGGCAATCATTCTAATCTCTAATTTCCTCTGTGTTCTCTCTGGGTTTCCAATCTCCCTCTCTTTTCTATTATTTGGACAACAGTCATTGGATTTAGGGTTCTTGGTTCAGGAGGATCTCATTTTAAGATTGCTAAATTAATTATATCCACAAACAAATTCGCACTCAAAGTTACGGGGGGTTAGAACTTGGACGTATCTTTTCGTGGGACACTATTTAAACCATGACACCTTCCAAATCTGTACTCTGTCATTAGCTTCTTGCCTGGGCTCGAGATCCAAATTTCCATCTCCAACCACAGGGTGCAGAAGGACTGCGCGTGTACAGGTCCAAACTGGCATTTATGATTTTAATCCCCTAACTCTAATCATTCTGGATTTACTCTTGTGGCGGATGGCTCACCATCTGTCCACTCTTACAAGCTGGAAGCATGAGACTCATCCTGGATTCCTTCCTCTCTTACCTCCCACCTCCAATCAGGCACCAATTTGTGTTGCTCTGACTGGAAAATATCTCCCAAGCCCCTCCATTTCCAGCATACCCATCTTGGAGCAGCTCTCCATAGTTTTCACCAATGGTTTACCCACAGCTCCTCAAGCAGCTAGCTCTCTTGACTCCTTCCTTGAGTTTACCATTGGCACAGTGACCAGAGCTTTCCACCAAAAGGTTATGAAGCTGGTCATGTTAAAGGTCCATAATCCTTGATTCAAAGCTTTGAGTCTTCCAAAAATTCAAACTCTTTGGGTTGAAGAAAAACAAGATACAGCATAGTATGTAGGTCTAACAGTGTACTTTGGGGCAACACCCCAGAACCACACATCGAGTGAAATGTATGAATAGTCACATGAAGAGGGAAAAATGAAGACTGTGCGTAGGCTTATCTGAGTTCGGGCAGTGTTTGCTGCCACATGGGTTTGGGCCAAACCCATGAAAAGCCTTCAGTTGTCAGCTTCTAGAATGTTAAGTTTATGGACAAGGATTGGGGACTTGCATTCTTTTTCTTGAAGCCCCAGTTGTCTTCTGATTGTCTCTCTTAACAGGATTTGAAAACTGGTGCTTTACAACTGGCCTGTGGCCTATAGACATGTTGTGTTTGGTCATCACAATATTTGTCAGCATCTCAAATTGAAACCCTTTAGGTGGAAGATACACCCAACCGTTCATGAAGCTTTTTACCAGCACGTACTGTCTTAACCTATGGCTTCACACGCTCGCATTTTCTTCCTTATCCCTGTAGGTATTTAACCTCAAGTAGCCTGGTCTCAGGGTCTGCAAATCCGAGGCCCGGGTTACTTCTCCACGATCATCCTGACGCCTTCCCCCATGTCTCCCTCAGCTTCCTTCTTCTTCTGGGCATATCATATTATCCAGGCAAGTGGAACTCCTTAGATTACAAAGTTAAGCTTCATGCCTTGGTTTATGCTCTTCCCTCTGCCTGAAAGACTCTTTCACCACCGTATATGTATTCATATACGTATTCATTCAACAAAGATCTATGGAACATCTACTCACCAGTGCCTAGTGGGGCTCTAGGGATATAGCAGAGAGTCAGACAGACAAATCCCTCCCTTCACAGAGTCTGCGTGATCTACCAAACATAGCCTGCCAATTAATCTTACTAGTACTGTATCATTGAATGCGCTATCAATGCCACGTTACTTTCTCTTATTCCTATGACTTTGTTCCTATGACAACTCCATCATGGTGCTTGTTACACAACCTATCGTACTTACTTATTTACTTGGCTGAGCTGTCCACAGCATGTGAGCTCCTAGAGGCCACAATTAACCTCTAGTAGTTCCCGTGAGCCAATGGTCATATCTACAATTCTTTAGTAGTTGGATTTCCTAGATTTGCTGTATTTCTGTATTCCCCTGGCTTGCTCTCGCAGCTTAATTTTGGATATCCCGAGTCACCCACTGTCCAACTTCTAGGTCGATGTAATATCTTTTAGGTCTTTGTTATGGTCACCCCTTCCTCCTGAGTACTAATCTCTGTTAGTCAGGATGGAGCAGGCTGTGCTGCGGTTATACCCATGGCATCGTTGTGCCTCAACACAACACAAGTTTATTTCTGTTCATAATGTACGTCCAACATGGATGAGAAGGGGGCTCCCTCTGGACTAATGTTGCATGTTTGTGGTGCTGGCGAGGGAGAGATGTGGCAATTTGTACGTTGGTTCTTAAAGCTTCTACTTGGAAGTTACTCACGCCTTATCTGTTCACAGTTCATTGGCTAAAGCGTGTCACTGAGCATATAACTTTCAGGGGATGTGGAAGTACCTGGAAGGAGGAGAATTAGAATACCTGCTAATGTACCTAGTCTAGTGACTGCCGTAACGAGTCTTCACTCGTCAGCAGCTAGCACAGAGCAGGGCCTTCTCTTCTAGGGGAGCAGAAGCAAGAATCCTGTAGGTTTAAGTCAATGCCTGGTTTTGGAAGATCTGGGAGCTCAAGTGAGGTTATGGAGGCAGTGGTTGGGCATGGGTGGGCTCCTTAATAGGAGACAAGGCTGAAAAATGAATTATGGAAATGAGGTTCTAGGTGGGAATTTGATCACAGAAGCAAAGATTCTTGTGGCTAGGACTGGTACACACAAAGTTGAATGAAGATTATAGAAATTTGTCTAAATTATTTAGGTAAGAACCTAGAGCTCTAGATTATAGAAATTTGTCTAAATTATTTAGGTAAGAACCTAGAGCTCCTTAAATTTCCTTTGATAAAGTCATAGTTCATTAATTGAGGCCTCGTCTTGGACTATGGACCATTGTAGCCCAATCCCTGCCTACCCTTGACCTTCCTCTTCCTTTTCCTCCCCCGCATGGGTGGGCATTCCTGTTCCTGAAATAGTCATGACTCAGGGCTTTGCACGTGCTGTTCCCTTGTCTGGAACACCTTCCCTTTTCATCTTTATGTGGCAAGTTCCTTCTCACCATTCAGACTTCAGCTTAAATATCACCCTATTTCAGTACCCTTTTAAATATTCCTCCCACATTCCCTTAGAGCAGGGGTTGGCACACCATAGTCCACGGGCCTGCCACCTGTTTCTGTGAATGCAGTTTTATTCCTCATTCCTTTACATATCGTCTGTGGCTCCTTTCATCCTACAACAGGTGAGTTGCGTAGCTATGACAGAGCCCATATGGCCCACAAAGCCAAAAATATTTACTCTCTGGATCGTTAGAGAAAACGTTTGCAGACCCTGCCCTAGGGTCACTGCATAGTCATCAGTCATATTTACCTTAATACACTACTCTGGGAAATCATCTTATCTGTCCTTCCATTCTCCTTCCTTTACTCAAATGTGTATTCCATGAGAGTAGGGACCTTGCCTCTCGCTCGTGGCTGCAACCCAAAGCATTTGGAGGCATTCAAGAAATACATTTTGTTTGAATGAGAAAAACAAATAGATGTTGTGTATACACTGAGAGCATAATTGGTCTGAAAACCTGGGGAGGGGCTTTACCTGCCAAATGCAGACCAATTGTGGTGGGGGTATGGAAAGAACGGTGCTCAGGAGGTGCGGTATGTTTTCCATCTTTGGATTATGGTCAACCAGCTGCCATCAGCCTCTATCTGTTACTTAAACCATGAAAATAAAGTATAAGAAATCAATTTCGTAGGCTGGCCGAGGATTCCATAGTGTGCGGTCTACAATAGGTTCTTGTAGTAATGAGGCTCTCAACCTCCTCGAAGGGCTTTGGCAAACACGAGGCAAAGAGGCATGCGACTGGCTCAAGCCACTTCCCTCCAAGACATGAAATCCCGTCGGAAATCAACACTTTATTAAAATGTTACAGTCCCCAGCCCTCCCGCCACACTGCTGGCTCGCGCAGTGCCTTACCATGCCCAAGATGGGACAGCTTTCCGTGGAAGGCGTCATCCCCCATGTTGCGCTTTCCTGTGTACAAATGATGCTTTAAAAAAAGTGAATGAGCTTTTCCCGAATTGCATTGCCAGAGAAATCAATAGCAATGGCTCGTAGGCTCAGACAGTGCTTTTGAAGAGGAAAAGATGCAGGAGGCCAGCAAAGGCGGCTTGGGGAAGGGGAGGAAGGAGCTGGGTGTGCTGGCGGGTTTCACTCTGGGGCACCTTTCCTGGATATAGAGGTGCAAAACGGAGAGGGGCCTCTCTGTAAGCATTGGAGTAATGGAAGGGCTCTCATATGGAAATACATCTGCGCAAACAACCGCCGCCCTCCGCTCCCATCCTTCTCCCACCCTCCGCTCCTGCAGGCTGTACCTCCGAGAGCGCTCCCTGAGCCTCACCTCCTCTCCACCACCACCAGCGCAGCCTGCACCAGCTGCCATCGACTCACGCTTGGACTAATGGAATGCCTTCCCGTGTCTACTCCTGCTATGGCTTCAAAAGCCCATTTTCTCTCCTCGGTCACGGCGATCTTTCAAAGACATAAGGCAGATCAGTTGCTATTCTGGGTAAAACCCTTCAAACTCCCTATCATGCCTATGAGGCCCTAATAATCTGATCCTTGCAGAGTCTCTGGGCTCATTTCCTCCACCCTCCCTTCACTCCACCGCCAGATGTCCTGGTCCCCTTGGTATACCTCCAACATGAAAAGCCTGCGTTTCCTGGGATCCCTTCCCCTCGATGCTCACTCCACCTGGCATAGCTTTGCCCACTGGTTTTCCCGCCAGCTCCTGTGGTCATTCAGGTCTCAGCTCATACGCCACCTCTTCAGAGAGGTCACCCTGACCCCTTATCACCGCAATGACCCTCTCTTAAACCCCTTGGGTTTTTCCCTCCATGGCCCTCATCACTATCTAAAATCTCTTATTTATTTCGGTACTTGCCTCTTATTTCTCTTGCTTCCTTCAGGCTTGAGCTCCAGGCCTCAAACTGTGCCCAGAACACAGGAGGCACTGAACAGGTAGCTACTGAATGTCTGAAAGCTGCTTACTTCAGAATAACAGATCTTCTGTCAAAGAACTGGGCATATTCTGCTCTTCATTCATTTATTCATTCATTCATTCATTCATTCATTCATTCATTCATTTAATTAATCAGTGTCCTGGCACCTGCTTGACACCAGCCTCTGGGCTTGAAGCTGCAGGTAGAGATAGGAAGACTCATGTTTGCCCTTAGGTGGTCTTGCAAGGGGGAGGAGGATGGACACAGCACTGGAGACAGGCAGAGGTTTCCGCCTGGTAAATGCCAGAGCAGAGCTGTGAACAGCAGCAAAGACACGCAGAGGCAGGAAGGAGCACGGACTTCCATGCCCTGATGGAGCCGAGAAGACTCCATGGAGGAGGCGGCTTTTCAGTTGGGTTTTGAGAGGTGATGAGGAGATTGTTAGCTGTAAAGGGGGCGTGGAAGTGTTATGACACCTAGCCAAAGATTAATTCTCCAGAGGGAGAAATAACACAAGGAGATTAAAGAGGAAAGTTGCGTTCCATAAGGGGCTGGTTCTGTGATCTTCCCAGGAATGGAAGGGAGGGGTAGGGAGAGAGAGAGAAGTCATCAGGAAAGAGGAAGCAGGAGTGGGTGTGAACGGCCATCCCTCACCTTCCTTCTCTTCCTCCAAGTGTCCTGATCTGTGACGCTATTTTCCCTTCAATTATTTATTCAACTAACCCTGAGCTCCCACAGGTACTGGGATGTTAGGGATAAGTGATGAACCCGATGGGCAGCTCCTTACTCTCTGGGAGTGCACAGTCAGTGGAGGACAGATGTGTGGACAGAAAATGGGCGGAGTCCACGTGGCCAGTGTTTTCGGTTGGAAATCATGCTGTCTTATGCTCCCAGATGCAGGGTAGTGGCTAAGTACCCAGGCTCTGGAACCCGACTAAGCCCAGGTACAAATCTGGCCCCCACTGTCTCGCATGAGTCTTAGTTTTCTCTTGTATAATGAAATAAGTTGTAAAAGGGATGGAGGGGATGATAGTCAAAGCCCCTATTTGTTGAGCCCTTACTATGGGCCAAGCTGTGTGCTAAATGCTTTTCTTGGAGTATCCCAGTTTATCTGCCCAACTCAACAACAGAGGTAATATGACTCTGATTACTGTCTACATTTTACAGATGAGGATGCTGAACAGAGCGCTGGAGTAACTTTTTAAAGGTCACACAGCTTGGGGGCACTGGGGTGGCTCCATCAGTTAAGCGTCTGCCTTCGGCCCAGGATGTGATCCCAGATCCTAGGTTCAAGCCCCGCATCTGGCTCCCTGCTCAGAGGGGAACCTGCTTCTCCTTCTCCCTCTGCCATTCCTCCTGCTTGTGCTCTCTCTTTCTGTCAAATAAATAAATAAAATCTTTAAAAATAAAAAATAAAAAGGTCACACAGCTTGGTATGAGTCACTCCGAGCACTCTGGTGAGTGCCTTCTTCATGACAGACACAAACACTGCCTCTCCCCTGGGCCAAGTCCAACCATCTACTGAATTCCTAACTGATGTGACATCAGACCAAACAGTGCCCGAGACCATCTTCCCAAACCTCTGACCCCTTCCCTTGAGGGTTCAGCCTATGGGGTGTTGCTACCTTAGGCCCTCTTCCGAGCCTCAGTTTCCATGCCTGTAAAATGAGGGGGCTGGACCAGAGCACCCTGAGATCTGCATCCCTACATCACCACACAGGCTGTTTGAATGAAAGGAGAAGCAATGCTAAGATCCTTCTGGACCATCCCCATGAGCCTGAGCATTTTGGCCAAGAATCCTTGCAATCACCTTTGTGATTCATTGCTTGTCTGGGGCGGGGGTGGGAGTGTTCTTTCGTGGCTCCCCTCCCCACCCTCCAGCGCTCTAGCTTACGAGTCATTCCTAAGGACTATAGGACTTTCTGGCAAAGCGGGGGTCTGCAGGGTTCACAGGGTCCTTGAGGACAAACTCAGGGCAGAGCAGGAAGATTCCCTCTGGGCAGCAATGAGGTGGGCAACTTTCCTCTCTGTAGGTTCCTGTATATAAACAGGGGTATTGAAGGGAGAGATGTTTTTTGCCCCTTTCTTGAATTAATCACAGTCAGCTGGGGTCAACCCCCTTTCATTCCAAGAATGCATCTCAAGGAGGAAGGTTGTTCCCTCCTCTATCCGGACAAGACCTAGCAAGAATGTCCTGGGTGGCCTTTGACCAGTGAATCTGATCTCAGTGGGAAGGTCTGTATTCCAGTTTTGGCTCTTCCATTGCCAATGGAGTGGCCTTGGCCAAGTCATGGAGTCTCTCTAGGACTCTGCTCCCCATCTGTAAGATGGGAATAAATATTTTCCCAAGGAGTCATCATGACGAGTGTAAAACAATTAGTAGATGTAAGTTTCAGGCTGAATTCTCTGGAGCCGTGTAGATGTTCAATGCACGTGAAAGAAGACTGAGATGCGTATTTTGATTCAATGGAGGAAAGAGCCTCGTAGACATCAGACCTGTCCCAGGAAGGGTTGTTCTGGCCCCAGAGGTCGTAAGACCTCATGTTCTTACTCAGACAAGCGTAGGACAAGCACATGGCTTTCAAGGGTGAGCTGCATGTGGGAGATGACCTTTGCCTGGTTTGTTCACTGTTCTATTCTCGGGGCCTGGCACACAGTAGGCGTTCAAGAAATGTTTGCAGAGTGGATGCCTGATTTGGCAGAGTGGATTGAAGCATAAGACAGGGCCGAGGAAGCGTTAGACAGGATGCTGTTTAAATTCAATTTCAGTTCTGCAACCTTATGTCTTGGGACTTTCTAGGGGACCTTAACAACAGTTTCTCTGTGCTTAAATTATGAAATGCTGCCCAGACTCAACCATATCAGGCAAACCCCGGTTCAAGGAAGAAAGGCAAAAAACCCAAAAAAACCCCCCAAAAAAACCACGCTTCCTTCGGGTTAATTGGAGAGGGCCTTTGCAGAAGGAAATAGGGCTCTTTTTGGAAGAAATTCTTTATTTTGTCCTTTGTGCCACCTGTCCACCTCCCACTTCTGAGCACAGGGACTTAGAAACAGGAGGTAAGGAAATTCTTTCCTATTGGACACCACCGGCCCTTGCCTTTTAATTTCCTCAGCTTTCTGAGACTGTTGGACCAGCCTCAGCCTTCCTCACAGAGGGCTCAGTGTCTGCGTGGGAAGAGTGTAGTCGGGGAGATCACGGGGAGGAGAGACAGACGGAGGGCAGAGCTCTGTCCAACTCTCTTCCCCGCACATCTCTATGAAGGGGATTGATGCCCAGCCAGTTTTTTCCTCCCAGATCACCCCGGCTTCCCCAGCTTCTCTCTGGGCCATATACGCCCAGGGAGGATCTGAGAAGGGAGAGCAGGAAATCACCCTATCAAAGTAGGCAGTACAAGAAAGTGGCAAGGAGACCAGGGCCAGGGCCTTCCAAGTAGCAGCCAGATGAAAATGCCTTATAAATAAGGCATGGGGGCCATGTTTGAACACTCCAACCTTGACGTTTGTACCCAGTTTCCATCTTCTTGGCAGCCAGCCACAGGCCTGTCTATAGATTTATTTTGTCACCCCCTTGGCACAAAATTGCCCTCAGGATTGTATCTGTAGGCAGCCCCTTCACATGGCCTGGCCTTGTAAGCTAGTTCTCTTTTTCCTTTTGGTCCATGAAGATGAATTGCAAATGCCTTCACGTGTGAGCTCCTTGAGGTTGGATCTGACTTATCTCTGAAATCCTTGGTATTCAGCCCAGTGCTTAGCATGGTATGGTCCCCCAATAAATATTTGTAAAATGATCGAATGAGCAGATAGATTTTTTTGAGGCTTTGCTCATCTACACCTTCACCTTTCTCTCCAGATTGTTCTCCAGATTAATCTTCTTCTGCTTTGTATGTACATAAGGGTGTATTTGGCTGCAAGTAAAAGAAAACCTGGCTGATAGTGGATGAAATCATTAAACATTCATTGTTGTTTTGTCTTTTTTTTTTTTTTGACAAGACAGGGGACAGTTAGTGCCAGAATTGGTTTGTTGTCTCAACAACGTCATCAAGAACCTTAGATCCTTCTGCTCCTTCTCTTTTGCCATCCACTGGGCATCTCTCACACACCCTGTTGGGTTTTATTTGAACTTTCTCCACTTCCTCTATTAAGCTTTTTAGGATGGAGATGAGCCTTTAATACATTGATTGCAAACCCATGGGTTCATGACATCTTTGTTCAGCTTTCAATATTTTAAAACATTGGAAGTAGTTTCCAACATTTAAAATTTGGGGTATTTTACAAAAAAATCCAGATTTTTGAGTTCTTTTCAAAAATCACAAGATCCGGAAATGCAACGTGGTTACAACAAGCAAGAGCCAGTGGTGGCTGTCCTCTTTAGATGAGGTAAGTACTGTCCAGTTCTCTGGAGTTCCCACCATTTCTATTGATTACAGTCTGCCAGCTTCACTCACTCATGCTGCCTATGGGAACCCCTGCCTGTGCTTGAGTCTGGACCCTACTCTAAAGATTTTTTCACCCCATTGGCCTGCAATGTCAGGCCATCTATTAAAAAGCTCTTGCATCTACTTTCCCCCTAATAATTGCTTTAGACTGCACCACCCAACATTCAATTGTTGGTTCTTTCTGAATTCTATCCATTGGCTCTGTGTAAGTATCCAATTCTCTCCCACTCTTTGAATTGAAGGCTACTCACTAAAAAAAAAGGAACCACTCTCAAATTGAAAGTGCGCTAAGGTTTGGCTATGTGTGAGAGGGTAAGTGCCTGGTACTGTAAAAGATTCAGAAAACGCCTACTTGTATGAAACAGTGAGAATCAACCATCATCCCATCACCCAGATAACCCTGTTGATACTTGGATGTGGACAATTTCTTGGGTACTTCCAACATGGTAGGCATTGTTTTAAGTGCTTTCCTTGCTCTATTTCATTCAATCCTCCAGACAAGTCTAGAAGATAAGTATCATGCTTATCTTACTTTTACAAATGACAAAGTTGAGGTCTGAGGAAGTTAGATACAGTTCCTAAGAACACACAGCTGATACATGTTGAAACCTAAGTTTTAATTAAAGTCATCTGACTCTAGGGTGCACATTCTTAAAACCTGTAATATACCGAGTATTGCATATATGCATATTTTATAAATAGTTTCTTGAAGATTGCATCACTCACCCCCAGGAACAGTGTAATGGGAATTCTTTTGTGGAGTTTTAAAAGAACTCACTAAAATGCCCCAACAAAACCCAGGATTTGGGGACCATTCCTTCCTGTTATTCTAATTGCTATTCCTTCTTAATATCCTAGATGACCAGACTCCTTGTGTGGTCGACTCAAAGGGTCAAGACATTGGCAAGGCATATCTTTTCTAGCTTAGGTATTTCCTATTAGTAGTATGGCGATGGCAATTTTTTATGAATACCAAGGGTCATGGGGGAAAAGTAAAGAAAATAATTTTTATATCAGAGCTATTATGTGTCTGGCATTTGGCATATGTTACCTCACAATGCCCCATCCACACGGACATTATTATTTCCATTCTTCTCTGCAGGGAAGGAAAGGAAGGTCAAGTCACATGTTCTGGGGCATACAACTAGATACGGCAGACTAGAATTTGAACTCATGTGGGTCCAATTTTAAAGTTCATTTCTTCTCCGCTCTTCTGTACTATACTCCATCGGATAATGTCACTAATGATAATGGAAAGGGTAACCATCACATAATTTTGTCAGAAGAATTATGAAAGGCCTGATGAGAATGCTCTGTGCCCTTTCTTGTGGGCATCCTTGTGAGATGTACGTGCATCATGTGAGTTGATTGATTTATGGGCACACTCACGTTAAATCACAGAGCTGCCCTTGAAAAAGTGAGTGTGAGTTAAAGTTTCAAAGAAAGGATGACTTGGAAGTTCATTTCAGGGAAATCAGTATAATATTGTATTTCTTTGTAACACATGTAACGTGGTTTCTCTGTTAACTTCTCAGTTGTGACAATCCGGCTTTCTTAGAGGGAATTACCTCTGTCGCGAGGATGGCCAGGCATAGGTATAGACCTATGACGGATGTGTTCATCATCTTTGATTTAAAAAAAATTCTCCCCCCAATGTTTACAGCATCATTATAGCACTGTTTATGGACCTTCTACTGTGTGATATCTAGTTTCAAAGCACTAAATACATGTCTCTTGAATGAATGAATTCACTGAACAAATACAGGTGTGTGCTGGACCTGAGAAGATTCTGAGATGGATAAGATCTGCTTCTTGTCTTTGAGAATCTCAAAGTCTGATAGCAAGACGAATATGTAAGCGGATATAGATAAAGTGTGATTAGTGTAACCAAAGAAATGTTCTTTTTTTTGTTTCTATCATCCATTTCTTCAAAAGTGTTTAATATTCAGCTGCTATTGGGTGCCATGCTGTAAACTCGGAACTGGATATACAGTGGAGGGGAAAAGAAAGAGAGACGGCCCCCAGCCTCCTTGAGTTTATGGTTTGTCACCCTATCTACGCAGAAGGCAGCACACGATGGGCTCCAGCCCCATGCTGCCTGGGTTCACATCCTCCCCCCTTGCTCGTTCTATGACCTCGAGTAAATTATCCAACCTTTCCAAGCTTTAGGGTCCTCTGTCCTCTGGACCTAAAAATAGCATAGTACCTACATCATAGAATTGTTATGAAGCTCAAATGAATTAACATTTGAAAGTAGAATGGTGTTCATCAATTAAGCAAATCGAATGATATGTAACAGACTTGGGTTATTTGAATTTTTGCCAAATCCACATCGTACTTCTGCTATTTATTATCTTTAAGCATTAAAAAATATGTTCATCCATGTCTGACCAAAGTAACAAACAAGCCTCACATGGCTGTCTGGGCCACATTGCATGGAGGCAATGATTGCCCTGGGCACCTCCTTTGTAAAGCCCTCTTTGTTCGCTGGGCAAGGTCAGCAACCCCATCCTCTGTGCTCCTACAGAACTGTGTGCCAGACTGTATGACGTGCTTGGCTAGTTGGCCAATACGAGGCTGATCCTTTGGTTCACCCTGCCTCCCAAAGCCCAGGCCTGTCAAGATTGAGAGTAAGAAAAAATTCATTTGCTAAGTTCATTGCATAAAACACTCCATGACTGTCAGCTATTATAGGTGCCTCCGTGTACCGAAGGATTCATCCAGAAGGAACACACCCACTTAAGCATGAGGGAGCTTTGGAATAAGCATGGGGCAGGGCTAGGGAAGCTGTGCGTCTGGGGGTGGGTGAGCCACAAAGGGTCATGTTCGCAAGCTGTTTCGGACTCTGCATAAGGAAGAACAGAGCAGAAGCTCATCTCTACTGCCCAAGTGGCCAAGAGTAGGGACCAAACTCAGAGCTGTTGCTGCAGAAGAGGGAAAATGAGTCATTTTTTATCCCACAGAGTCTGGAGGAAGTCATGTCTCTGTTTATTTCAGAGGATGTAGGAAGGGGTTCACCAGGCAAGCAGTGGTTAAAATTCATTCTAGGTAGAGGGAACAGCACAGAGACAAAGACACCCAACAGCATGAAACATTTGGCTAATGAATGACATTGTGGCCATATTTTAGTGTCAGAGGTCAACTGAAGAGTTTCAAGAGAGGAGAATATAGAGGTAAGGGGGGCCAGTTATTAAGCTCCTTGAGGATCCCAAGGGACTCGTGCATCCCTTTAAGAGGTTGAAAAAGAATAAAAAATTCCCCATGCCAAACCACTACTGCTTGAGTGCATTCTGAAACAAATTTCTTCAAATAGAAGGTGTTTTTTTTTTTTTCCCCCTCATACTTCTGCAATAACCAGTCTGAGGAATCTGGCATTTAAAGACACAAATGTTTCTGAAATACCCCACCACAGCAAAGTATCTGACAGTGTTTCTTAATTGTTAGAAAAAAACTATTTCTGTACATGCTTGGAACACGTTCTTTTAAACACCACCCTTCAAACACACCATCTTTCCCGGCCCCCAGCGGCTGAGGAATGGTGGTGCTAAGTGGTTTAATAGAGACGTTGTTGTCTCTCTGCTGCACATCACGTCTCCGCTTCAAGGCATAATTTTATTGTTTTTGCTGGGTAAGTGCCCTAAAAGGTTGCCATAGATGTGCAGCCCAGCACGCGGGAGGGAATCGGATGATCTGCAGCACTCCCTCTATGTAACCAGCCAGGCTTTTGAGAACCCTTTGGCCCAAATGTACTTTAATCCATCCCATTTGAATGAGCTCCATGCACATTTACCAAAGCCATGGCCTCTCCAATCTGCCTCAAGCAAATACAGGTCCCTAAACAGTTTCCTGTGGAAAGCAAACTCAGCAGAGGGGATGAGAGGAGACAATTGGTCATGCTCATTTGACAGTGGAAGGCAAAGTGGGAATGTATTGGATTCTGTTCTTGGCCTTGGGACAGGGCCCTTCCCCTCTGCTGCCACACCCCCTCCAAGAAATCCTTGTGTCCCCTGTCCCCTGCTGAGCGTTCGCTGAACCTGTCCTTCCTTGAATGCGTATACTAATATACTAATCGTGGCTGGTAGTTTCCATTCTAGTTCTTGGCTATCTCCTTTTGAACTTCTAATTGTCATAGTTATGGTCACCTCCCTTGTAGTACCAGCAATATGGAAGGCCCGGGATCCAGGAATCTGGAAGGGCTTGTAGCTCCCAGGACGAGGCTAGCTCTCCCATCCCTCTAGGACTCTGCTTGGGC
Source organism: Ailuropoda melanoleuca (assembly GCF_002007445.2). NCBI lineage: Eukaryota > Metazoa > Chordata > Mammalia > Carnivora > Ursidae > Ailuropoda > Ailuropoda melanoleuca. Next base: position 78,134,636 of record NC_048232.1, read on the forward strand.
TGCCGTCGCAAAATACCAGAGACCGGGGCCTGAAACAATAGGCATTTATTTCTCACAGATCCCGACACTAAACATCTCTCTCTCTCTCTGTCCTTCTTTTATATAAAGCCACTACCCACCATCCCAAAGCCCCGCCCTTATGATCTCATCTAACCCTAATTACCCCCCAGGGGTCCCGCCTCCAAATACCATCACACTGCAGGTTAGGGCTTCCGTATATGAATTTGGGGGAACACAATTCAGTCCATAACGTAGACCAACTCTTCCTTGTCCTTCGGATCTTGGTTCAGATATCAGTTCCTGCAGAAAGCCTTTGACAAAACTCTCAACCTGGGTTGAGATCACTCTCTGAAAATACCTCTTAAAACAGCACACATGAAATTGTACCACCATGGACCATCTTTTTGTCTTTCTTCCTCATTAGATTGTGAGCCTTTGAGGGTAGAGCCTTGTCCTTTGTCTCTGTTCCCAGTGTACATGGTACCTAGTAAGTGTTCAATAAACGATTTCATGAGATTAGGAGATATGCAACTACCTTAGAAGAAATGCGTAATAGATGAGATTACGGTCCACTCCTTCAACGGGTGCTATGAATGCCAATTTATACTTCAGACGCCATGAGAACAGCATTGTTAGGGCTTGCTTGCTAATTAGCCTCCCAGCTAGGGTAGGGGAAGGAAACTAGCTCTCACCTCTGTTCAGTGACACCCAGAGTTTCTTTCTTTCTTCTTCTTTTTTTAAAAATTCAATGAGCTAACATATAGTACACCATTAGTTTCAGATGTAGTCAATAATTCATCAGATTTTCAACCAATGTGTTCAATTCAGTCCTTGTTTGATCCTACCCCTCCCTCTGTTCAAAGAATTCACCAGCTTAAGTCAAAGCTTGTCTCTGAACTCAGGAAGCAGATCCTGGGGGCAGAGTCTTGAAGAATGACTTTGCACAGGACAGGATGGGAGAATATTTTTTATGAATACCCTACAGGCTACAACTTTCTGTTCTTTCCATCCTTTCTCAAACGATCTTACGTCTTTAGGTAACGTGGATGCTTCTGACAGGCAGAGAGGAAGCACACACACTGAGCTGGGAAACGAGATGCACAGGAATGCCTGCTTCTACCCTGCTCAAGGCTGGCTTGCTTTATTTATTTATTTATTTATTTATTTATTTATTTATTTATTTCCATACCAATACAACACGAAGTGTGGTCCTTGGGCCAGCAGGCAGCACCACGTGGAAGCTTGCTCGAAATTCAAATCAATAGACTCTCCCCACCAGAGCTACAGGTTCAGAATCAGAAGGTGGGCGAGAAGGATGGGAACCACTGCGCTCCAGATAGACTTTGTGGGTTCCCTCGTTCCCCCCTCCTTCTATACTTGGAACGAAGCTTCCCGATCACGAGCAAGGGAGTGGGTTGCCTGCCACTGGCTGCATTTCCTTGTCTGGTGTTCCCTAGCAAGGCATGGTTCCCATCTCGCAGGTTCTGCTACCTTCGTCTGGTCTTGCACACTTGTTTATTCAAGTATCTAGACTATCCCACAACACCAGTTAGTTTGGACTCCCTAGCCTCTTGTCTAAAATTAGCTGCATATTAAGGAATGCTCTCTGATCCTCATTGCCTCCTTGCTCCTCCATTGCCCAAGGTAGAGAACAGTGGGTGGTCTAATTTCCCCTCGGAACCTGGAAAAATAAGGAGAAATACTAATGGCATCATTTCTGAGGGCATTCTAGGTTGCACAAGGAAGGCTCAGTGCTGATCTCTCAGTTTCTCCTGCTCCGAGGAAAGTAACCCCGACATAGTTGGGCTCTCTGGTGGAGGGTCCCCTGCAGGGCGGCTCGCAGGCAGGGATGGATTTCTTCATTCCAGCTTGCTGCAGTATGGTCTGCACATCCAGAGTGGAGGGAATTTGAGCGGTAGACCGTGATGCACGACAAGGAACTCTACCAAGTGGGGGAACCTTCCTCCCCACATCCTCTCTTACTTCTGTGGACTTGCTTACACAGGGTCTCTACCTGTCATTTGTATCTTGGCATCCTGGCAGCAGCCACAGATGACCTCATGCTTTTTCTGGTCTAGGGAGTTGCCATCAGCCTGTGGGGGCAGGTGCATGCTGCATACAGACTAAGAATCCCGAATGTGCCCCAAGGATCAACGAGTTGCACCTCGACTCACAATATATTCGGCTGTGCAACATAAATGGAGCTTCCTTACTTCCCCCAAGACTGTTCTGATTGTCTCCAGTTTCTACCCCATCGGATGGGTCCAACCCAGTAATCAAAGTCCAGTGTTTTAAGCTTTTTCTTTAGCTTTGATAATTAATTGGTTTTCAGAGGGTTGTTTTTCTCCCGTTTCTCCACATGGTAGAATCGGAATGAAAAGGAGAGGGTGTCTCAGGTGACTTTCAGGAGGAGAAAGAGAGGGTCTTTGAATTCATCTCTAATCCTTGGGACCCTTCCTGGTAATTGTTGCAGAGTGGCTGGTCAGAGCGTCTCCAGGGATGTGGAGAGCCCTGAAGCACACTTCATCGGATGCCATCTGTTTTGTGTTTTTAATAAACTTTTTATTTTAGAACAGTTTTCGATTTACAGAAGTATTGTGAAGCTAGTGCAGAGAGCTCCCATACACTGCACACTCTGTTTCCTCTATTATTAACATCTTACATGAGTATGGTACATTTGTCACAATTAATGAACCAACAGTGATACATTATTATTAAGTCCAGACTTTATTCCCATTTCCTCCACTTTTCCTGTTTCTGTTCTAGGATGCTATCCAGGACATTGCATTGCATTTGGTCACTGTGTCTCCTTAGGTGCCTCTTGGTTGTGACACTTTCTCAGAGCTCCCTTGTTTTTGATGACCTTGACAATTCGGAGGAGCATTGGTCAGATATTTTGTAGAATGTCCCTCAACTGGGATGTGTCTGACATTTATCTCATGATGAGACTGGGGCCATGGGTTTTGGGGGGAAGAACACAGAGGTAAAGTTCCATTTTTATCACATCACATCAAGGGTACACAGTATCGCTATGGCGTGTCACTGTTGATGTTGGCCTTGCTCACCTGGCTGAGGTAGCATAGCCAGGTGTCTCCGCTGTAAAGGTAGCCTTCCCCTTCCATGCTGTCCTCTGTGGGAGGAAGTCGCTGGGCACAGCCCACACGCAAGGAGTGAAAAGTGACACCCCATCTACGCCAGAGATTTGTCTCCTTATTTATCTATTTGTAGCAGCAAGGACTCATGGATATTCATTTTATAGCTTGGATTATAATCCAAGAGTACTTCATCTATTATGTTGCTCAAGTGGTTCCAGCTCTGGCCATTGAGCCCCTCCAGTTGCCTGCTAACGTTCTTTGACACACTCGCATCATTGTGTGTGTGTGTTTGGTGACATCTGTTTCTATGGGTTGCCATGTGTGCTGGCACCCCTGGGGCCTGTGGTCTTGGGTATTTGCTTCTGCAGTCACGCTGCTCCATCTCTAGGTGGCTGCTGGGACATTCCCCTTGGCAACTCTGAGCCTTCTCATTGGAGTGCATAGGGGTTCCTGGGCCCTTGGCCACAGGTGCAGGTCATAGGGGCCCCGCAGTACTCTTTCCATCTTATCCATCTGTGTCTGATGGCCATGCTGGTACCTTTGCCTCTATGCCACTTGAGTAGGACACCGAGCCGCAGGGTGGAGTCTGGGGCCACTGAAGCATTTCCTATCACATTCTTCTTCCATTCTTAGTCAACCTCCTTCAAGGAGATGCATGCATTTGTCTTCTCACCTCCCACGCCATCCTTAGCTTGCTGTTATCTGTCTTCACCACTCTACTGAGATGCTTCATGAGATCTGCACAGATCCCCACATGACTAAATCCAAGGAACACTTTTCAACATTCAGGTCACTTGGCCTCATGGCCATTCTCAGCACTGACCTTCCCTTTCCTTTGGCTCTTGGGACACACTCTCTCCTGCCCTTTCTCTCACCTTCCTATAAGCCCCGCCTCAGTCTTCCTTAGCCACCTCCTGCTCTGCCCAGCCCTGCAATGTCAGAGCCCCTGGGGGTGTCATTCTAGATCTCTTCTGTCACTATACTCTCCCCAGGTAACCGCTCCCATATCTACCCAGAATGCACTGAGTCTTCAGTACCATTTTATAAACACTAGCTGTGAGTGGATTTCTTTTGGAAGTAGATGAAAAGGTGAGGTTTTATCAAGGAAACTTGGGCTTGGAACAGAGATACTATGTGGAGATGCAGGAATCCAAACCATAAGGAATTAGCAGAAATTCCATTGTATTTGAGGGCTCCTCTAGGTCGTAACAGTGGGAATTTGAGGCAATTATACTTAGATATCAAGAACCAGGGATTCAACTGGTGCGCTGTTTTATTCTTTTTATCTTGGTTGAGGTACAGTAAGGCCAGACACAAATCAAGAGAGAGCAACTAGAAAGAGTTTTACTGTTTTGTTACTCTCAGCTCCCTGGGGATTAATAGCATACTATTCAGGGACACTCAGGGGAAGCACTAGGGAGGGTCATGAGGTACAGGGGAGGTACCTGTAGGCCAGAGCCTTTATTGTGGGTTCTGCGAGAGGGAAAGGGTGCGACAGGGCAAGTGGGTCTAGCATAGACTAATTTGAATAATTTCAGTAGGTTGTGAGACATAAAGGCTATCTGGTTGTCTGGTATGTGACCCTGCGGCAGTTAGGGCAGGTGGACAGTGACCCAGAGTGTGAGCCTTACAAGGCAGGTGGGTGGAGGTGTGAAATTAATCAACTTCTCAAGAACCATCCTCTACCCAGGGCCTCAAACTAGGTTAAGACATTTAAAAAACCCCAATATTATCCAGTATCATGCCCCACCTCACTGAAATATAGGGTCTGGGGACGAGATGATGGTGTCTCCCCTGTTACCTGGTATACTGTCAGGATCTATAATAGGTATCTTGCACATAGTAGGTGCTCAACAAATCATTGTCAAAAGAATGTATGAATTCTTAAAAAGAACAATTGGACTTTGCATCATCACGAATAAATACAGTGAAAGAGAAAAGCTATAGATATATTAAGAAACCCAGAGAAGATATCTGTGGGGCTCAGGTTTTTAAAAGATGGTGGTCAAAATCAGAAGTACAGTATCAGTGTAAGAATAGTCCACAATGAGCAGGAGGAGTTCCTTAAGGATCTTGAACCACACAAAAATGTCAGTGTCAGCATTATTTGAAGCAAAGAGCAGGAAAAAGAGATGGGCAGTACTTGAGAAAAATGGTCGAAGAGCTCTGTCTCTCTTCCTCTTCTTGTGAAGACAGTAATCCCATCAGGGCGGATCCACAACCCCTGATCGTCTCCTGAAGACCTCACCCCTACACACCATCCCATGGGGGTGGGGGTGGGTCAGGGCTCCAACATGTGAATCTTGGAGGACACAAACATTCTGTCCAGTCAACAAATTCCTTTTTTTGGATAGTTTAAGTCAGGGTTCTTTCGCTTCTAACTGAAAAGGGTTCTGCCTAATTTGGGTTATAAACTGGGGAAGGGTGAATAAGCAGCTTGAAGGTAGACTTGCAGCCACCCGCAGGTGAGGACCCAGATGTCATCCATGGGGAAAGGGGACGGAAACTGCTCTGAATGAGTTGACAACCCATGTCCTGACAGATCAGATCCCAGAGCGCTGGAGGAAATGTCAGCCGGTCCCACAACCAAAGTCGGTGATCCTGGAGAGAAGCCCAGAGCGGTGGAGGAGAAAGAGGACAGTCACTGGCCTGTTCTGTCCGGCATCTGAGAAAGTAGACCCTTGCCACCATAAAGCATTAAACTTTAATCCCATCAAGTCGTGCAGACAATAAATTAGACGGTATACCAGCATTTAGGAAAAATACATCTCTTCGCACTAACGTAGATTCGCATTTGCTAAATCACAGCTTTTAAAAAAAAATAAGGTTATGTGATTGGGTAATAATGAAAGGCCATGGAAATAAAAATAATAAATTCCCTGAGGACAGGTCCCTCACCCATCCTCCTCCCGGCTCCACCCCACACCTAGAACAATGGTGAGCGCTCCATGGATGGTGGACAATATTTCTTGAATAAACTAATAGCAATAGCTCACATTTATTGAGCCCTGTGGGCCAGGCAAAGATATGGAGAAGAAATCTATTAAAATTACAGATAAAGATTATCGTAACAACACTTAGGCAGCAAATTGTATCAGGCACCATTCTGAGAGATTGTGCACGTATGATGTGAGTAAATCGCTTTAACTGTTATGGCTTGAATTGTGTCTTCCCCCCAAATTCATATGTTGGATTCCTAACCCCATTACTTCAGCCTGTGACTGTATTTGGAGGTAAGACCTGTAAAGAGGTAATGAGGGTAAAAATGAGGTGAGTAGGGTGGGCTGGGCTCTAGTCCAATATGACCGGCAGCCTTCTAAGAGGAGGAGATACACACGTGAAGACACTGGAAGGAGACGCCGTCTACAAGCCAAGGAGAGAGCCGTGAGATGAAACCAATCCCGCCATCCCTGATCGCGGACTTCAGCCTCCAGGACTGTGAGGAAACAAATTTCTGTTGTTTCAGGCCCCCCATCTGCGGTGCGTGGTCATGGCAGCCTGAACGGGCTAATACGTTCACACTCATAACAAGAAGGTGTTCTGCTCCGGTCATGCTCCTAGTTACACCAGGTAATACGCGGTAAAAGCTCACGTCTACTGAGTCCGTCACCAGTGGCGGCTCCATACCGAGTTTCTGCCTGGAATCGAGCATTCTGTAGCGCCTCATAGCTTTTAAAAAGTCCTTCAGCATTTTGCACCGAATTTATTACTTATTCTTCCATGGATTGCTATCTGTTGACTTCTCTGTGCAGGCTCAGCGTACCCGACCTTGGTCTGCAGTACCAGGTCTTCCAGAAGAGACCCACCCCAGGTTGCTACCCACAAGCTCACAGAATCCCATGGGATCTACGGTCCTCTTTTACTCAGGGGGTCATTTGGCCAACCACACATCAGGGAGCTGTAAGCAAAGATCATGCATTAATACAATAAACTCACTTGCCGGGCTCCTACTATGTGCCGGACCTGAGGACACACTAAGGCTGCAGAAATGACCCAGGGTGTCTGCTTCAGTAAACAGAGATCCAAGTGCAGGAACCGGAAGATACATGGAGTCACAAGGGAACAGAATGGTCACAGGCAGTGGTGAGTGCCGTGAAGGCAGTAGGACAGGGACAGGATGACCCTGGATGAGGCTCCTTTAGGCAGGGTGGTCCAGGAAGGCTGTTCTAAGCTGAGAACCGAATGGCTAGAAGGGGCCAGACAAACCAGGATTTGGGGAAGAGAATGCAGGGGGAGGGAGCAGCGCGTCCCAAGAGAAGGTGCCTGTGTCCTAGGGGGAAGGAGTTGGAGCCTTGGAAAGACCTTGGACTTGGCTTGGGGACGTTGGTCTGAGGGCGAAGTTCCCCCAGCCTCCCCTGTGGTCACAGAGCTTGAGATGTTACAGAAAAAAAAAAAAATGAAGATTTGCTCTTTTGGGGGAGGGAGGGAGGTGCTGGAGAACTGGCCCAGGAGAGTTTCTTGAATAAGCAAGGCGCGGTGCATTCTTGTGCTTTTATTGTGATTTTCTCTTGTTTTGAAGTGTTAGGTCCTTATCAGCCCATGTGACAGAGAGAGGCACATCTTCGAGTAGGAGTGTGTGCTGTTTGCACGTGGCCCTAACGGGTTTGCCTCATTCGCGAGAGAGACACACTCACGCTCAGGGTGGCCTTTTCCGTTTCCAGGTAGAACACGTGTCTGAGGCTGCAGGGGAGCGTGAAAGGACAGAGGAGGGGGGACAGCAGCCACCTGGGCACAGGCTGCATCTGCGCTACGACAACAACGACAACGAGGGTGTCAATGGAGGGGAGGGCGCAGCTTCCCAGCTCCTGCAGAATCCGGGGAAAGCTGACACCCACTCCGCAAAGCTGCGCGGGGAACAGCAGCACCAGCTGTTCCACATCTGGATCTGGACGGCTGGGCTAGTAAGCCCCAGGGGACAATGAAAGCAGCCCCAGGGGTGATGCCTTTCTAACCCACATCTCTGGCCTACCCTCAAAACTGTTGGACCGAGGCTGGCTTCAGGTAGTGGGCGCTCCGGCTTTGGGATTCGGACTACCAGGGCTATGAGCGGTTTGGCTCTCTGCAGCCATGCAGGAAAGTCACATGTTCCCCTCGGTGCCCCCTCCTTGTCCAATAACCCCTTGACCCTGTCTGTCATAGCTTGTTTTTTTATGAGTGCTAAGTGATGGAAGACAGACAATTAAGCCAGAGCCCGAGGACTTCATCTGCTGTTTCCTTAATTGTTTTCCTACACATTCTTTATAAATAGATTTAAGCAAGACACTATGTCCTTTAAATTGTACATTTCTGTTGCTATGGAAATGGTTGCTTTTACCCTCCCCCCCCCAACAGCTTAGCTATAAAGAAGTTAGCACCTGTTTTTCCAGGCAGGTGAATTACCTACCAATCCTTGAATTCCAAGAAGGTCTCTATGAGTGGGTTGGAGCAATCTGCGGATGGCATGTCTTTAAGAGAAGCATCAGGTGAGGACCTAGGACTTCCAGAAAATACGATCCATCCTTGTTAAACCTTCAGTTGATGAATGACTCATTCCATAGATTCCTAGGCTGTTGGAACAGGAAGAGAATCTCTAAAGAGATGCTTATAATAATAATTAAAAACTACTTTACCCTGTACATTCAGTGCATTAACTTGTTTCTAAAGGGATCCTTTTATTAAATCATTTGTTTGGAAACATTTACTGAACGCTGGTATTGGGCTGGGGCAGGCACAGGTAACCATCCCAGCACACTGCAGGTGCCTGTCACACGGAAGAGAGTCTGCAAACATTTCTCCGTGAAAGCATAAAGCTGCCCACTCCTCCAGACCGTGGGGGATGCAGACATTTAACCGGTTATGATGTTCTATGCCTCTTGCTGGAATGTGGGTGCGTCCAAAGCGTCATGAGAGCAAACAGCAAGTCACAGATCTGCTTCAATTTTTGCAAGAGGTGGGAAAACGAAAAGCAGAATATTAGAAGGGAAGCGAGTTGGCAGCATCACGTGACTATTTAGTGCGCTAACCAAGTCTAGGACACAGGTGTCTTGTACCCCCTTCTGATAGCTTCCTCCCACACCACGCTGACTCCCAGATAGCTCTTCTCAAGCCCTCGTGGGCACAGGAATCACCTGGGGATTTTGTGCAAGTGCCGATTCTGATTCAGTAGGTCTGGGGCGGGGCTAGGAACTATTCTGCGTTTCTAACAAGCACCTGGCTGATGGGGATGCTGGTTTGCGGACCACGCTTTGATTCACAAGGCTCTAAGACACTATTGTGAAACCTCTGGAAAGACGGGACCCTTTCGATAATCTGGTTACAGCTATGGACTCTGTGTTGCTAAAGGTTACTTGGTTGATAAGAGCAGAAACTGTGGCTAATATATGTAGCATCACATAGCATACACAGCATAGCATAATATAATTTAATCCATCATAGAATATAATAACATTATGGTCTATATATGAATGTATATATGTATATGTATGTATATATTCATACACGTAGGTGTATATATGTTCATATACGTACATGAATATATATGTATCATATGATATGACAGGATAGTACAAACAAGGAAAACGTGTTACTTCCAGTCATTGGAAAAGAAGCGGACCAAAGCAGCCCCAGGGTCAGGCCAGCAGAAGGCACGGGCAGCCCCTTCAGGGGAACACTGTCAGGGTGAGTATGATCCGGTTTCAAAACTACGTCATTCTAATAAAGGTACAGTTTTCCAGGGACGAGAGCCTCGCTGACCTGGCTGAGGTCCAGGGCTGGCCCCTCAGCCAGGAGAGTTTGGGAACTTTGAGGGACGGTTCCGTGTCTACTGTGCCCATCAAGGCAGAGCTGTTGGCCAGATGTGAAGTGGCCATATTTTCTCCAGAGGAAGCAGGAACGCATGCTGGGCTGTCAGGAGACACAGGTGGCCAATATAGACTGTCTCTCTAGAAATATGTCCATACATCCGCATGTATCAGTCAGCAAGCCCATTTCTCACCTCCTCCACTGCCCCCTACTTTGTCCAGGACATCCACTCACGTGGGTCTCTGCCTGCCTTTCCCGGGTTCTCCCTGCTCCATGCTTCCCCCTTCAGTCTATTCTGCACACAGCAGCCTGTGAGCACCTTTTATTTTATTTTATTTTATTTTATTTTATTTTATTTTATTTTATTTTATTTTATTTTATTTATTTGACACAGAGAGAGAGACAGCCAGCGAGAGAGGGAACACAAGCAGGGGGAGTGGGAGAGGGAGAAGCAGGCTCCCAGCGGAGGAGCCTGATGTGGGGCTGGATCCCAGAACGTCAGGATCATGCCCTGAACCCTAGGCAGACGCTTAACTACTGAGCCACCCAGATGCCCCATAAGAGCACCTTTTAAAACCCATCCCATCATGTTAGGTTTTTGCTCACATCCTCCCACTGGAATCCCACTATCCTCACAGCTAAATAGAACACCAAGCCCACATATGGCTCTTTAAGATGCGACATGCCTGTCCCCCTTAAACTCTCTGTCCTCCTGTCCTGCCATTCTCCCCACTGCTCACCTCACTCCCACCACACCGGCCTCCTTCCCGTCTTCTGAACATGCTAAGATCTTATCTCAGGCCCATCGCTTCTGCTGTTCCCTCTGCCTGGACCACTGTGTTCCAGATGATGGCACCTCTCGTTACCTTACTTTATTCAGATCTCCGCTCAAGTTCCACCTTCTCGAACAGACCTTCCAGCCTAAGCTACCTGGAAAAGCTCCCTGGCAGCTTGCTCACTCTCCAGCCTCTTAGCTTTACTATTTATGGAAATACACATCTGCCTAACATTTCTTCTCTCACCAGAATGTAAGCTGCACAAGGGAGGGACTTCAGGTTTTTGTAATCCTGGAGCCCGGGGCTGGGGTGTTGGCACTCGCAGGTATTGTGAAAAGAATGAATGAGCATACATGGATGCTTCACACATGCATACATGCACACACACACACTCATCTACCCACCCCCCCACTCCACACACTCCACATACCCACCCATATGTAACACACTCACACACCTACATATACTCACATGCACTCACATACACGCACACTTCATACCCACTTAGACATAACACACACACGCTCACATGCCCACACACACACTCACATGCCCACACTCACACATGCACACACACATACTCACATGCCCACAGTCACTCTCACGCACACAGTCCAATGCCCACACACACATACACACTCATGTGTCCACACTCACTCTCACACACACACACTCACATGCCCACACACACTCTACACCCACCCATACATAACACACTCACACACATATACTCTCACACACACTCACATGCCCACACTCACACATACACACTCACATGTCCACACTCACACATACACACACATTTTTGCCCATGGTTTCAGGGGATTTACAGGCCTGACACTTTGGGGTCCACACATCTTGGGTCAGCAACCTCTGCCGTGGCCCAGATATTGCCAGCTCTGAGGGAATGGGGTCCCATCAGCTCGGCACCTGTCACCAGTCTCTTCCTTCTCCCCACGCTGACTTTTCTCAGTAGGGCAATGCCATTCCACTCTGTATGGAATTTGGGTGACCCAATTGGAATTACAATAGAGTTACCGTAAAAACAACAGAAATTGACATCAGTCCAAGGCAAATAATGAAATATGTTAAATCTGAGGGGCTTCTGATAGCATTTGACAGATACAAGGCCAAAAAAATTCTACTTTTATTCAACAAGTATTTATTGAATATTCGCTCTGTGCCATTCAGACTTCTAGGTGGTAGGGAATGGCAGTGAAAGAGCAATGATACGTTCTCATGGAGCTTATATTCAGGAAGGGCTGGGTAGACAATAAAGTAAAGCTAGGTATGATAGCTAGAGTGTGCTAGAAGGAGAAAGGGCCATAGGGAAAAATAAAATCGGGGAAGGGGGGATAGGCAGTGACATTGATGAAGGGAATTGTAAGTATAAACAGACACTTTCAGAGACGAGCTCTCTATTGGAACAAAGAGTTGAAGGAAATGTGGGAGGATATAAAGATATCTAGGGAAGAGTGTTCCAGGAAGCAGAAGCAGCAAGTGCAAAGGCCCTGAGGCAGGAGTCTGCTTAGGGTATGTGAGTTACAGCAAAGAGGCTCATGTGGCTGAGATGGAGGGAGAGTGAGAGATGAGAAGGGCATGGAGTCAGACCAGAAAATGTAGGGCCTCATGGGCCAAGTTAAGAAGGACTTTGGCTTTTACTTTGAGAAAGAGAAAATTCTTTGCAATTCTGCAAGAAGCAAGTTGCAATCCTGCAACTCCCATTTTAACAGGATCAAATTGGCTGCTGTGTTGAGAGTCAACTCTAGGGGAAAGTAGGGAAACCATGGTACCATTAGGAAGATCAATCATCTTCATCCAACAAAGAAAACCTGCCTTTATTCTCTCACCTATCCTGGTGGGTCTCACTCAAAGCTGATATCATGGGATTTTGGAAAGACTTCGTTACTGTCTGTGAATAAGGTTAGCCTGGGGAGAGAGCTGTCGTTTCCTCCAGGCAATGCCCCAAAGTTCCCAAACAGGAAATCGAGGCATGTGTTTGCTCCATCAAGGTAGACAATCCCCCTGAAAGCTCCCTGACCTGGCATATGTGGGATAATCACCTTTGTGTAGGGTACAGTGGGCATGAAACTGGGTGATAGGGGAAGAAAGATAAGAAATGATATTTAGATCAGGAGCCTCCCCACAAATTGAAATGCGTCCAATTCAGTCAATTGCTGGCTAATTTTATGCTATGGAATTCAAATGCTTGGAGGCTCAGTCAATTGAAACCCTGTTTCAGGAATGAGCCAGATATGAATGGATCTGCTGTTCTATTATTTAAAAAAAAATGGATCTGTTCTGAGCACAACATATATAACACTAAGAGCCCACTTGGTGGATGAATGCACCTGTTTTGTTGTTTTTATTTTTTATGTCCAAAGACCTGGGGCCAAATTCTGGAAAATGTTAGAGACCTGCAGAGTTTTTCGTCCCAAGTCATCTCAGATGTCACAGGATCTCCCTGTCTTTCTGGTCCAGAGACTGAGGCTCAGAGAGGGCCAAGAAATGGTTGGACGTACACTAATTACTCCCCGAATTTTAGGGGCTCGCTGCAGTAAAGTTCCAATTTTCACTCGTACCACAGTCCAGTGTGAACGGGCCAGGGCTCTGTTCTCAACAGTCCCTTGGAAAGCCGGGTGCCTTCCACACTGTGGCTCCTCCCTGATACAAGTCCCCAGAGACATCTCTGCTGAGCTGCAGAGAGAGTGAGAATCACGCCAGAGAGGTTTTTATGGGCTGGACTCTGCCGCAGCACCCATCACTTCTGCTCACATCCTGGTGACCAGAACCCCTTTTTGTGGCCACAACTATGAAATGTTGTCCAGCCATGAGTCCCTGAAGAAGAAAACGTGGAGATCGGTGAGCACCTGTGACGTCCCCCAGAGCCAAATAGGGAGGAGCGGGCAGAGCTGTGATGGGGAGCAAATGCAACAGAAAAGGCAGGAGTGCCTGAAGCCTCTTGCATGTTTGGACGGGGCGTTATCCTTTCTACTACCCACGGCGAGGTTTCAGTCCATGAAGTGCCCTGTGCTGACTTAATCGAGGGAAGCACATCTTGTGCTTTGTCTGGTATCTGCAGAAGCCCTACGGGAGCCCCCTGCAACATCCTGCAAGATGACTTTGTTTCTAGCACTCCCACCAGGTGCAGGAAGCATAGAGCAAGGTACACAGCAGATGGATTGCTACCTGCCAATCACCCCTCCCCCTAGTGCATGGATCCTGCAAATTCCATATCGTAGATATTAACTCCTTTAATTTAAGGACAAATTTAGTTGTCATCAGTTGTTTGTGCTTCAGCATGAACCCATTTTGATTATTTTTTGTTGTTGAAAAAACTTGGATGGCGACAAGAAGGGATTATGCGGGCAGAGGGACCCAAGCCACATCTTCTCCACTCCTTGGGATCTTTATGTGTACAACGCTTGTGGTACAACCCCAGGGCTGTGTGGACGGGCACAGAGCGTTTTTTACTGAGCTGGTTTGGCAGGACTAGAGCTATGGAGAGCCGCAGGCTGGAAAATAAATTGGATCAAGGACAATATATTCTTTTAGCAGCACAAAAGGGAGCCATAGGCCAGCACAGATGTCCTGCTTGTGTTGAGGTTGGACTTCACGCTCAACATGGGGTGAGCGAGGGATGCCTCTAAAGGACTGGCAGAAGTAGCTGGAAGGATAGAGGTTACCAATCAGTTGCAGCTCCAGCCACAGACATCTGAAGTCCTGGAATTGTCCTGATTTGCTAGGGTGTCATCACAAAATACCGTGAGGGCTTGAAAAACAGAAATTTATGTTTCTCACTGTGCCGGAGGCTGGAAGTCTCCAGAAGATCAAGGTATCAGCGGGTTTGGTTTTTCCTGAGGCCTCTCTCCATGGCTTCCAGATTGTCCCTTTCTTTCTGTGTCCTCCCATGCCTCCTGGTGTCTGTCTCTCTTTTTATAAGGACACGAATCCTATTGGATCAGGGCCCCATCCTTATGACCTCATTAAGCCCTCATCACCTTCAGGGCCCCATCACAATCACATCAAGGGGTTAGACCTTCAAATATACAAATTTAGAGGCCACAATTCAGTCCATAATGGGATCACACCTTTTGTAGGAAACACCCATGGAAAAACACGTAACTTCTAAGAAAAACTGCCTATTTGGAGAAATAACTCCTGGAGGCGCACTTCATTCTGAAAAATATCTCATGAAAACATACACTGTTTAGCAAAAATACCCACCAGAAAAGAGTCTCAGTAAAAATGCTCCTTAGGAAAAATATCCTCTGGGAAGACTGTTTATTATGAAAATGCTCACTATGAAAATATTCACTGGGTGAAGCATCCACTAAAAAATATAACTGCAAAAAGGGGGGAGACTCTTTGGAGAAAGAGTCTTTCCAGGAAAAACACCTACCAGAAAAATTTTCACTAGGAGAAATGGCCACTCAAAAAATATGCACAGAAAAATATCTGGGGGGAAAAATCATTCCTAGTATGACGAATACCTACAGAAACCTATCCTGCATTGAATACATTGAATTCACTGGGAAACTATGAGTGGGAAAATTCATTTATTTTGTGTATGTCATGTGTCATGCATTCTTCTAATGGCTTCATGTCTCGTCACTCAAGTATTCCTCATAAGAGCTCTGTGAAATGGGTACTCTTTGACGTCCTATTTTATATATGGGGAAACTGAGGCACAGAGAGTTCTGTAACTTGCCCAAGTTTGCACAGGAAGTAAATGATAGCCCCTGGCTTTGAACTCAAGCAATGATTCATTCATTCATTTACGGAGCACCTATTATGTGCCACGCACTGTGTTAGGCAATGGGGTCTAGCACTGAAAGAAACATAAACCCCAGTTTTCATAAAGCGATGTGGGAGACAGAGTCACAAGGAGATGACGAGTAGCACACCAAGCCTTTCTACATTGGTCTCCACCTTGGAAACCGAAGCAAAATGTTTCCACCAGCCTGAAGCTCCTTTGTGTGTTGATAAAAGAAGCTAACTGCCCTGGGCCCTTGGTAAATCACAGGCCCCCGAGGAATAACAACCACTGGGAAAACATGAGCACCCAGGAGAACACTGGCACTGGGAAAACACTCCTGGGGGGATAGCTCATCAAAGCATGTACCTCTGGGGTGCGTGTTTGGAACCTGGTCTCTCCACTCTCCGGTCCAAGTCTCTGTTCTTGACCACACGAGCCCAGCCGTGCTGACCAGGTCATGCCCTGACCTGACTAGTGAAATGGGCTGCAGGAGACATGTTAACAAGGGGGGGCACTGGATGGAATCTGGTGGGAGTTCTGAATTCTCTTCATTTTTAAAAACTATCACTTGCATGAGGTCTAAGCCCACCAGGGTGGTAGCTTCATGCGTTCAGGTCTCACCTACGCAGTTCATCTCAGCATCCCCAGTGCTTACAGAAGTCGATGCTCAATAAATCCTATTTCCAAAAGAAGGACTGTCGACCACTGAATGGCAGAGATGTTAACTGCATGAATGCTGAAATCAGATGACCTCATTTCAAACCCTGCACTGCCGTTTCCTGGCTGTGCCGCCTTGACCAAGTTCCTTGCTAATTCTGAGCCTCAGTTTCTTCATCTGTGCAGTGGGGACAACAATACTTCTCTACTACGGCAATTTGCGGGGAGCAGATGAAGTAATACCCGTCAAATACTCAACATAGTGCTTGACACACATGGTACACGGTCAAGAAATCATCAGAACGGGTCCCTTCCTTCATGAGGTTTATAGTCAAGTGGGTCATCACTCAGCCACCAGCCCTCCTCCACAAATTCCAAATTGGAGGCAGGGGCCCAGAAAGGCTGATTATTAATTCCAGAATCTGCAACTCAGGTTTTCTCTCTCCTGTTGTCTCTAGAGAACATGTGTGCTGTAGGGTTCCATCTGCTTCTGTAATAAAACATAAATTATTAAAACCATAAAATATTGATGAGCTGTTTTATAAAACAGAGGGACTTCAATGTATTGATTATGAATTGAGAAAGCCTTAATGAGCTTCAGGAGGAGAAATAATAGGGAAATGATGGTGGGTCTGTGCCCTTGAACGACAAGCAGTTTTGAGGATAAGTTCCCCGCGTCACTGCCCTCCTGCATTTCTGCCACTGTACCTTTAAAACCTACCCTTCTGTGGACCTGAAACGCCTGATCAAAGAGAGGAAGAAGGAGAGGGGGAAAATTCCTTGCTAAAAAGCAACAGTGTACTTTGGTTGGAAACTTACATGCTTATGGGTGGTTCCCAGGGACTCTGGAAAACTAGAGGTTAACTGAAGTTGTTTTCATTCTTAGGTGAATCATCCAATACGTTTCTCTCATTAATTTCAGGAAGACTTCTCCCTCTCATTTTAGGATGAAGGATCCGAGAGCTAGAAGTGAACTTCTTATAGCCCAGGTCAACACTCTCGTTCAACAGATGACAAAACTGATGCCCACAGAGAGGAATTACCTTGCCCATGCTCTCGTGGTTAATTGGGCTCAGGATGTGGCTGGGCACCCAGGTCGCCTGACTCCCGCGGTGGTAATTTTTCTACTTCCACAGCCTAAGGTGTCTTTTGGACGGTGAGAGCTAGCAGGCTCTTGGGGCTTGGGCTTGGTGCATGGTGAGATCTCCAGAAGTATGGAACAGATGTTGGAGGGGATTTGAAATTCTCTGGAGCGACATGGCCACTCCTGCCTTCATCCACGCTGGCCTGCTGATCTTCAAAATCTCCAGGTAAGTTTAGGTTGAAACTTTAGGTATAGCTGTGTCTTTGTGATTCTCAGGAATGTTGAGAGAGGTCAGGAGTCTGCTGTCAGTTGGCTGTTCAAGCCCTCGTAGCCATTATATAAGACGGAAGGCTAGGTGTCAGTACTGAGCAGGACCTGAGGCTCAGGGACGTCAGTGGACTTGCCAGGGTTCACGCAGCCCACTGGTGGCAGAACCAAGAGCTGCAGACATTCTCTTTGGAGAACTGGTCTGCCATTCCTATGTAAATACCATGCTGCCTTTTAATTATATGTGGAAGATAAGGCTTATTGACATGGAATAATCAGAAAATAAGATCACACCCATAATTAGGGACTCACTGTGCTCTCTGAGTATTTTCAGAGAAGGGCTGAGGCTTTGTTGACAGCGGAGTTCACTGCCAAGACAAGAGTGATATGTTTGCAACGAGACCCACTGAGATGAGGGATGGGTGCTGACTGCATTTGCCTCCACATATTTTAGGCCTGATTCTTGCTAGGAAAGTTGGCAGGAAGGGCACTGAAATATTAGCAGCTGATATGTATTGAGTATGTTCTGTGCACCAGTGTTTTACCCCCATTAGCTCACTTTTCTTTCACAGCAGTCTTTGAAGCAGGGATTATTAATTGGCCCATTTAACAGATAAAGGCATCGAGGCACAGAAGGTTAAGTAACTTATCTGAGTTAGATAGTGAAGCCAGGGTTTGAGGCCAGTGGGATGGACTTGGGAACCTGTGCTCTTTCAAAAATTGATTATTTATTGTTTTACAATTGACCCTTGAACAGCGAGGGTTAGAGGCTCACCCCCCCGCCCCCGCCACACCGTTGAGAATCGAAGTGTAACCTTTCACTCCCCCCAAAATTTAACTACTGATAGCCTGCTAATAGTTGACTGGAAGACTTACTGATAGCATAAATAGTTGATTAACACATATTTTTGTATATTATATATGTATTCTTATAATAAAGTAAGCTGGAGCAAAGAAAATGTTATTAAGAAAATCACAAAGAAAATACATTTACAGTAATATACTATATTGATTGAAAAAAAATCGTGTAAGTAGAACAGTGCAGTTCAAATGGTGTTTTTCAAGGGTCACCTGTAATTGACATATCATGTGGTATGTTTAAGGCTTACAACATACAGATCAGATACATTTATGTTGCAATATGACTGCCGTTGTAGAGCTAGCTAACACTTCCTTTGTGTCATACAATCAATGATCATTTCTTCTAGTGGTGGGAACAATTAAGATCTACTCTTTTAGCAAGTTTAACGTTCGTAATATAGTTCTCTTGTTGGTTTGTAACTTTCTCTGGAGCTTCCTCGGTATAATGTGAAACTGGGCCCCTGCACTCAGAGGGCAGAGAGACAGAAGAAAGAGGCAGGCCATTCTAGGTTGGTAGGTGGCAGTTTTTATAAGCAAAGGGAAACATCATTGTCTCAAGGCCATGTCCTTGGAGAAGCAGCCTCTGGTGGTTAAGGCAAGCAGAGCCCACATTCCAAGGACAGGGGAGGGGGTAAAGAGCCTCCAATCCTCTTGAGCTCACAGGTCAACTGCCGGTCATGTCTTCTTAATGACCTTCCTCTACAGTTTCCTGTAAGCACAATACTGTGTATCAGATCTCCAGGACTTATGTATCCATTAGTTGCAACAATGCGCCCCTACACAACATTTCTCCTGTTCCCTGCCGGGCAGTCCCTGGTAACTACCATTTCAAGATCGGTTCCAGATATAAGGGGTATCACACAGTGTTGGTCATTTCTGTCTGTCTTATCTCACTCAGCATAATGCCCTCAAGGTCCATTTATGTTGATACAAATGGCAGGATTTCCTTTTATCTCCTAGCTAAATAGTAGTATTTCATTGTGTGTGTGTGTGTGTGTGTGTGTGTATCTGTATATTTATATCACATCTTCTTTATCCATTCATGCATTGATGGTCATTTAGGTTGTTTCCAAATCTTGGCTATTGTGAATAATACTTCAGTAAACATGGGAGTGCATAGATCTCTTTGATATCCTATTTTCATTTCCTTTGGGTATATACTCAGAAGTGGGATTGCTGGATCATACAGTAGTTCTATCTATACTATTTTGAGGAACCTCCATACTGTTTTCCGTAGGGGCCGCAACAGTTTACGATCCCACCAACAGTGCACGAGTGTTCGCCTTTAGGGAGCCTATGCTCTTCTTAACTGGGCCATAATTGCGGGCACCTCTCTTGATTAAATCACACCGTTTTCTGTGATACCGTTGGCCTCTCATTTCTTTTTGAAGCTGCCCCTTCTCTTGGTCGCAGCTCTGACCATTTCCTCGTGGTCTCTTTGACCGACATCCTTCTCCCCTGCCAGATCCTGGTGGCTCCCCAGCGTTCTCTTGTGAGCCCCCAATTCTTTCTGCTAGATGTATTCTCCTTGGGCAATCTCAGCTGTCGCGTGGATTTTTACATGCCTTGCTATGTGCTGTTTCTCTGCTGACCCCCACTTCAGTACGGCCAGCCCTGAATCCCCCCACATTTCAGGGAACTCGATCTCATAAAAATGAGTTGGAAAGTGTTTCCTCTGCTTAGATCATCTGCAAGAGATGGTACAGATGTACTCATGTTAGGTATTCCTTCAATGTTTGGGAGAATTTTCCAGTGAAACCATGTGGGCATGGATATTTCTTTTTTGGAAGGCTTTAGACTCTGAATTCAATTTCCTTAATAGTTAAAAGTCTGTTCAGATTATCTATATCATCTTGGATAATTTGTGGTTTGTCAAAGGAATTGGTCCATTTCTTCTGATTTGTCAAGTTTATTGTTGAAGAGTTGTTCATTTTCTTTTTTTATTCTTGTAATGTCTGTAGGTGGGCAGTGACATTGTCTCTTTTATTTCTGATATTGGCTTATCCATTTTTTAATCTTCTTCTTTGAAAAAACAGTTTTTGGTTCATTGATTTTTCTTTTTAATTTTATTGATCGTTACTCTCATGTTTATTATTTTCTTTCTTCCGCTTACTTTGAGTTTATTTTGTTCTTTTATTTTTTTTAAGTTATTAAGGTGGAAACTTAGCTTATGTCTTTGAGAACCTTCTTCTTTTCTAACAACCATTTAATGCTATAATTTTTCCTCTGTGGTCTACTTTAGCTGCAGTGGACAAATCTGGCGTATTTTTGCACAGCTCAACATAGTTTTCCCTTGGACTTCTTCTTTGACCCATAGACTATGGAGAAGTATGTTGTTAATATACAAGTGTATTGAGATTTTCCAGACTTTCTGTTCTTGGTTAATTTCATTGGAGTCAAATAACATATTCTGTATGATTTCAGTTCTTTGAAGCTTGGTTAGGTTTGTCTTAAGGCTTAGAATATAGTCTATCTTGGGGCACCTGGGTGGCTTAGTTGGTTAAATGTACAACTCTTGAACTCGGGGCTGTGAGTTCAAGCCCCACATTGAGCTCCATGCTGGGTGTGGAACCTACTTGAATTTGGCCTACCTTGGAAAGTAGTCCACGTGCACTTGGAGAGAACATGTATTCTGATGTTGTGTGGAATGTTCTATAAATATCAATTAGATATAGATAACTGGATGATATTCTTGCTAATAATTTCTTATGTGTTAGTTCTGTCTATTGCTAAAAGAGAAGTGTTAGGATCTGAAACCGTAGTTGTGGATTTATCCTTTTCTCCTTTCACTTTTCCAGTTTTGCTTCATGTGTTTTGAAAATCGTTGGTGAGTTGCATACACATTTTGGATTGCTATGTTTTCTTGCTGAGCTGACCTTTTTACCATTCCATTTTGTCCCTCTTCCCTCCTGGTAATTTTCTTTGCCTTGAAGTCTCTTTAGCATAGCCATTCCAGCTTTCTTTTTATTAGTGTTTGTGCAATATGTCATTTTTCATTTTTTCCTTTTAACTTATCAATATCACTATATTCAAAGTGAGTTTCTTATATATATTAGGGCATATGATTTTGCCTATTCTGAAAATATCTCGTGTATTCAGAACATTAACATTAATGTATTGTTATGTTTTGATTTTGAACTCTCATTTTATTTTTCATTTTGTTTCCTTTGTTTTCTCAATTTCCCTTTTCCTGCCCTCTTTTGGGTTATTTTAATATTTTTTAGTGTTTTATGTTTATCTATTTAGATTTTTACTATACCCCTTTTATAGTTACTTTAATGTTCAACAAAGGATGACAGTAAACATTCTTATTTTCTGGCGATCTACTTACAATCAATATTTATCACTCTAAGACACATAGTGAAAACTTACTATCTTATGGTCCCTTTACCCTCCCACCTTTGTATTTATCTCACAGTTATTTCTAGATTCATTTAAAACTCCACCAGAAAATGCTATTTACTTTCAACTGTGAAATCCATTTTTAAAAACTCAACAGGAGAGAATTGTCAATTCTTTTATCTTGATATTTTCTGTCTTTTGTTCTTCCTTCATGCTAACAATATTTCATGTTTTCTTCTGGTTTCATGTACCTTCATGCCTGGAGAAATTGCTTTTAAGCAGGGATGTTTTAAAGGTGCACTGTCAAGAAATTCTTTGTTTATCTTCATCTGAGAATGCCTTTATTTTTACTTTATTTCGTTACATATCACTAGATTCTGAATTCTAGATTGGCAATTATTCTCTCTCAGCACTTATGAAATATTTTAGTGCTTTTATTGGCCTCCATGATTTCTTTTTTTTTTTTTTTTAAAGATTTTATTTATTTATTTGACAGAGATAGAGACAGCCAGCAAGAGAGGGAACACAAGCAGGGGCAGTGGGAGAGGAAGAAGCAGGCTCCTAGCAGAGGAACCTGAGGTGGGGCTCGATCCCATAACGCCGGGATCACGCCCTGAGCCGAAGGCAGACGCTTAACCACTGTGCCACCCAGGCGCCCCAGGCCTCCACGATTTCTGATGAGAAATTCACAGTCATTTGAATATCTGCTTCTCTTTAAATAATGCGCTGTTCTTCTCGGGCTGCTTTCAGGTTTTTTGTCTTCAGTTTAGCAGTTTGTGATGTATCTTTGTCCGTGCATGGCCTTGGGTATCCTGTTTGGGGCTCACCGAGCATCTTCAACCTGTAGCTTTCAGTCTTTAGCCCAACTTGGGACATTTTCAGCCTTCATTTCTTCAAACATTTGATCACACTCTTTATCTTCCCCCTTTGGACTCAGATGACACAAATATTAGACCTTTTGAAATAGTGCCACAAGTCTATGAGGGTCTGATTATTTTTTTAAAATTTTTTTCCCTCTCTGTTCTTCAGATTGGGTAATTTTTATTAATATACCTTCAAGTCACTGAATATTTCCTCTGTCATCTCCAATCTGCAATGAGCCCATTCAGGGATTTTTTTTTTTTTTTAAGTAATCTCTGTGCCCAACGTGGGGCTTGAACTCATGACCCCAAGATCAGGAGTGGCGTGCTTTACTGACTGAGCTGGCCAGGCACCCTGAACCCATTCAGTGAGTTTTATTTTATTTTTTTAAATTCAGTTAGCTATTTATTAATTTCTTTTTAAAAAATATTTTATTTATTTATTTGAATGTCGGGCTTGATTCCCCAGACCAAGATCATGACCTGAGCCGAAGGCAGACGCTTAACAGACCCAGCCACCCAGTGCCCCTATTTTTTAATTTCTATTTAACTTTTTAATATATCTTCTGTGTCTTTATTGAGACTTTCCATTTTCCATTTGTTTCAAGATGGTTTATGATTGCTTGTTGGAGCTTTTGTATGACTGCTTTAAAGCCTTTGCCAGATAATTCTAACATCTGTGTCATCTGTTAACCGTTTTTCCCCAATGGAGCTAAGAGATTTCTGGTTCTTGTATGCTGAGTGATTTTGAATTAGATTCTGAACAATTTGAGCCGTATGTTATGCAACTCTGGTCCTTATTTAAGTCTTATGGAAATTTTTTGCTTTTGCACGAAATCAATCGTGTTAGATTCAGGTGGCAAGTTCTGACCTCGCTTTTTTTTTTTTTTTTTTTTAATTTTTTTTTTTTTTNTTTTTTTAAGATTTCATTTATTTATTTGACAGAGAGACAGCCAGCGAGAGAGGGAACACAGGCAGGGGGAGTGGGAGGGGAAGAAGCAGGCTCCCAGCAGAGGAGCCTGATGCGGGGCTCCATCCCAGGGCTCGATCCCAGGGCTCGATCCCAGGGCTCGATCCCAGGGCTCAGGGATCAGGCCCTGAGCCGAAGGCGGACGCCTAACGACTGAGCCACCCAGGCGCCCCTGACCTCCCTTTTGTGTTCAAGGGTGTCAATTTTCAAACCTCTGTCCTGCTGTTTCGATCTGCCCCAGGACTGGCTGCGCCACCCGGTGGTCAGTCTAAGGACATGGGTCACCGTATATCTGAGCCCATTCTCAGTGTTAGGATGCTGAATTGGATGGGA
This sequence comes from Ailuropoda melanoleuca, assembly GCF_002007445.2. Lineage (NCBI taxonomy): Eukaryota > Metazoa > Chordata > Mammalia > Carnivora > Ursidae > Ailuropoda > Ailuropoda melanoleuca. The sequence goes on from NC_048232.1 coordinate 78,158,420, forward strand.
CCCCTGCAGGCACAGCTTGGGGGTGAGCACAGGAATTCATCAACCACTTGACGAGGTCTCTCTCCTGAGCTCCTCTCGCTCCCTATGTCTCCAGCATTTTACATTTATTTGCCCGAGTCTCTCCTTTTCCTTCCTTTGGCTGGAAAGTTGGGGCTTTAAGTTAGCTTGCCATGCTGAGCACTTCGCAGCTGTGCCAGTATCTGGGGCCAAGCAGCAGGAGCGCAGAGAAGGAGAGACTAACCTAAGAGGCGAAAGGTAGGAGAAACTGCCTCTGGGGTGTATGGGGATTCTCCGCACTATCTTCACGACTGTTTGTAAATTTAAAACTATTCTAAAGTGAAAAAGTGCATTAAAAGCAAACAAACAAACCCCCCCCCCAAAACTGGGATCTCGGCTGCACCGAGCAGAGCCAGACCCCACCCCCACCCCGCCGCCGCAGGGGCCTCTGCCACTGACATCCCAGGATTGCTTGGGGTCTGGGTCTGAGAAGGGAGGGAGGGAAACATGGGTGTTCGCACGCTTCGTCTAAGAGTTAGGGGCTCCCTGTCCTGCGCCTGCAGCCAAGACCAGAAGCCACTTCTGGGGCTCCCTGTGTTCATGTGGGTGCTCCCTTGCTGGTTTCCCGCCCCCATGCGTTCAGGCTGGGCACGGCCGGGGGGGGGGGAAAGCCCGGTAAACTCACCTGTGGTTTGCTGTTTGCAATTCTCCTCTTCCCGGCCCACCTGCCGCTCTTTACTTCTCAGAGCCCTTAAACAGCTGTCCCAGGTGTTCTGCGTTCAGTGGGAGAGAGAGGGTGGGGTCTGTTTGCGCCATCCTTTTTCCATTTAATTTACCTCTTTTAAAATCTTTTTATTATGAACTGCAATATACATAAGAAAAGTGCATCGATTGTGTCTGTGTGTGTGTGTGTATGTGTATATATATACACACACACATAAGATGTGTACATACACACTTTCATATGTACACGGAAGATGTGTGTATATATAGTTAAATGAGTATAAATTGACACCCATGAAGCAACCACCCAGGTTAAGAAATAAAAGAGGGATATCCCAAGAGCAATGACTCTTCCCCTTTCCTCCCAGAAGTACCCATTATCTCCCGGGTTTATGGAACTCACCTTTTATATGTCTATACCACAGTATGCTTTGGTTATGCATTTTTCGAGCTGTATATACATCGAATCATACTGTATGTATTCTTTTATGTCTGGCTTCCTTTGTTCAGGATTGTCAGATTCATCCACCGTGCGGTGCGTAGCTGTCCTTGTTAATTTTCATTTCCTTTTTCCGTCCTATAAACATAGAGCAATGTGTTCATCCCTTCAAATGCCCATGAGCACTTGGGTTGTTTCTAGTCTGGGGCTGTTGGAACAGTGCCCTGTAACCCTTGCATACACCTCTTGGAGCGTGTGCATGTGGGGTTCTGTAGGATATATTCCCAGGAGTGGAACTGCTGGGTCATAGAGCACAACTACAGCTTTAATAATGATGGCACACTGTTTTCTCGAGTGTCGTTCCAATTTACACTCTCACCAGCAGTCTGTGGGACTCCCGGTGGCTCCGTGGGGCCGCTCTCAGTCATGTTTGTTCCCATCACGCATGGCACAAACGATGTTCAATATACATTTGTTGAGCTATTGAACTGACAGCTGGCTATGACTGTGTTATGTATGACGGGGATGAAATCCTTTTGTTCAAATTTTGAAAAGCCTTGGGTTACGCTCCACTTTCATTAGAAAGGAATTGAGGACATGTCACAACAATTAGCTCTAGTGGATAATGTGCTAAAGAAAGCTAATGATGATTTGTGAAGGGAGGGAGAAACTCAGGCCTTTGAAGACAGAAATGGCATATCAAAGGCCATCATCCACTTGGAAAGGCGGGGTGGTGGGAACGTCTGGGCAGGGGGATGGACGTGCTATAAAAGAGGGATTATTTCAAGAACCACAGGACAGGCAAGGAACTGAGAAGATTCCATGGTTGAGGAATAGAGTGTGAGTCATTCGTTGTTTATGTGTCAAGCATCACAATTCATTCCATCAAAGTGATGGTATTCAAGACCAGATGGAAGGAATTTCGACTGCACAGCGTTAGAACAGACGACGCCTCTTTGTTCCTGGACTCCAACTTTGGGTCCTGACTTTTTCCCATAAACGATCTGAAACTGTTAGATTTGGAGAAACCCTCGCAACCCGGGCGATGGACAGTTTAACGCGTAGGGAGGATCTCATGGTCTTCCAAGGATAAATGACAAAACTCAGAAAATCCTTCTGAATCGCACAGAGATGAAAAAGTTGCTGTGCAAAATAAGATATTCTGAATTAAGTGAGAATTACTGTTGCAGCCCCCTGAAGAGCTCAGTTTTTGAATAACAAAATAAAATCCATTTGATGTAACAACTGGGCTAAACTTAATGAGACTAAGCCTTTATTATTAATATTACATTTTTTTAAATATGTCAAGCTCTGTCTGAGTGCTTTCTTTGTATAATTTTCTCTATTAATCCTCACAAAAAGTTTACGAAGTAGAAAATATGAGCTCCAGTTCACAATTTGGGAAGCTGAGGCAAAGAGAGGGTAAGTGACCCACTGAAAGGGACACAGCCGGGAAGAGTTACAGCTGGGAGCCAGATAGCACAAGTGACCCCAGAACCTACCTTCTGTGTTCCTGCTTGCTTGCTTTTCATTTACATACCATAAAACTCATGTTCTTTTGCTGTGTGTGGTTCTATGAGTTTTAATACATGCGTAGAGTTTTTTAATTTAAAGATTTATTTATTTTTATTTATTTTAGAGAGAAAGAGAGCAAGTGAGAGCACGAGTGGGAGAGGGGCAGAGAGAGAATCTCAAGCAGACTCTGCTCTGAGCAAGAAGCCCGACATGGGGCTCGATCTCATGACCCTGAGATCATTACCTGAGCTGAAATTAAGAGTTGGCCATCCAGGAGCCTCATTGCATAGATTTTTGTAAACACCTTCACCATCATGACACAGAACAGCACCAACATTTCAAAAATCTCCCTGGTGTTGTTCCTTTGTAGTCACCCCGTTCCCCGCCCCTGAGCCTTTGGCAACCACTCTAGTTTGGTCCCTTCTAGAATGTCATCTATTATCATGCGGTATGTAATCTTATGAGACTAACTTCCTTCACTCGGTATCATGCCTTCGAGATTCATCCAAGTTGCTGCGACTGTCAGTAGTTTGCTCCTTTCATCGATGAGTCGTGTTCCATTGTATGAATGTACCACAATTTGTTCATCCGTGTCCTTACTGAAGGACATTTTTTGTTATTTCCAGTTTTGGGGAGGGGTGATTTGGAAGAGAGTCGCTATAAGCATTCACTTGCAGGGTTTTGAGGGAACCCGTCTTCAGTCCTCCCAGGTAAACATAAGGAGTGTGATTTCTTGGCCATGCAGTTGAGGGGATGTTTACAGCTCTATGGGAAATTGCCAAGATACTTTCTAGAGTGGCTGTAACATTTTACATTCCCAGCAGCAATGCACGAAAGATCCAGTGGCTCCCTGTCCCACCAGCACTCAGTAGTGTCGGATTTAAAATTTCCTAAACAACTTTAGCTATTCTAATAGGTGTGTGGGCATGTCTCAAGATTTTAAGTTGCATCTTCCCGATGACCTAGGATGTCGAACATTGTTTCCTGTTCTTACCTGCCATACACATGTCTTCTTCGGTGAAGTGTCAGCTCCAGTCTTTTTAAAACTTGGGTTACTTGTTTTCTTATTGTTGAATTCTGACAGTCTTTTATTTATTTATTTAAGATTTTATTTATTTATTTATTTATTTATTTATTTGGAGAGAGAGTGCATGCACACAAGTGAGTGCAGGGTGGGGGGGGTGGAGGGGCAGAGGGAAAGAGAGAGAGACATCTCAAGCAGGCTCCATGCTCAGTGCGGAGCCCTACATGGGCTGGATCTCAGGACTCTGAGATCATGATCTGAGCTAAAATCAAGAGTCAGATGCTTAACCAACTGAGCCACCCAGGAGCGCCTTGACATGCTTTATATATTCAAAAATACAAGCTTTTTTGTTGGAGAGTGACGTGCACATATTTCTTCCAGTCTTCAGCTTGTGCTTCATCCTCTGAATGTTGCTTTCTGCGGACCAAAGTTTTTAATGAGGCGTCATCTATCCATTTATTACTTTATGGCGTGTGCTTTTGCTGTCATGTCTAAGAGCTTTTGCCTAACCAAGGCCACAGCTGTTTTCTCCGATGTTTTCTTCTAAGAGTTTTATTGGACTATGTTTGCCATTTGTGTCTGTTACCTGTTTTGAGTAAATTTTTGTAAAAGGTGCAAGATACGGGTTGACGTTTATTTTCTTGCGTACAGATCCCCACTTGTTCCAACAGCGTTTGCTGAAAAGACTATCACTTGAATTGCTTTTGCAAGCTTGTCAGAAATAAGTTATGACCCTATTTGTCAGGGTATGTTTCTGGACTCTTATTTTAGGAGTTGGCCAAAGTTTTCTTAAAGGGCTAAACAGTACATACTTGAGGCTTGTGGCCACGTGGTCTGTTTCGCATGAAAGTAGCCACAGACAACCGGTGTTGTCGTGAGCAGGCGGTGTCGGACTTGGGAGGTGAGTTGAAGGTCACCTGCAGATGTCTACTTTGGGATCTGAAGTAATTGGAAGTTTCAGTTGCTAGAATTCCCGATCAGCGTATTAACTGGATTAGAGGCTTCTTGGATCCTGACCCACAGTTCTCTAGACTGTGTGTGCACCAGGATCACCTGGAAGGTTTGGTGAAACGGATCACTGAGCCCACTCCCTGAGGGTCTGACTCAGTGCGTCTGGACTGGGGCATGAGGATTTGTATTTATAATAACCGCGAATGTGATGCTGATGTTCTCGTTCTCCTTTTGCTCCGGCCATTACGGAAGCAGCCTCCTCTGTCCGGGCAAACGCACTGGCAATGTTTTCTGCCCGGGGCACTGCAGGACTTTTAGCAGTGGGTGCTTGTGGGGAAACTGCTTGGTCTTCAGGCATGTGCTCTCTGGAAGTGCCACGCACTTAACACCTCACGGTGAACCCTTGAACTATGAGGAAAAGAGCTGGTGGATAAATGTTGGTAGATGTTTCTAGAAGGTGAGTCTGAAGGTCCTAGGGGAGTAATGCCACAGTTGTCCATGGTGGTGACCGCCTTGGTGTTACTTCCCAAAACAGATTACCTGCATGCAAGTCCTTGACTCAGGCTCTGCTTTCCAGAGGCAGCTCAGGCTGAGACATGGACTGTGGCTGTCCATCTCTTCCTCTGTCTCAATCCATTAAATGGCCAAATTGATGTTTACCTGGCATGGGAAACACAGAGTTCCCCAGACTTTCCCTAGATTCCGTGGTCAGGGAGTGTGGATTACTCATTGTTGTGCCCACAGCGCACATGCTAGTGACGGGCACATGGTGAGCCTTCAGGAAATTATGAATAAATGATGCAGTGAAAGTATTTTTACATTTATTAAATGGGAGTGGGTGGAGAGGATGGAGCCGGAGGAGACGGCAGGTGCTGAGGCTGTTTGAGAGAGAAGGCTAGCACGCGCGCGCACACACACACACACACACACACGCACGCAGTGACCAGAGCACAGGGCAGGACGCTAGCTAGCAAAGTCCTGCATTTAGGGTACGGAGGTCTCAGTTGGAATCCAACCCCATCAGAGGCAGCTTTCCCTTTGAACTTCAATTCCCCATCTGTAAAATGGGGGAATAGCCCTATCTGTCTCACTGAATTTTTTTGTTTGTTAAAGATTTTATTTATTTATTTATTTATTTATTTGAGAGAGAGAGAGAAAACACAAGCAGGGGGAGGGGCAAAGGGAGAGGGAGAAGAAGGCTCCCCATTGAGCAGGGAGCCCAATGCAGGGCTCAATCCCAGGACCCTGAGATCATGACCTGAGCCGAAGGCAGATGCTTCACCGACTGAGCCACCCAGGCGCTCCTGTCTCACTGAATTTCATTGAGACAAAAGTGTGACGATGTGAACTAAACATCTAGCACTTGTTGCAATATATAGTAGGTAGGTGTTTGAAAAATGTTCATTCCCTCTGTGGTTGAGGTCAGAAGGCAGGACCTCGAAGGTTCTCTCCACTTCTGAGACTTCAGGAGACTCCGGCAGTAGCCAGATTCCAGCTCTCAACATTAATAATGAAAGTCCCAGTGCTTATTAATAGTAGCTAATGTTAATACAGTACTTGCCGTAGGCCAGGCACTGTTCCAAAAGTTTTATACATTAGCCCATTTGATTCTCAAGCCCCTCTAGGAGGTACGTTCCATTACACTCCCCATTTTCCCAAAATGATGAAACCAAGGCACAGAGAAGGCAAGTGACCTCATCAAAATCACACAGCCAGTCGTAGGTTTGGCTGGGATTTGAACTGAGGTGGTCTCGCTTTTAACCTCTGTGCCATACTTCAGGGATTGGAAATAGTCTGTTTTGGTCTTTCCTTGGAGTCTTGGGGTCCTGATGCTGGGACCCCCAGCCCTTGGACTCATTGGTGGGGTGCAGTCAAGGCCACGCAGCTTGTCCAGCAGTTTTACACATCTGGTCTGTTGAGCATGTATTGCGGGAGAAGGGGAGAGTGTTATAACGATCTCCAGGGCTGGTGTGCTCACTGCAGTCCGTCCTGTTTCAGGCTATTCCACCACTCGTGTTTGATGAGCTGGATACTGAAGCTGGGACTCAGGAAGGAGCCAGGGCTACTGTGTAGCACTGAGAAAGGCATAGCTTCTGCCGGTAAGATACTGCCTTGGCCTTCTGGGAGGGTGGCAGGGTAGAGCACATGAGCAAGGAAATGGGGAGCGAAAAGGAGAGGTGGTCAGCCGGGAGGTCCGGGAGGGGTCCTTGGAGGGGGAGAGCTACTACCAGGCTAACATCTCCCAGCCTCCTCTTCCTTCTCTTCCACTCTCCCTGTCCTTGCAGTCGCCTCCTGAGACCCTTCACCTTCTCCCAAAGCAGAACAGGTTAAAAAGAAGAGATTACAGCTAGAACATGTCAATATGTAAGAGGATAGAGTGAGACTTATTGGTGTTTGCACAAAGCATTTGCCTCCTGTCCATTCCTGGCTGTTTGTTTGAAAAGTTGCCCTGAAGAATGTCAGGTTCTGTTAGGATCTGGAAGGAGTAAGATTGAGATGCTCAGGCATTGCTTGTCTCTTCTCGTATTATTTGTGTACATGGGAAATGCAGAAATCCAATGAAAAGTCTTTTGTTTTAAATTGGTCTGTTTGATGTGCCTGAAATTGATGGATGATGCCGCTGGCTTAATACAGACAAAAATCTCTCTTTGTCCTCTGCACTGCACTCACACGGCCTCGGGTTTCCTTTTCAGTGGAAGGCAGGAGGCCGGTTGACAAAAGGAAGAATGTGGCTGAGCCCTGTTGGGGGGGAATCCCCCCATTATCTTGATAGGCACTTTTCCTATTACAAAAACAGCACCCCCCACACCCCTGGGGCCTCCAGAGTGGTGGAGTGAATTGTCTGGTGGGTGACCTGTCCATGTGTCTGTTTGGACTCAAGCAGCAAAGGGGACTGATTCGGCCTTTTCCTCCGTCTCTTCCACATGACCAGTAGGAGGCAATGCCCCAGGGGTCAGGTACTTGCTCTGCAGATGCAAACTTCTTCCCAATGGGCTGGTCCTAGTTTGAGATTAGGAGGCAGGAAGGTAGTGGGTCCACTGAGCAACCCCACCAAAACCCAGATGTTCCAATATGAATTTTGTGCTAGGTGGCTTTTGTTTGTCCTTCCAGATCCTTCCTTCTCTGTTCTTTGTTGCATCCTAAACTACATGCTTGCCCTCTGGTTTCAGACTGGGGGGGTCTGCAAGGAGGTCAGAAGGGAGGAGGAGAGTAAGGCTGGGGTATTTATTCCCGTGGCTGTCTCCCTGATGGTTGCCCAGCTGCATTCCTTAACTGGTTTGTGACTGTCTCAGGCAGTCAGTCCCTCCCCTTACCCCTTTGAGCCTAGAAGTAGTGACAGCTCCCACTGTAACTGGGTCTAGTTACTTTTCCTGAGTTCTTCCCCCATCCTTGTACATAGTGGCTTTATTAAACCCTCCTCTGTAACTTTGACTGGTTAGCTTCTATCAGTGGGTTAGCCAACGAGGGCCAATATATATCCCATCCCGCCTGCGTCCTTCTTCAAACATGATCTTGATACTCTTCCATCAAGAGGTGGGTCTCTATGTTCCTCCCCTTACATCTGGGCAAGACGAGGAAAATGACCAAAATGATGCCATGTGAACTCCAAGGCTGAGTCATGAAAGGCAATACAGCTTCCACCTGGTCCTCTGGGGATGCCTCCTCATGGAACCCCACCAGCATGGGGAGAGGACAGGTATCCTGGTCCTGGCCACATGTCCCAGCTGCCCCGCATGTGAGTGATGGAGCCTTGGGATGATTCTAGCCCTGGACCTTTGAGCTGCTCCAGCCAATGTGAGTAGAGCAGAGACAAGCTGTCCCTGGTAAGCCCTGTCCAAATGGCAGCTTTATGAGCACAATAAATATCATTTTCAAGGCACTAAATTTTAAGGAAGTTTGTTATACAACGGTAGATAATCAGTAATAAAGTTGATATTTGGCCTCTGTTTTACTCTCGTGTTTTATTTCTTTCCTTATTTAGAAATTTAGGTGGGAGGAGAGGTGTATATATATTGGGCGTGCCTCAGAGACGCCCACATTCAGCTGCTATATTCCAATCTCTTCAGTAGGCATCTTAAAAAGTCCCTTCCTATATTTCTCATCTCAGACCTAGGTGGAAGGTGTTCTTGTCCATATTCTTCAGATGAAGAGACTGTACAGGCAGGAGAAAGAGGCGGTTCACTCAGATAGTCAACAGGAGAGTCTGAAGTGGAAAGCTAGGTGGGCAAAACTCCAAATCCCATGTTTCTGAAATGGCGCCCGGCTAGTCTGTCTTCTTCAAATGCTGGTATAAAAACCTATTCTGTGGTGCTCCTGGGTGGCTTGGTTGGTTAAGCTTCTGCATTCAACTTAGGTCACCATCTCAGGGTCCTGGGATCGACCCCAACATCAGGCTTCCTGCTCAGTGGGGAGTCTGCTTCTCCCTCTCCCTCTGCCCTTCCCCCAACTTATGCTCTCTCTCTCTCAAAAAAATAAATATGAATCTTTAAAAAAAAAAAAAAGCTATCCACTGTCACTTAGGTCACCAGTTTTTGGGCAGTGGACTCTCCATTCTTTTCATTTCGAAGGGAAAAGAATACCTTCCTATGTCCCGGTCATCCCCTGTTGAATCCTGTCTCCCAGGTCGCTGTGGTGCTGTGGTGCTCTGGGAATACACCGCCTCCCTGGGTGATGACCACTAGGTCAACTTGCTCATCATCCACGCTTGCAGGCAGGTGGAGAGATTCTGGGCATGTTTTCCAGGGTCTTTCCCGTGTGACCCTTGGGGCACCTTCTGCACTCGACGTTTTTCACATGCATCGACTGTGTGCTCTCTGAGGTCAGGAGCTACCGGGATTTGTTCATCTCGGTGCCCTCAGTGCCTACAGTTTGATAAGCATCTAATAAGAGTTTGTTGAACGTCTGAATGCTTGCTCATTTTCCCCAGGCAGAAGGTTTTATCTCACTTGTCCCCTCCTTTGTTTCTCATTCCAAGGCCACCTCCGTCACCGCATCTACCTCCAAGCAGACACAATTCTTCATCTTTGGAATGTGTATTTCATGTCGGGACCAGAGAGCCCATCCTGCCTAGTTTGCAAGCTACAGTTTGCTGACACCGCGGTCCTAATTTGTCTGTCATTTACTTGTTCCTTATCTAATTCTCAAAGTCTTTTTCACCTTTTCAGGGACAGTCTCCACTGTCCCAATTGCTGCTAGGAGAGTTTTCCTAAAAAAACACAATTTGATACGTTTTTGCCCTGCTTCCAATGCCATTCAGCTCTGGGTTTCTAGGGGATAAACTCCATTGCTTGCTATACGTAAGGTCCCTTATCACTTGCCTCAGTGAACCTTTCCAGGCACAACTAACGGCTCTCCCTACCCATGCTCCATCCAGTAAAGGCATACTGGACTTTTCACTGTGGCCTGGACAGAACAAGCCCCTTTCATGTTCTCGTGACTTCACACCTGCTGTACCATTTCCTTGTTTTGTCTCCCTCTCTCCCGATTTTCTCTGCCTGGCGAGCCCCTCAGCTTCATGATGACTTCCCCAGGGATTCTGTTCTAACTCCAGCAGGCAGAGGAGCTCCTCTCACCTTTGTGTATTCACAGCATTTTGTCCGTGACTCTATCCCAGTACTTCATGCATTGTGAAGTCATTTATGTGTTTACAGTGTCTGACTCCCCTATCAGTCTGCAAGCTGTTTGGGGGCCAGGACTGTGGTTTAATTATCAACGAATCCAGATGTTCCTGCTTCTGCCACTGACCACGCTATCGTGGTAATTAAGACTTGAGACTTTGAAATCAATAACTTGAATTTAAAGCCTGGTTCTAGCCTATGCTTGCTGGATGCGAGAGCAAGGAGTGTTCTCTAACTTCCTTAAGTCTACAGTTTCTTTTATTGTTTTTAAAGATTCATTTTTCATTTGAGAGAGAGAGAGACAGAGAGCACAAGTGGTGTGAGGGGCAGAGAGAGAGAATCCCGAAGCGGACTCCCTGCTGAGCACGGAGCCCCACATGGGGCCCAATCCCAAGACCCCAAGATCAAGACCCCAAGATCATGACCTGAGCCAAAATCAATAGTCTGACGCTCAACCAACTGAGCCACCCAGGTGCCCCTAAAGTTAGGAAATGTGAGGGGGCACCTGGGTGGCTCAGTCAGTTAAGCATCCAATTCATGATCTCGGCTCAGGTCTTGATCTCGGCTCAGGTCTTGATCTCAGGGTAATGAGTACAAGGCCCGCATTGGGTTCCACAGTGGGCGTGGAGCCTACCTAAAGTAAATAGATAGATAGATAGATAGATAAAATTAGAAATTTTAAATTATAGGATGTGTGTATTCAATGAGACAACCCATGTGAAGCCCTTGGCACATAGTAAACAATTATGTGCAATAATTCTTACTGAACAATTTTGGTTACCAGACATCAGCTCCTTAAATCTCCTAACGATTCTACTAAGTCGGGGGGACTAGGGAGCTTTCCCAGGGCCGTGTGTTTGGTATATAGCAGGGCATTGAGGGCAGGGTGCTTCTAGGGGCTCAGGACAAGCTTGAGGAATCTTTGGAGCGGCTTCTGTAGCCTCTGTCTCTTTGGGGGTCCATCCCAACTTCAGATCCATTGGCTTATGGAGCCCGAGTTCAGCTCCAGGGGGGTCTGTCCAGGTCTGCTCTCCAACCACCTTCCAGGCTGCTCGGTTCTGAGCCAGCCTGCGTGTGGGCTGGTTTGTTTGTTTTTGACTCCCTGGAAAACGATGTCTTCAGGCTCATTCCCAGGTCAGTACACAAACTCATTCCATCTACCTTACAATTAAGATTCAAAGGCAGACAACAAGAAAATCCCTCCCTGTACACCGATTCCAATCAGCGATTATGCTCTTAATGACCAGGTACTAAAGAATTCACAAAAGCAAACCACGCAATTAAATATAGCATTGTATTGATGCCGACCTGTTGGGAGCACTTTGTGTTCCTTTTCCAGAGCCATGTCTGAGAACAAGAATATCATACCCCCTCCTTGAACATTTTTTGCCCTTTTAAGCAGAGACATCTTGAAAACAAAGATTTGTAAGGAGGTATCCATTCCCCAGAAGCCAGTAAAAGGCTGCTTTAAAAACGCAGTCCAGGGGCGCCTGGGTGGCACAGCGGTTAAGCGTCTGCCTTCGGCTCAGGGCGTGATCCCGGCATTATGGGATCGAGCCCCATGTCAGGCTCCTCCACTATGAGCCTGCTTCTTCCTCTCCCACTCCCCCTGCTTGTGTTCCCTCTCTCGCTGGCTGTCTCTATCTCTGTCGAATAAATAAATAAAATCTTTAAAAAAAATAAAATAAAATAAAAACACAGTCCAGGGCCAATCATGTTCCCTGTGAATCGTTCGAACATTGATGAGGCTCTGGGTTTGCCCATCCGCGGACCAGCCCGATGGGTGATTAAAACATGGTACTCTCAGATGAGTTCAAGTGAGCTGTGCTCGTGCTAGCACATTCCAGGGAAATAGAAAAAGAGACATTAGAAAAGGAAACAAAACTAAACATTCTAATGACCTTGGCAACGAGCCTAACGACGGACCACGCACAGAGCGTTGTGCATACAATCTCATCGGGGGCCCAAGAGAAGTCCCTCGAGGGCATCACTGTTCCTGTTTCCATTTTACTGCTGAACAGGGTTCAGAGAGCCAACTTAACTAAGGTCACCTCATGGTCACCTAGGGATGTGTGCCCAGGTGTACGTGACTTCCACATCCCAGCTCTTCGCCGTGATTCACAAGAGGAAAGTCCCAAGGGTCTCTAAGTGGTAGTGTTGGGGGCTGCTATGATGGTGTTTTGACTGAATGTATCCTGGGCCTGGTATTGTTGTTTTCACAAACATTAGATCCATTTAGCCCAACTAACACCTTGTTGGGCAGGCATTGTCCGTTTTCTTCATTTTCTTTCTTTCTTTTTTTTTAAAAGATTTTATTTATTTATTTGACAGAGATAGAGACAGCCAGCGAGAGAGGGAACACAAGCAGGGGGGAGTGGGAGAGGAAGAAGCAGGCTCATAGCGGNGATAGAGACAGCCAGCGAGAGAGGGAACACAAGCAGGGGGAGTGGGAGAGGAAGAAGCAGGTTAACAGCGGAGGAGCGATGTGGGGCTCGATCCCATAACGCCGGGATCACGCCCTGAGCCGAAGGCAGACGCTTAACTGCTGTGCCACTCAGGCGCCCCCGTTTTCCTCATTTTCTTGGTGGGGTAGTTGGGGCTCTAAGAGTTCGTCACCCTCTGGAAGTTTCTCAGCTGGTCAGTGACACAGTTTTGTTTTTTGCACTTGTTGACCCCTTGTCAGGGAGGGTGATTGAGGTCACTAGGGGGGATGGGCTGAATGAAGCTCCTGCTCCTTAAGGGGTTGAGTGGGTGGGCGGCACCTTGCTTTCCTGAGGTCAGATTCTCCCTTTGGAAAAGGCCAGCTGAGAGTAGAATGACTCACTCTCTGCCTCTTCCTGTCATTATTATTGTAAAGAACTCATGAGCGTCCCCCCACTGCGGCTCAGTGACCTGGGGATAACTGCAGAAAGGCCATGGTAGTCCGCCAGGGCCGCCATAACAAAGGACCATGGACTGAGGGACTTAAACAACAGAAATGTATTTTTCCACAGTTCAGGAGGCTGGATGTCCGAGATTATGGTATTGGCGGGGTTGGTTTCTGCTGAGGTCTGTCTCCTGGGCTTGGAGACGGTAGTCTTCACATGGTCTTTCCTCTCTGCACGTGTGTCTGTGTCCAAATATCCTCTTCCCCTAAGGCCACTGTGTATGTTGGATTAGAAGCCACTCTACAGGCTTCATTTTAACTCAATCATCTCTTTAAAGATCGTATCTCTAACTACAGCCACATTCTGAGTGCTGGGGGTTAGGACTTCAACATACACATTTGGGGGAAAGGGACACAATTCAGACCCTCTTATTTACCTCAGGCCCTTACTTACCACATCGCCTTAGTTTATTCTAATTTGTGACAGTTGCTCATTCTTTGCTCGATCTTCATGAATTTAATAGTTTTTGAGAGGACTGGTCAGATATTTTATAGAATGTCCCTCAATTTTAGTTTTTCTGATTTTTTTTTCTCATGATTGGACAGGGATTATGGGATTTGGGGAAAAATACTACTGAGATAAAGTGGCCTTATTCCTTCGTGTCAGGGTCACATGACATCCACATGACTTAAGACTGGTGATATTAACCTTGGTCGCTTGGTTGCAGTGGGGGTCTGCCAGGCTCTCCATGTTAAGGGTTGTGTTTTCCCCTTTCCGTAATTTATTCTGTGGAAATGAGTCACTAAGTCCAGCCTACACTCAAGGTGTCTCTTTGCTGAGTTTTACCTTCTTTCTCAGACAGTAGGAAATCTAGTTCCCATTACCTACAGTTTCTTTAGATAAATTGCCAAAATGCTGTAAGCAGACAAAATTACTTAGATGAACTCCTTTTTTCCCTACTCCCATCAGCAAGGTTATGTGATATATTTTGATACAGATAGGTTCATTTTTCATGGTCCTCATTCCATCCTGAGATCCCTGGACATTCTGGTTGCTTAAAAAGTTTTTACATACAATAAAGTTCACTCTGTAAGGATTTTGACAAATGTGGAGTCATATATCCACCACTTTAGAACCACACAGAACAGCTCTGTCACCCTAAAAACTCCCCTGTGTGCTCCCAACCCCTGGCCACTACTGATCTGTTTCCTGCCCCTCTTGTTTTGCCTTTTTCATTTCGTCATATAAATAGAATCATATATTATGAGGCTTTTTGGGTCCAAACTTCTTTCACTTAGCAAAATGCATTTAAGATGCATCTTTGATACTGTGGGATCAATATCTTGCTTTTTTTTTTTTTTTTCCTGGGTGGTATTCCAGCATATGGCTGCACCATGGTTTGATGGGGCCATTTAGAACTCTGGATTTTTTTCAGCCCAGTAAAAATGTTGCTGTCATTATTATTTTAAAGAACTCATGAGCATCCCCCCCCGCTTTATTGTGGTATAATTGACAAAATTATATATGTTTAAAGTATACAATGAGATAACTTGATAAACATATACATTGTGAAATATTTGCCACAATCAAGTTAATTAACACATTCATCACCTCATATAATTACCTTCTTTAATGGTGAGAATGCTTAAGATGTACTCTCTTTGCGTATTTCAAGGAAACAATACAGTATCATCATCTGTAATCACTATGCTGCACATTGGATCCTCAGAAATTTTTCATCTTGTAAGTGAAAGTTTGTACCCTTGGATCAATATTTTCCCATTTCTTCCACCCCACCCTACCCCCACCCCGGCCCCTGGCAACAACCATTCTACTCTGTTTCTATGAGTTTGACTTTTTTTTTTTTTGGATTCTACTAATAAGTTATACCTATAGTATTTATCTTTGGCTTATTTCACTTGGCACAGTGCCTTGAGCGTCCTTGCTTTGCTTTTTCCTTAACCTTCAAGCAGGACTTATTACCTCTTTATAACCACCCCCCATATAATACTCTCAGAGCATTAATGTGCAATGTAGATTTCATTACAAGATTCTGTAGAGGGAATTCAGAGATGTTTTCATGCTATGTCCTACAACAAACATCAGGTTGTTTGATATTCCCAGTTGCCCCACCAATTGTGTGTGTGTGTGTGTGTGTGTGTGTGTGTGCGCGCTCTGTTCTCCTTTCTCCCACTCAGGGCTCCAGCCTCTCGGTGTTGCCTTCTAGCTCCTCTTGTCTTCTTTCTTTTCCCATCACTCTTCTCCTCTGTTATATAGAATAATTTACCTCTGATTCTTCCAAGCTTACATCCCCACAACCATCACCTTGCTCAGCAAACAGATCAGCCATAGTCAGAGAATTCACCTTTCCCAGTATGGAATGTTTGTGTTTTCTATCACATTATTGTTGTAACTTCACACAGTTCATGTGGGGCTACATGAATGAATGAGGTAGTGTGTATGAAGCCTTTTGCACAATACCTGGCATGTAATAAAGTGCTAAATAAATTATAATTTTATTATTGTTCCTTTATTTTTATACTACCAGGAAGAGATTGCTACTATGGGAAACTACCAAATAGGGGCGCCTGGGTGGCACAGCGGTTAAGCGTCTGCCTTCGGCTCAGGGCGTGATCCCGGCGTTCTGGGATCGAGCCCCACATCAGGCTCCTCCGCTATGAGCCTGCTTCTTCCTCTCCCACTCCCCCTGCTTGTGTTCCCTCTCTCGCTGGCTGTCTCTATCTCTGTCAAATAAATAAATACAATCTTAAAAAAACAAAACAAAACAAAAAAAACTACCAAATAAAGATGTATTACTTAGATCTCTCATGGCTTGTTTTACTTTTGACAAGAAGAGACTTCTGGAAAAAGGTCTTTTCAAGGTTGGAACTCAGAAATTCTGGAACCCTACTGCCAAAGCCAATTCTTGAAAGCCCTGATAAAAGTGATTATTGATTAATGCTCTGTGGTCTGCCTGCCCCAGGGGCGAATGCTGCCTGCTTACCAAGGGGAAAACCTGCTGACCACTGGCCTTGTCAGACACTGCTGGGTTCCTGGAGAAGTCAGGGAAATCGTCTTTCCTGGCAAAGGTTGAGAAGCAGGCATGTGCCCATCTGTCAGGGATTTTGCAAGCACAGCCCAGCTTGGAGGCCGGCCGGCGGGGTGGGAGAGCGGTGCCTTCATTCCCATCTCTACCCTTCCCCACACACGCAGTCAGTGGTGAGATTCTGCTTTGCTTACTGTAGCTACAGGCTAGACTGTACAAACACAGTGTATTTTTAGTCTGGTTTCTGGTTTGGTCCTTTTTAAGTTAAGACCAAAGTCGTCCCCATCCTCCCCTTTAGTAACAGCCTCCCCCTCGTCTCCCAGTGCTCCCTTCCTGAGTAATGGTGGTGCCATTCATACCGCATTCCTGGGAGCATCCTTGCCTCTCTCCCTCCCTCATGCCTGCTATTCCTTTTCCCGGCCCTGTGGAGTCTGCCTCTGTAACATCTCAGCTCTGTGGCCTTCCGCGGCCTCTGTTCTGGTTTGTACTCTCACCAGCTCTGTTCCGGGCTTGCGCAAGCCCAGACTTCACTGTCCTTGGTCCTGCTCAACTAACACAAAGCAAAGCCCAGTAGTTTCCTCTCTCAGGTTATGACCTTATAGCGTAATAACAGATCACTCCAAAATCTTGGTGGTGGTGAACAACAAAGGTTTATTATTATTATTATTATTATTATTATTATTATTTGCACACACTACATACTGGTCGCTCACTGGCCTTACTTCCTCTTCGCATTACTCAAGACCCACACATCGGAATGGAGCGTCCACTTTCTGCTGGACTCCCTGCCCAGCACAAAGAGAAAGGACATGGTGAACTGTCTCTGAAAGAGAGAAAGGACATGGTGAACTGTCTCTGAAAGATTTTTTTACAAGTGACACAAGACTTTTTAATCATATTTAGTTGGTCAAAGGGACTCATACAACAAACCTGATTTCAATGGAATTATAATCTACCACCAAGGTGGGGAATCAGATGTTGGTAATCACAAGTCTCCCATACTTCTGTTATCCAGTCATTAGCTCAGTACTAACTGGTAACAATTGGGCTTTGGTATCAGATCTGGGATTGAAGGCTTCACCAGTCCGATGCATTTTTCCTTCTATTTGTGCACTCATTCTGTTTTTCCATCCATTTCTTCATGAGTTTATCTAACCAACCTAGTTTCATCCAGGTCCTCCGCAAATAACTGGGCATCCATAATACACAAATCCTATCTTCAAAAGTTCGCAGATGGAGGGAAATGAAAAATAAATGCATGGAAAACTATAATATAGGAAATTACAAACATATACAAGCATGGATAAAATAATATAATGAATTTCCTGAGCCCATCAGTCAACTTCAATAATTTTCAATTCATTGCCAAACTCACTGTTCTTGTTTTGCCTCTTCCTCTACCAATATCCTCCATGTTATTGTTTTTTAATTGGAACTTTTATTGAGATAATTGTAGATTTACACAAAGCTATAAGAAATGACATAGAGAGATCTGTGTATGCTTCACCCGGTTTCCCCCAGGGAGAACATCTTATAAAACTATAGAACAATATCACAACCAGAATATGGGCATTGATACCATCTGCTGACCTTACTCTGATTTCTCCAGATTAACCTGTATTCTTGTACTCACTTGTGTGCATGTGTTTTGTCTATATTATTTTGAGGCAAATCTCAGACATTAAAGAATTGCTCCCAGAATTGTTACAGTTATATAGCTTTACAAAATAAGGACACTTTTTAAAATAAATTCTACAATATCATTCTCATATCTTAAAAAATTTATCAGTAACTCTTTGCCATCAAATACTAAGATATTGTTCAAATTTCCATTTTTCATAAGTGTGACTTTTTAATAACTTGTTTGAATAAGGTCCACACCTTATGATGGTTTGATATGTAATTTGACTCCTAAAATCTAATGTATACTTTCCTCGTCTCTCTCTTTATCCCCCCCTTACAACTATGTCTTTTGTCCTTAATAGCTTCCTGTGGTCTGGATTTGAGTGATTATACCCTCCTGTTATATCTATAAAATGATTCTCTGTCCTCTCTACTTCCTATAAACTGGCAGGGATGAGATTCAGGCTTAATTTTTATTATTGTTATTATTATTTTTGCAAGACTCTTCCATCAGGAGGCAATAGTGTCTCTCTCTGCGATGTTGGTGATGATGGTCAGTGCCTCTAATTAATTAGAGGTTACAAAATGGCAACATTCTAAATCTGCCTCGTTGTCCAAAAGCAAAGGAAAGTAGGTATTTAAAAAGAGTAAGTTGAGTCCTCTGATACTTCCGATACAGACCAATTAGTTTAAATCTTTAAAGCATCATTATGCACTTGTGGGTGTAAATAAATTCAATGTGTTTTAACCCACTGAAGTTATTTTCCATTGATGCTCAAAATGTCCTATTTTTGGCCAGTGGGAGTCTCCTCAGTTTGGTTCTTTTTTTTTTTTTTTTTAAGATTTTATTTATTTATTTGAGAAAGAGCACGAGAAGGGGGGAGGGTCGGAGGGAGAAGCAGACTCCCTGCTGAGCAGGGAGCCTGATGAGGGACTCGATCCTGGGACTCCAGGATCATGACCTGAGGCGAAGGCAGTCGCTTAACCAACTGAGCCACCCAGGTGCCCTTCAGTTAGGTTCCTTGTGCTGACATTACTCTAGTGGTATTTGATAGTTTGCTAGGACCTTCGTATGGCAATATGTTTTAGGCTCACCTTATGTGTTTCCTGCTCCAGATACAGAATCAGTCATTTCTCCAAGGAGCCTGATTTCTTCCACTGGAAAATGAAATTTCAAGAGTACAATCTGTGCTTTAGGGATGGTCGTTGCTTTTAGGGTTTTCATTGTTTTAGGTCTTTTCAGTGGACAGTGCTAAGACATTTTTAACAAAATACATCATGAATTTATACTGGTATTTACAGTCAAGTGTCAGGACTATAGATTTTCCCTTTAGTCTTTTTTATATTATATCCATAGCTCTTCTATTCTGAGATTGATCTCATGAAAATTAGGAATAATAAAATCTGAATGGCATAAAAATCTGCTTTATCATTACACATCCAACAGAAAAACAATACCAACACAAGCTCCAGTAATACCCTTGGTGTCTAGTATACTAAGCATTTACAGTTAAAATTACTATCTCTTACAGTTATTTGGAATAATAATTCTCTGTGTGGCTCTGCCCCCAATTGGATATGCTTTTAGAGATCTTCGATATTGTTAAATTTCTTTATTTTTAACTTGTAGTCATTGCTTTTCATTTTACTATAGAATTCCATAAAATAATTCATGATTCTGAATGAAATCTACAAACAAGATATATTCAAGTAAGTCTAGCTTCTGCCTTTGTACCTTTCACCCTCTTCCTTTCCTCCCTTATAGATAACCATTAAAAAATTTATGGTTTATCTTTCATTGATTTTTTAATTGAAGCAAATATGTACAACCCTTTGTCAATAAATAGGAGCATATTATATATGCTTTTCTAGTTCTTCTTTCATATCTTCTGTAAGGCACGTACTTCTGGATTCATGCTATAGTGGTATATAGAGATTCAATTCATTTATTTTTTTCCACCTGTATAATAATAGCTTTGCATAATACCCTTGGTCCCTTGGATTTGGATATGGTCTATTCGTTCTCTCCAATGAGCAATATTGAAATCGGTGAATAACCTCTTCTTTTTTTAAAAACATTTTTTAATTTAAATTCAATTAATTAACATACAATGTATTATTGGTTTCAGAGGTACAGTTCTATGATTCATCAGTCTTATATAATACCCAGTACTCATTATATCACATGCCTTCCTTAATGTTCATCACCCAGTTACCCCCTCCCCCCTCCCCCCAGCAACCCTCAGTTTCTTTCCTATGATTAAGTGTCTCTTATGGTTTGTTTCCCTCTCTGGTTTCATCTTGTTTTATTTTTTCCTCTCTTCCCCTATGATCCTCTGTTTTGTTTCTTAAATTCTACATATCGGTGAGATCATATGATAATTGTCTTTTTCTGATTGACTTAATTCGCTTAGCATAATACCCTCTAGCTCCATCTATGTCGTTGCAAATGGACACTCTTCTTCCTCTGCTCATCTCTCCCCACCAAGTTATACTTTCAAATTCCCAGTTAATCATTGTAAATCAACTAGCTTAATTTAATTCTTAGGCACTCTCCCCCCATCTCCCACACATTTTTTTAAAAAATTCAACATGCAGTGTTGCAGTATACTTAACATGCAGTGTCATATTAATTTCAAGTGTCCAATATAATGATTCAACAATTCTATACATTTCCGGTGCTTAGCATGATAAGTGTACGTTTCATCCCCATCACTTATATCACTCATGCCCCCATCTGCTTCCCCTCTGGCAACAACCAGTTTGTTCTCTAAATTGGAGAGTCTGTTTTTTTTGTTTGTGTCTCCCACCTATTTTTGATAGCTATGCTGTCATACATTTAGTCATTGCATGCTGTGCACTCCCTTATAATAGTCTTAGCTCTACAAGTATGTATATTTATACAAGTATTTATACATATTTATTACTCCTGTGATTCTGGCAAACTGAAGCTGGCACTCAAGAGAATACTCAAGAGAGGCCCATGGGAACAATACTCCTTGAGAATTGTCTTGATAAGAACCACTCGTTAGCTTTTATACCTGAAAGTTAGTTTGGCTGGATATACACTCTTTGGTTCACATTGCTTTTCTTCTTATTTTTTCATTTTACACCTTTATTAAGATATATTCACATATCATGACATTTACTCTTCCACAGTGTACAATTCAGTGGTTTTTCGTGCATTCACCAAGTTGTAAAACCACCACCAACCACTGTCTAGGTCAACAGCACTTTCATCATCCTTAAAAGAAATCCTGTACCCATTGCAGTCACTCCCCATTTTCTCCTCCCTCCAGCTCTGGCAACCACTCATCTACATTTCTGTCTCTGTAGATTTACTTATTTCAGAAATTTTAAATAAGTGGAATCATTTGAATATGGTCTGTTAGGACTGGCCTCATTCATTCAGCATTCACCTTCCCTTTCTTTGAATATATGGAGTGTTACCCACTGTCTTCTGGCATTTTGTGCCGCTCCCCAAACATGGCAATCTGATATTCTTCCACTTGTAAGTGACTTAGTTTTTGTGCTTGGATGCCCTAGTGTTTTCTTTGAAGTCAAACTCTCTATTTTTTTATAAGGTTTTATTTATTTATTCGACAGAGAGAGAGACAGCCAGTGAGAGAGGGAACACAAACAGGGGGAGTGGGAGAGGAAGAAGCAGGCTCATAGCAGAAGAGCCTGATGTGGGGCTTGATCCCAGAACGCTGGGATCACGCCCTGAGCTGAAGGCAGATGCTTAACGACTGAGCCAGCCAGGCGCTCCCGAAGACAGACTCTTTTATTAGAATATGTCTCTATGCTGGTTGTCCTTGGTGGATTTTAACTAGATGTAGGATATGGCATTTTAAATGCAGTTTCAAATTAAAAAACAGTATTTTAGGATAGCCTTTCTAAGCTATAGTTTTAGGATTTGTTCTCTTACTTTTCTTTGGATGTTTTTCTTCTAGTGCTCTAAGGGTACATGTGTTGGATTATCTTTGGCTGTCATCTGCCTTTGTCACTTTCTCCTTTAATTCTTCTTAGGTCTCTATTTTTATTTTATTTTATTATTTATTTTTATTATTTTTTAAAATGTTTTTTTATTATATTATGTTAGTCACCATACAGTGCATCCCTGGTTTCTGATGTAAAGTTCGATGATTCATTTAGTTGCATATAACACCCAGTGCACCATGCAATACGTGCCCTCCTTACTACCCATCACCAGTCTATCCCATTCCCCCACCCCCTCCCCTCTGAAGCCCTCAGTTTGTTTCCCAGAGTCCATAGTCTCTCATGCTTCATTCCCGCTTCTGATTACCCCCCCTTTCTTTATCCCTTTCTTTTCCTACAGATCTTCTTAGTTCTTATGTTCCATAGATGAAAGAAACCATATGATAATTGTCTTTCTCTGCTTGACTTATTTCACTTAGCATTATCTCCTCCAGTGCCATCCATGTTGCAGCAAATGCTGAGAACTCGTTCTTTCTGATAGCTGAGTAATATTCCATTGTATGTATGGACCACAGCTTCTTAATCCAGTCATCTGTTGAAGGGCATCTCGGTTCCTTCCACGATTTAGCTATTGTGGACAATGCTGATGAACATTGGGGTGCATATGGCCCTTCTCTTCACTCCGTCTGTATCTTTGGGGTAAATACCCAGTAGTGCAATGGCTGGGTCATAGGTCTTTATTTTTAAATTTAAAAATTCCTCCTTTACATCTTCTATTTCTTTTAAGGCATTATGTGTTGTGTTTCTTTAACTCTTCTTTTTTTTTCAGGTTTAGTCTCCATTTCTTTCTTTCTTTCTTTTTTTTTTTTTACACTTTTAAAATTTCTCAAAATCAATTAGCCAACATATAGTACATCATTAGTTTCAGATGTAGTGTTCAATAATCTATCAGTTGAGTATAACACCCAGTGCTCATCACATTTAGCTTCCATTTCTGAAATGCTCTTTTCTTTTGTTTATAATTCTTCCCTGAGTTTTGTCCCATTTTTTAGTATTTCTTATTCTAATACATGTTGTTAGTGCACATCTTCTACTATTGCTTCTAATTTCTTTTAAATTAAAAAAAATTTTTTTAAGTAAGCTCCATGCCCAATGTGGGGCTTGAACTCACGACCCCAAGATCGAGAGTCACATGCTCCACCAACCGAGCCAGCCAGGTTCCCCTGCTTCTAATTTCTTTCAGATCATTTGGAAATATTAGGTTATAAACAGTTTCATCTGTTTCTTTAAAAACATTTTATTTTTTGGTCATTCTTTCATCATATGAAAGAACATTCTTACACTCTTATTTGACTGTTTTCATAATAATTTTGTGGGGAGTTTGTGCATAATCTTTTTCTGATGCTCATTTTTACACAAGATATATTCTCTGGCACTCTTTGGAGGGGGTGGTCAGGAAAGATTTTCTACCGTTAGCTCTGGAGTTCTCTCTTCTGTTGTTTTGTGAAGTGTTCAGAAGTCAAGGCCTTATGAATTCTGACATCTCCCAGCACCTCTTCCTCCCTCCACTTTTATCTGGATGTCTTTGTCCTTTGTTCCTGTTGCTTCTGTCTTATTAATTTCACTTCTGTTCTCAGCAGTTGTGCTCAGTGTGGAACGTTGTTTTGAAGGGCATAGTAGGTTGACCAGTTAATTTGGAATGCTAATAGGGCATAGACGGCTTCAGCCCTTCCAACATTGTGTGACCCCCTGGCATTCACTCACAGATTATGGGGCTAATATTGCCCAGCATCCATTGTTATTCTTAAATTGTCTCACCATACTTAAGGAGTATGGGACGCTATTTGGGGGGTTCTTCTAGTTCCAGTCTGTCAGATGCCCCACCACTTCCCTCTCCCACCTTATACGCAGAAACGCAGGCTGACACCATGTAGCATGATCAGCAGTGGTCTGCCTTCACAGGGTCTCGTTACGGTGTTCATGAAGATATCTAGTCACCTGGTCGTAGTGTAGATATTGTTGGCAAAATTTTAGTTGTGCTCTTCCAGTTGCTGTATATGTTTTTATGGGAAGGGTTCAAAATCTAGTAGACCGTAGAGGCTATCTTTTGATGACTCCAAAATGTGGTCTTAAATGGGCGAAATGATTGTAGGCACAGGATACCCCTGAGATGCAGAGGAAGGTGGAGCGGGGGGTGGGGGGTGGTTTGGAGGTCGAGTACACGATGTGGCTTCTGTCTGAATTGTGTCCCAGAAGGAGTCAGTTGGGTAAATAACGGAGGATAAGATATTCAGGCAAAGGGAACAGCATGTGTGAGGGGTCAGGGCATCACGAAGGCAGTTCCATGTGGGAACCCGACAGGCCCTGGTATTTGCCATGTGCTTGGTGGGTGTCCAGTGGATGTGGGCTTATAACACCTCCTTACTTTTGTACTGGATACTCTATTTTCCTGACCTGGCAGCCTTCTTTTCCAGGATGGACTGGCTTTTATATATTGTGAGTTCTCACCTTTCTGGTCCCTGGGTAATTTCTCATTATTCATTGCTATTTACAGTTCTCTCAGTTTTCAGCCATTTGTGAAGTTAATTTCAGAGCTGTTTACTCTTTTCTTCCAAATCATTAATGAAGATAAAACATTCAATGAAATTGAGCTGTGCAGCCATTTCTGGAAAATTCCACTGAGGCTTCCTCCTGTTTCAAATAACCATCCTTAATTTAAACATGTTATCACCCCTTCAGTAGTGGTCCATGAGGATATGCAGTCAAAGTTTGTGTTCATTTGATTTCAGGTTCACAAAGATTCCTTGAGGTAACCCAGCCTTATTCCTCAACAAAACAATAAAGATGTAATCAAAGATATGCAAATTAAGGTGTTAGGGAGGAGTTTGTATTTTTCATGGATAACATTTGTAAGTTTAAAAGTCAGCACTTATTCTTGGTGAAGTGTGGTGAAATGGATGTTTCTAAATACTTTAATAAGTCAGTATGGCAATTAAGCATGGATACCAGAAGAGGGTTTATCCTTTTTATCAGGATGGTGAATTTATCCTACAAAAGTACTTTGGAGGAAAGAAAAAAAACTTTTGCATGGAAATGGTGGTTGAAAGATTAACCTTTATGATATAAAGTGGGAACAACCCAGGGGCGCCTGGGTGGCTCAGTCAGTTAAGTGGCTGACTCTTGATTTTGGCTCAGGTCCCGATCTCAGGGTCCTGGGATCGAGCCCTGCATCAGGCTCCATGCTCAGCGGGGTATCTGCTTGAGATTCTCTCCCTCCCTCTCCCTCTGCCCCTACCCCCACTTGTGCTGTCTCTCCCTCTCTAAAATAAATAAATAAATCTTAAAAAAATAAAATGGGAACAATCCAAATCCACCCACAATAGGAGAATTATTAGATAAATTAGGTGCATCAACTGAATGAATGGGAAGTAATAAACACATAGGAGAATCGAAACAGCTGGTAGCTGCTGTTATTATTGTTAACTAGTACATATTAGTAATTTTGGTGCTGTCCATCTCAGACCCTAGGAGCAAGGCACTTTTTCCATGACACTGTGATTGTAACACCAGTTCACTAGAAAGGGCGTACTTTGTCCTAAAATAATTATCAAGAAATGAGATTAAGACTAATGGTTGTAACCATTTAGAGAATGCTAGAACGTGGTTTGCTATAAATAAGAGCTTCGTAAGAGAACTCTTCGAGGATGACTGTCCCTAGCGGCATTATTCATCCTAGCCCCAGAACGGAATCAACCCACATGTCCATCCGCTGACGATTAGATAGAGAGAATGTGGTATTTTAGAGGGTGGAATGTTATTTGCAATGAAAGGAAGCACTGATACATACCACAGCATGGGTGAACCTTGAAAACACTGTGCTAAATGAAAGAAGCCAGACACAAAAGTTCACATTGCACGATTCCATTTACAGAAGGTCCCTGATTCAGGATGCTTCGACTCAGGGTTTTTTGACTTTATGATCACGTGAAACCCTCTAGGCATTCAGTAGAAACCATACTTTGCATTTTGAATTTGGTTCTTTTCCTGGGCCCGTGGTAAGCAGTACGATCCTCTCTCCTGATGCGGGCAGCCGCAGCCGCAGCTCCCCGCCCGTCATGTGATCACGAGGGTCAACAACCTGGCCACGGACAACCCTTCTGCACCCAGCCGGTCACTCTGTCTCCCAGTTTCAGTAGAGTACTCGGTAAATTACATGAGCTGTCGACACTCTGTGTTAGATGATTTTGCCCAACTGTAGGCTAATGTAAGTGTTCTCAGTAGGTTTGGGGCAGACGAGGCTGAGCTATGTTGTCTGGTAGGCTAGGTGTAGTGAATGCATTTTCAACTTAGGATGGGTTTATTGCAATAGTGACCCCATCATAAGGCAGGAGAGATCTGTTTACAAAATGTGCAGAATAGGCAAGTCCACAGAGATGGAAAGTAGGGTGGTGATTACTTAGGGCTGAGGAGGGATGGGGGAGTGGGGAGTGTTTGCTACAGGGTGTGGGGTTTCTTTTGTGGGACGATGAAAATGTGCTAGAATTGATTGTAGCGGTGGTTGTAACAATTCTGTGACTATAAAAACCATTGAATTGTGCACTTTAAATGGGTGAATTGAATGGTATGTGAATTATATCTCTATAAAGCTGGGACCAAAAAAGGATGAAATAAGCAGACTACACAAAATGCAATTATTTAGCCAGTTTCTATAATAGGCAATAATTCAACCTGTAGCAAGACCTAAAAGAATAGAATGCCTCAGTATTGATGTAGATAATTCTTAATAAAATCCTGACTCCTCATAACTGTTCCATGGTTTAGTACAATCCTGATTTTAACTTCCCTCACAGTTTTCAGGCAGTGAAAACAGTTTTAAGAAACTTACAAGACCCAGCAAACCACCTGAACCTTTAAAACCCAGAGATTTTAAACCATTTGGTTTCCTTGTAAGTTTAGGGACTGTATCAGTTAAAATTAGGTTTGGCCGAAAATAACAGAAACCTCTAGACAATAATGAATTATACAATAGGGGTAGAAATGCACTTTCCCCCATGTAAATATAGGTGAATATAGATAATGCTAGGTGGACAAGGCAGTTACTTGATTGCTAAATCCCAGATCATTTCTAGCAGCTATTCCACCATTTTAAAACAGCATTCACCTCATAGTCTATGGTGGCTGCTCAGGTCTTGCCAATGCATCAGCATTCCAGTGAGGAGTGGGAAGGAGAGAGGGAAGAGAAGGACATAGTTCTTCCATGTATGGATTTGTTCTAGAAACTGGATGCGACTTTCTGCATGTGTCTCTTTGCTAGAACTTAGTCACATGCCATAATTAGCTGCCAGGAAGGCTGGGAAATGTTTTTAGTTTGAGTGGCCAAGTGCCCAGCTAAAATTTGAATGGATACCAGGGGACTAGCATTCCCTGATACAAAGTGTCTCTGCCCCTAAATTTTCATGTGCAGATGTAGGGGGACATGTATTCAGAATACTTGGGTTTGGATCCCATCTCTGACCTGGAAAATCACTGCACATCTGTGAAACTGTTTCCTTTCTCACAAAGCAAAGAAAAAACGTTTCTACCTCCTTATCTCGTGGAAGGGGTTGAACATGGTAATATATGGTGATAGGGTTTCTACACGTCACGAAGCAGCACGCCACTGATCGATTCAGCCTGAGAGGGAGTACGCACAGGTAGCCATTTTGAAATGTCCGAAGCAATTCCCAGGGAAGACAGAATGAGTTGTTTTTGTTTGTTTGTTCGTTTTGTTTTTTGTTTTTTTGTTTGTTTTTTTTTTTTTTTGCACCTCTGTCACTCCACAGGGCAGCATGGGCAACCAGGTGTGTACCAGGTAAGCCAGCGCCCTCCATCCTAGAACAACATCCTTGCTACCCCTTCCTGGTGAATCGGTTTTCCCTTTCTTCTTCCTCCTTTCCTTCCCTGCGTCTGGGATCCCAGGGAAACCGTGTAGATGGCTTGCTGGCATGCAGGCTGTCTAGGCTGGAGAGCAAAGCGCGGAAGAAAGAATGGACGAGTATAAGGTGGAATCCTGCTTCTTTTCACATGTACAGAGGAGAAAGAACACGGGCTTTGGTATAAGGTAGTACGTTCCCTGGAAGCTTATTCAAAAGTAGATCTCTCGTCTTACTGGGTCTGGGTCCCCAGAGCCTCCCCCAGGCTGGGAGCAAAGCCTGGTTTCATTGAAGCCCCTACTGAACTGTTGTTCAGCGTGAACCTTGTTTGAAAGCTCAGCTTGGGCTCCGACGAGCTATGACACAGGTGTCACTTTGCTTCTTTGTGTTTCTCTTTCCTCCTCTGTAAACATGAAGGCACTAAGTGTTGAGAGGATCTGGTGGGAGGAGAATGCGATGTAACTGCCTGTGTCCGTTTTCGGAGGCTTCTGAACACCCCGCCACACACTTGGGGGCTTACGACAACAGAAACGGTCTCTCACTGTTCTAGAGGCCAGAGGGCTGCATTTCCTCTGGAAGCTTGAGAGGAGCGTCCTTTCTTGCCTCTTCCAGGTTCTGGGATCTGCCCAGAAGGTAGTGTTCCTTTCTTTGTGACACACATCCCTCCCATCTCTGGCTCCTTCTTCACATGGCCTTTCTCCTTTGCTGTGTTGTTCCTCTTCTGTCTCTTTGAAGGTCATCTGTCCTTGGAGTTAAGGCTCACTGGGTAACCAGGGTGGTCTCATCTCAAGATCCTTAACTAAATTTCACCTTCAAAGACTCTTTCCCCTAATAAGTTCACCTCCATAGGTCCCGTGGATTTGGACTTCTGTGGATTTGGACGTATCCTATGGGGAGGGGAAGGCACCATTGGAACTCATCAAGCAGCCTTCATCAAGTTTCTCTTCTTAGCAGAGTCTAGCATCCTGTGAAATCCAAGGAGCTTTACATGCAGCTTTTGACTTTAATGAATATCTAATTTAAAGTACTGCTCTTGTTCTCCCACTTAACAAACCTTTCCTCTTCTGGATCATGAGCTGTGTCCTTCCTGGGGATACAGAGGTGAGGGTCACCCAGTCTCCTAGAAGCTCAGTCCAGTGGAGTTGGTCCACTCATTTTGAGACTATGTTCTAGAAAATCTGTAGGAGAAGAACATCTATGCCCCTGTGGGAACCTGAACAGCTCACTTGCTTATGCATTATTCAGATCCGTAGTGAGGGTCTCCTATGTGCCGAGCTCTTTGCAGAGCCCTAGGGGAGACTCCAAGGTGGCTTATAAATGATAAATACCTTCGAGAAGCTTACACTAGAAAAAGGGTTTTGAAATGTATAAAAACAATAACCGCTCATAGGAGAAAGGTAAATAAAGCGAGGTTGGACTTTAGAACCCTATGGAATGAAAAGAACATGTAAACATTAGAAAGAAAGACTCCCTAAGCTTGTACCTTCTTAAATACACCATATAGTTTTTAAAACATTCTTTGAAGGTTGAATACCCTCAGCTCAGAGACAATCAGGGGAGGGTTCGTTCTTGAGAGGGCAGTGTTTCAGAACGTTCTGGCAGAGTAAATGCTTTCACGGGGGAGGCAAATGTTGCAATGTATTTGGGGATTGAGGGAGGGGCAGGGTGTGGAAAGATACCAATTGTATTATTAATAAAATTGATCCAGGGTAAGCCAGTGGAAATAGAAGGAGGAATTACATCAATAAGACAAACGGTACCTCCTGTAACCTTGAACTCAATATTGATAGAAGGGTGGACAGGGAGATTTGGGGGCAATCGATGAAGCTATCTCTAAAATTTCAAGGTAATTGATTGAAAAAGAGTAAAGAAAACAGGTGAGAACAGTTTCAGCCTTTCATCATTACAAATGAGGCCACACTGCTGATCACCTGCTCTTAAATCAGACTCTGAATACAAGCTTCTGGAGGTAAAAAAGAAAAAGGTGTCACGCCATCTGAAAATAGGTTAGGCTGCTCTGTTGTATTAATAGGAAGAGAATGATCTAGTTCATGCATTCTAAGTAGTTCAACGTTTAGGTAGGAAATCAAGTCAGCCCCATTCAGGATGATGGAACCCTTACCTTCACCGTCTTAAATACCCATCCTTATAGTTTTTCTTGCGTAAATAAAGAACACGAAAATATTTAATCAGCGTGTTCTGATGCTCGCGCGAAATGCACAATGGGGGCTATGTGGTTCAGCTTCACCGGCTACGGATCGTGCTCCCTCCTCCCCAAACTCATCGCTCACTTTTGAACTTCTGAACCAAGGCTCCACATAGACTCAAACCTTTGCCCTATTATCAACCTCAGTTGTCTTTCTTGAACGTAAAGGATCTCATAAATCTTGCATTCTGGATGAGTTAGGAAAAGGTTGGATGGACGCTTCTGTGTGTAACTATGTGTGGTACCTCTTAGTTACTGGAAATTCTCAGAAAATGGGTTGATCTGATTATCAGATATTTTTAGATACAGAGGTATTGGGGGCAGCACATGCCCGACATTCATTTCTCCTTATGCCAGTAAATTCGCCCTCATTTTCTTTTTTAAATCATTACCCATCCTCCACTATCAGCTCATTCTTTACTTAGGGAGCTCCTGCCATGTGCTTCCTACTATGATAGGTATTAGGGATAAAGTGGCGATTAAGATGGATGAGATTCCTGTCCCGATGGAGCCTATATGCTAGTAGAGAAAACGGGAAATATATAAATATAAAATTTATGGCAGAGATAAATGTTATCCAGAAAAGTTAGGTAATAGAATTTGTCTGGGAACGATGGGAAAAGAACAAAAGGTGGCAGAGAAATTTTTTTGAGGCTGTTCAATGAGGTAGAAAACTGAGAAGTGAGAGAGCAAGCCATGTGATAATTCTCAGGGGCAAGTGTTCCATGCAGTGGATAAGGCAGGTGCAAAGGCCCTGTGGTAGCAACTAGTTTGGCGTCTTCAAGAAACAGCAAGATCAGCATGGCTGATGTACAGTAAGCAAGGGTGAGTGAAGTGATTACAGCAGAGAGGTGACTGGAGACTGTATCATGTAGGACCTTGTGGGTCATAGAAAAAAATTTGGATTTTATTCTGAGTGAATGTATGCCACAGGGGGTTTTAGTAGGAGGGGGATTTATGCGTTTTACAGATGACTCAAGCTGCCATGTGAAGAATAAACTATAGGGAGAAAAGAGGAAGCCGAGAATTCCGAGAAAAGAGGAAGCGAGAAGTGATTAGATGTGGGATGTGTTTTGCAGGAGGAGCTGAAAGCACTGTTGGATTGGGCAAGTGTAGAGATAGAGAGGAGCCAAGGATGACCCTTATGTTTCTGTCTTCAGCATGGTGGGTGGTGGTACCATTTAATGAAATTGGGAAGACAAAAGGAAGTGTGGGCTTGGGGTGGAAAATGGACTATTCTATTTTGAAAACTTACATTTGAAATGATTGATGGATAGTTAAGTAGGAAGCAGTTTGATCCATGAGCCTGGAGTTCTGGAGAGAGGTCAGAGCTATGGGCATGTAGTAGGAGTCTTTGGGATGTAGGTGATATTTAAAGCTATGGGACCAGATAAAATCATTTAGGGAGGATTGTAGACAGAAAAAAAAGGAGCAAGGACAAGGCACAGAGGTCCTCTATGAAGTTCCAGGTGAGCTGACTTGCCCTGTGGTTCTAGGCATAATCACGTAATCCAAAACGACCTTCAGAGATAATCTCGTGACTTCTGACGGTATTTGGACGAAGAGGCTTGCTTGTGGGCTGGACTTGAGCCCTGGCATACTAAGTAAGCCTGGGGTTTCTGAGGGCCACCTGTTGAAGAGAGTCTGCCTGAGAATGAAGCCAATACGAAGAAAGGCAGAGCCAAAAGATGGAGAGAAACAGTCCCGATCACATAACCCAAAAGCCTGGATCCAGCCATACTCGAAGCTCAGTTTACTCCTGTTCTTTCCTGTTACATGAATCAGTAATATCCCCCTTTTATTTAAGCCATTCAAGTCGGATTTTATGTCTCCTGCCACTCCCCCCCAGCACCCTACCCCGTACCCGTGTAGGGTAACTGACACGCCTGGTTCGTAGCCGTTAGGGACACAGCTGGGCTCAACCCCCCGCCTGCCTGGTGGTCCAGAGTTCTCTCACACCACATCTTCCTGCCTTAGGGCTGTACCCATCCTCTCCAGAGGCATTTGAACTTAACCTTTTAAAGAACACTGTGCTGGCAAAATAAACCCACATGCAGGATGCTCTGGGTTGTCTGTTTTCAACCTGTGCCTTTGAACCAGTAAGAATGCTCCAGGCTGTCGAGGCAAAGCCGCACCCCAGGGAGTACTTTAAAAAGCGTGAGGACAGGACGCTTCTCAACAGGGAGTACGCAGATCCCTGGGCTGAGGTGGAGGCCTGGCACCATATGAACGGTCTTCTGGCTGGCTGTTCTCCTTGCCTGGGTCTTGACCCCTGCGACTTTGACGATCTTCATGAATCTGGACCATCTCCCTGCTTTGGCCTGACACGGTGACTTGATTCTCCACATTTCAGCTTCCGTTTCGGGGCTCTGACCCCGGGTCCCCACTCTGACCCTCCACCTGCCCGCTCTCTGCCACTGTCTTCTCGCATTTTGCATCTGGCTGAGTGTATCGATTTATTTCATGATCACATAATGATCAGGAGTGTGGCTTCTGAATCAGACACTTGGAGTGAAATCCTCAGTCATTGCTTACTAGCTGTGCAACTTTGGGGAAATTCCTAAGCATGTACAGTGAATCCCTCTGAGCCTCAGTTGTTTTTTCTATTAAATGGGTACAAGAAACCATAGCTCATTTTATTTATAGAGAGCACTTGGCATCGCTCTGAGGAAGTGCATGGGCACTGAAACAATGATCTATGGTCCCACTTAAGGTCTTGTGCTAGGTTCCTCTCTTTGCCTCCGTCTTTGCTCTTGATTTCCCCCCACTTCTTTGTGGGTTCTCTCTCCTCATCTCCCAGCCAGCTTTCTGGGTCCTCCCTCCCTCCTCACATGTGCCCTGCCTGCTTTCACTGGTCCTGATGCTGACATGAGGAGAGCCGACCAGGGACAAGATATTCAGTCTGTCTATCAGAAGCTATTCTGTGTGTGCTTGGCACTAGATGGAAAGAGCTCTGGATCATTCTGTTAAAAAAAAAAAATCCATCTTTTCCCTCTGGTGACCCTCTTGGTCTCGCCACCAGAGCTCTGTCTTATTTTCATTGACAAATACCGCTCCCTATCGGCAACAAGACATCCTGGGCCATGTTTCAGTGGGAGACTTCTGGAGCCACTCAGCCTGCAGCCTGCCACTTACAACACCCCCCACGGTGCTCCATAATTGCCTGGAAATGCATGGCATCTCCCATCTTGTTGCTTAATTAAAATTCAGTTCTGTTCAACAGAGTCACAATTAAGAGGTGCTTTTGTCTTCCCTTCTTCTGCTATCATTTTAGGACCCCTGCTCGTGATGCCTCCTTGCTGATTCAGGAATTTGTCTGAAATATTTCCATGGGCACTGCATCGTTGGCGTGACTCCTAGAAAAGAAAGGCCTAGGTTCTACTGAGAATGTATGAAGCGATACTTCTGGTTCGCTACTTTATTTGATGGAGATTTGGCAGGTCCTATCATCCTCATGCATCCTGGGAAGGAACAGAGGCTCAGGGAGGTTGGGTAGCTTACCTAAGGCTGCATCGCTGGTCAGGGCAGGAACAAGGATCGAAAACACAGAGTCGGCTGTCTCCCATCCCGTCCTGGCAGGAACACTAAAGCAGTGAGAAGTAGGTTGAGGACACTGCCCTCCCAAGGGGTGAGTTCTCGAATAGATCTGAAGGCTTTCCAGGAGCAGTTAACAATGATGACTGGAGGGTGGGGGGAATCCCAAGTCTGCAGCAGTCAGCCTCTAAAGTGTTGGGGAACTAGTAAAAGAATTGGTGTGTCTTATCAATTTCACTCCCCTCAACACCCAGACTACGTCCAAACAGTGTGGACCAAGCGTTCTGTGCCCCAAGCACTCATAGGGGTCTAATCAACATTTGTTCAATGACAAAAAAATACTTGGCATATTGACTTAAAAATCAGGTCTCTCCATGCCCTTGAGGGAGGTGGCAATCTCCATAGCACTGGAAGGGACCCCATTCTCTCCTGAGTAGGACTCCCTGGGAGCTGAAATCGGACTTTGAGCGTTGGCACATGATATAATTATTTCCCTGATCTAGTCTCTTCTCTGTAATCCCAGGGCTGAGTGAGGGTTGACCCTGGCTCCCCTTCCCCACCCCCTGCCCGTGTAATTATCTCTCCAGTTAAAGAGCAAAGGGCATACCAGAACGGGAGCTTCTGCTGAATGAGAGCTAATCGCACTGCGGAGGAATCCCATCAGCCTGACCTCCTATCGCTCCGCACGCAGACGCCTTTCTGCGCGAGGCTGGCTGCTCTGAGCATCGCTGCGCTAAATCAGACGTGTCACCACCCCCTCCACGGAGGTAAATTGGGTTTATTGGAGAAGGGAAATCAAATTAAGTCTGTTTAGGAATTAATTGTGACTGTCTAGGCTCAATCTATCATATTATCCCATTGTGGTGTATCGGGATCAAAATCCGCTGACCTAGTTTAAAAAAGATACAGCCTTTGCAGCGAGAAAATAGGCGTCGTGTTGGGGCAGCAAAAACGGCAAAAGGAAAATGAAAATGTAGTGATTAAAAGGGATAAGATCCACATATCAGCTGATTCGCGGTAGGAGAGCATGAAAAACAAAGTAACAGAGACCAAATACCCCTGACTTGGTTTGCCCACAAATAAAGGTGTGGTGGCTGGTAGATAATTAGGTGCTCAGTCGGTGTGTATTTAAATTAATGGAAAAATGAATGAGTGGGTGATTTGTCATCCTCTTTACCGCCATGATCTGAGGGTCTTAATTGAGTCACCAGTGAACCAGTTTCCATGGTAGGTACTCTCCATTCAAGTGCAAAACAAGGATTTATTAGAGGCCTGTGGTATACCAGGGAATGTGCTAAGTGCTAGGGATACAGGAGAGACCCAGTGCTTGCTGTCATCTAGCCTATAGTTTCGAAGGGAACATGACATCACCGGCAATCACGATAAAGTCAGCCTCTGACATGAGGAGCCTGGGGCAGGTGTATAGTGTAGCCAGTGAGAGCTGAGTCAGGGCGCCGGGGGCCTGATCACACAGCCTAACCTGACTTGGAAAACATGGACAGAGGTCAAGGGGAGGAATATACAAATGCATAAATCAGTTATTGATAGGGTTATTGATCGGGATGGTCCTTGTTGCACTTGTTTTCCTGGTGTAGGTGTAATAGTGCCCACTTCGACTCCCCAAAGTGCCCTAATTTGGGTGATAAATTAGGCAGTCACTCCGGTTATTGAAAATCTCTGTGGGCTGCTGATGCGTTCAAGAGAGTGGCGACTGGTGGCCGCCAGCTGGAGGTTTCGTACGCTAGAGCACAGACAGAGCTGCTGTTGGACCAGGACGGTCTGATTGAGAAATCTTGAGTTAAATAAACTCTGGGCTTTGAGGAAGGTAAACAAAGTGAATCCTTACTTCTTCCCCTTGAGTGTGTTGATCCTTTAAGAAACCTGTATGTGGTGCTACTCTTTATCCTGCCTGGTGTGAGTCTTTGTTCCTGATTTCCTAACAGGGTAAGAAAGAGAGAGAGAGAACAAGCAGATTGTAGGTATTAGGTCAGTGGTCAGTGGAGATCAGCAATCTGGCTTAAGTAAGCATTCATTGGCCACCTGCAGGTAAGGATGTCTACAAAATCAAGGTAATTAGAAAGCTCCTTGTAATGCATCACCCAGCTGGAAACTAATGAGTGATGGAGACCCAGTGAAGAAGAGAGGGAGCCTAATTAGACTATGTGGGAATTCCTTCTGGAACAGGACAGTGTCAAGAAACAGGGAGAAATAATATTTTTTCCAGCAGCATTTGAAACCAGATAAACCCATTTGTCTTTTTTAGTGCAATCATATAATTACTTTTACAAAATAAAATATCAGTATTTCTTTTGTAAAGGGAAAAGACTCAACACACACACACACACACATACATGCCACTAGTTAAGCAGTATTCAGGGAGCAAAAGAATGAAGAAATCTGGACAAAGGCTTAGATCCCATAACTATAATAAATTTGCAGGTAGGATGCAGGTTTTAAGGAACTCTCACTTTTCTGTGAATCAATCTAGGCTTTTCCTCTAAGATTTTCTCTCCACATTCCCACTGAAATCATTACCATAAATGAATACTAGAATTGTTAGTCTTCACAAGACTAACATCAGGGGGTAGAGGTGGTGAAGACTGTCTAACATTTCCGTATGATTTTGGAGCCCTGGCCATTACCTGTCTCTCCATGTATCCATCCACCTATCTATCCATCCGTCATCCATCCATCCATCTGCCCACCCATAATTCATTCATCCACCCATGAATCCGTCCACTCATCCATCTACCCATCCATTCACTGAGCTACATAGCATGACAAGTCTAGCTTCAAGGTTTGGCTCAGCCACTTGGGAGTAATATAACAAGTCACCCAACATCTAGAAAACTCCATTTCTTCATTTGCAAAATAAGCATACCTGGCTAACCTCATCATGAGAATTTAATATGTACTCAATAAATATGTTATTATAATAAAAAATAATGCACTTGTTTACTTTAAAAAGTATTACACGATTTCCATGATTTTTTTACTCCCAAGACAAGTCAACCACAGTTGCTGCCTTCAAAGAGCTCATGTTCTAGCCAGGGAGACTGAGGTAGAGAAGGAGTGGACTCTTAGGATAACCCACTTCAAATTTCAAGTTGACTTTTTTTAAAATAATTTTTTATTATGTTATGTTAGTCACCATACAGTATATCCTTAGTTTTTGATGATTCATTATTTGCATATAACACCCACTGCACCATGCAGTATGTGCCCTCCTTAATACCCATCACCAGCCTATCCCAATCCCCCACCCCCCTCCCCTCTGAAGCCCTCAGTTTGTTTCTCAGAGTCCATAGTCTCTCATGGTTCATTCCCCCTTCTGTTTACCCCCCTTCATTCTTCCCTTCCTTCTCCTACCTTAATCCCTTTAAGATACACTGTAACCTCCTTTGGGTAAATGTACTGAAGAGTCTTGTGTAAGGTAGGTACTTTTCTTATAGCATTCATTGTATTGAACCAAGATTTGTAAGGTGCCCGGCACATATCCAGATGGCAAAAATTAGGGATGAGGAGGATGTGGTTCTTATTCTCAAGGAGCTCCTGTCTGGAAGAGCAGAGAAGCAAACACACTTGTTTTTTTTTTTAATATATATTATGTTAGTCACCATACGGTACATCCCTTGTTTTTGATGTAAAGTTCGATGATTCATTAGTTGCGTATAACACCCAGTGCACCATGCAATACATGCCCTCCTTACTACCCATCTTGTTAGAGCAAAATATGGCGACTATCATGATATGCAGAAGGGGGCAAAATGGAGGGCTGAAGAATTCTCCAGGCAGACAGCTATGGATCATCAATTCCGGATGGAGGAACTTCAGCAAAGATGGGAGTAAAGGGAAGAGAGGCACGCTCTGCAGGGAAACTCAACTGTGTTGGTGTTAGCTCCGTATTACAAGTGGGGATCAGAAATCTTGGGTCGCGTCAGACCTCTTGGGACAGGTTCAGGACCTTGGATTTTATCCAATGATAAAAGGGGCAATACAGTCAAGTGCGCATTTGAAAAGATCAGTGCAGCTGGTGTTGAGGTTGGACAAGCGTCTTGAGATGAGAGATAAAGAGAGGAGGAACAAGACCTTAGTTGGGGTCTGGGAGAAAGATAATGAGGACCTTATCTAGGGCGGCAGCAGGCGAGTCAGAAAGAGATGAACACGTTTCTGAAATTCAGTTGACCTTTGAACAACACAGGTTTGAACTGTGTGGGGCCACTTCTGTGTTGAATTTTTATGCTACAGGACTGTAAATATATTTCTTTTTTCTTGTGATTTCCTTCACATGGTCTTTCCTCTGGCTTACTGTAAGAAGACGGTATCAAATACATACATCATACAAAATAGGGGCTCATCCACTGTTTCTGTTATCCGTAAGCCTTCTGGTCAACAGTAGGCTCTTCGTAGTTACATTTCTGGGGAGTCAGAAGTTACAGTTGGAATTTTGACTGTGTGGGGGGAGTTAGTGCCCCTACCCACTGTGTTGTTTGAGGGCCAGCTGTACTTCGAATCTGAAATTGGTTTCCAGATGTCTCAGCCCTGACCATCTCATTATAGAGCTGCCTCTGCTGTAAGACCATGGGAGGGCTAGACCCCCAAGGGCAGCCTGGTGCTAGACCCCAAGCTAGAGAATTCTGTTCCCGAAGATCACCACCGTGTGAACGCCATGTGCCTGAGCTCCTTGCCAGATTTCAGTTCCGGGAGGACAGAGTACTTGTGCTGTAAGACACAAATCACTAAACTCCAGCTTTCCGATGTTTCTGAGCACATGCTGTGGTTTTTCATTTCTGCTGCCTAAGCCTCCATATTTCTTCCTGAGTGGGCAGGGGTGCGTGTGGCTGAGACCTTGGTTCCTGTGTTCTTTGGGAAAGTACAAGTAAAGCAAAGGGTCTTAAATAATTTAGAACTGTCCTAAATTTTTCCAGCTGTCTCCCTTCTTCCATCTCTCCAAGGGATGCAAAAAGCAGCCTCTAGCACTCTAAAATGTTCATATTTCTAGAAGCTCTGGGAGCAAAGAGGAAAAACCGCAAGTGTTTCCTCTTGAAATATTCCTTCTATCATATTTTTCCCCCTTCATACGCAACGATGGCAGGTAATAGTCACCATCTTAGAGAAAAACGTGGTCTAGTGAAAAGATCTTGCATTTTTGCTATGGTGGCATTGAATCGGAGACTGTTAGAGCTGAAATCTGAATTTAGAAGTAATCTACTTCTGAGATGAACACCTGGCATGCATGCCATAATTCTCCTCACCCACACCCGTGGCAGATGTCGCCAATCCATCACTGGAGTCTTTTCCTCTGTGCCCGGGTGTAGCTTCAGATCTTGTCAATACGGAGTTGAAGTGACTGCCAATTGCAGTTGGCATGTTGGAACTCGTTTGTCACCCCTGATCTGGTCGCGGCAGTTGTACGGGGGAAAGGAGCTGTGGAAATGACCCACCACCACCCATTGGCAGGTTTTGTGGCCAAGACCTGCCTCCAGGTGCTTTACTCCCAAACCAGGAAGTAAGATCCTTCTAGTCCTGACTCTGGATCTTTTTCTTCTATGTCTCCATGCCTCTATGACCACCCAAATCTCAATCTCTTTCTCTTTCTTTGAACCTCTGAACATCTGTCTGCTTTCTGACCATCTTTGAGCAGCTGTCCATCTCTCTGCACGTCCCTGCCTCACTGTTCCTTGGTTTTCCCACTGCGTAGCTTAGCTTTGGGCCCTGAAATGCTGTTGATCTGTGCACACGTAAGGTGTGCATTGTGGGTCCTGCTGTGCACCAGGGAACTTCAGAGTGTGGTTGCTAACAATGCTGGGGAAGAAAGCTCAGGAAACACATATCCACAGGGGAAGATAAAGTCATCCTTTGAACTGTGATCATGGCAGAGCAAGATTTTTCTGGGATGACAGAAATGTTGAAGCACATTTGTGCCTAGACAACCCCCATTTAATTAGCTTTGGGAGAGAGCCCTGTGTGGAGGTGGGAAGATGGACTGAAAGAAAGAGACAAGGATGAAATGGGAGTTCACTCTGTGTAGATGCCAGTGGTGACTTCTGCATGTTTGCCCATTTCGTTCTGGTTTGTTTGGTGGGGGAAGGGGGGTATCCTCATACCGTTTACTCAGCTTCTAGGAAGGACCTGACAGGAATTAGGGGAGTGCTCATAGCATCATCATGCTCAGTGAGGGGGGCTCCTGGGTCCTGTCCACCTCTGAGCTCCCATCTACATCACTGGGCTTCATCTCCTAACTAGTCCTTGGTTTCTAAGCCAAGGACCCACCTCTGTCTTTGACTCATGCTCTTTTCCTCAGACAATGAGCTGACTTTCTCAATGTTTGAGTTTACTCAGGTGGAGGGGAGAATCTCAACATGTGTCACCTAAACAAGCAGAGGTAACTTACTTTTCCATCGAAGGACATCTTCACGTTGAGGCACGCCATGAAGAAAGACGCCATCTTGCTGGTCCGCCAGAGCACCACACTCTCCCTGAGCACTTCCCTCCTTCTCTCTCCTGGAGCCTTCCTGCATCTCTGGTGCAGGGTTTCCTCTTGAAGACGGGAAATCGGAGGTGTGATTCTATAACACCAGCGCTCAGATGGGGCTGCACAATGGAATGACCTGGGGTGTTTAAAGAAAATACTGATGTCTGGGTCTCCCCCCATGAGATTCTGAGGTAGCTGGTCTTGAGAGTGGCCTGAAGTGTGGGGGGAGTTAAAAATCTCCCTGGTGATTCTTATATGAACTACACTGCTTTCTAGTTCTCAGCCCTGCTAAACCCTACCAGTTTTCCTCCCTTGAATTACTTTTATGACTTCTACCAAAATGGGAGCTCAAAGCGTCCCCCACCGCTTGTATCATCGGTCCATTCAAGCCTGGGATCCAATTATCCCCGCCACTGCTAACAAGCTGGAAGCAGGGGGCGCCCTCAGTTAGCAGCCGGATTGGCCACGTTCGGAACATCTGTATTTTCTGCTCCAGTTGCCCCACTGGGGGGATTTCTAGCAATGGGGTATATCTCACCCATAGGGACGTGAGGTTATGCGTATCATCAAAAGAAGAGGAAACATACCCAGTGGAAAAAAATGCATCCTTGTCTTTTTCAAAAGTGAATGACCAGAAACCCTTTTACATGGAGAACCAGACAATCGCCAAGGTCTAACGGCTCACCTGCAGGAAAAAGAGCACAGTGTGGGTGACGGCTGAGTCACTTCAAGTGGCAGATGTCAGATCGGTGTTTGGGCGTGTGCAGCTGCACTCACACACGAAACACACCTTGATGGCAACCACGAGTTCTTTAGCCTCTCTGAGCCGACATCTCCTCCATAGG
Source organism: Ailuropoda melanoleuca (assembly GCF_002007445.2). Lineage (NCBI taxonomy): Eukaryota > Metazoa > Chordata > Mammalia > Carnivora > Ursidae > Ailuropoda > Ailuropoda melanoleuca. Next base: position 78,199,134 of record NC_048232.1, read on the forward strand.
ATGGGTTTAATCAAACCTACCTAACAAAATTATTTTGAGGATTAAAATAAATTATGAATTTAAGGTTTATTGCACATATTAGCCTGAGAGCTCTTAAAAGTCTGCAGGGAAATGTAAAACCTCAATTAAAAATCAGTAAGAACATGAATGGGCAATTTGTTGAAGAAAAAAATATGGGGCCATTAAATAAAAGGAAACACAGCATCGCTAGTAATCAAAATATTTCAATTAAGATGCGAATACTATTCTTTTATCTTAATAAATTGCCTATGACTTATGTTGTAGTGAGGAAGGTTCTCTTATACCATGTTAATGGGAGTATAAATTGATTTAGTCTTTCTCAGAAGCAGTTTGGCAATATCAGAAACTCTTAAAAAGTTTGTTTTTTTAAAACAGAATTTCTGCTTCTCTAATCTATCTTAAGGAACTAAATAGGGCTGTTTATAGATGTTGACTTCAATGTTTTTTGTAATAGTGAAACATGGAAATAATCTAATTACCCAAAAGTATGTGAATAGTTAAGTAAATTATGAAGCATTTTCAAAATATAATAATGTCCCTATAAAATTTAATTTATAAAGATTATCTACTGACATAGGAAAAATCTCCTGGTAAGTGAAAAAGCAAGATAAACTTTATTTTCAATATTTTAGTTTTGTTTAAAAAATATTTCATACTCTATTTGTTGAAATGCTTTGATTTTGCTCGCATCAGACACTGACTCAAGCTGGCTTAAATAATAAAGCAAATTTATAGGCTCATATAATAGAACATATCCAAAAACATGTCAGGCTTCCAAACTGGTTGATTTAGCAGCTCAGTGTTTTTATCAAGGATCCAGGTTCTTTCTCGATCTCTCCTCTGCTGTCCTGTGTGTTGCCTTCATCCTTCAGCTGAAGGTGTCATATCCGGATTCTGTGATGTTTGGAGAAGAAAAGAGGGTACATCTCTCACTCCTCTCCCCTCCTCCTCTCCCTCCCTCTCTCTTTGGTTGAGGAAATTTTTCTCACTAGCCCACCTGCAGAGTTCCAGCTCATATTTTATGGCCCTGAGTTAGATAGTGCTGATTCCTGAACCAAACTTTGGCCAGGGAAATGAGACTATACTTAGACCAACTAGGACCTATTTCTGAACCCAGTGGTGTGAGTGTCCTGAGGCTCGTGGCTTGTGGAACAGGCAGGGGGAAAGGTGGACAGACAGATTCTTGGCAGGCAACCAACTATGTCCACCATGGGTATGCATCGATCCATGAAGATACATGTCGTCCAACTGGTCGGACCATTAGCGGGAAGTTTGATGGAAAAATACTTCCTAAGACATGGAAGAAGTTTTTATCAAATACATACTTGATGCCAAGATTTTGACTGAAGACTGGTTCCATGTGGAACCTTTCCAGAACTCCTAGGAAAGAATCATATGCAGAGAGGAGACCAGTTGGGGATGTGCCCTCTGATGACCAGCCTTCTGAAATGGGGACAGAGGCTGCACTACCTGGCTGATTCCTCTCATCTCTCTGTGTGGGATGCCTGTTGCTTGTCTTTGGATATGGCCTGATTATGGTGATGGGTGTAAGGTTGAAGCTCTACATGAATGAGGAGGCATTAGAGAAGGAGCAGGCTTGGGGCGCCTGGGGGGCTCAGTCGGTTAAGCATCAGACTCTTGGTTTTGGCTCAGGTCATGATCTGGTCCTGGGATCCAGCCCTGCAGCAGGCTCCTTGCTCAGTGCAGAGTTTGCTTGTCCCTCTTCTTCCGCCTTTGCTCCTCCCCCTTTTCTCTTCCATTCTCCGCTGCTTATGTGCATGCACTCTCTCTCTCAAATAAATAAATAAATAAATAAATAAATAAATAAATAAACATCCTTAAAAGATGTAAGTGGCAGATTTGGAATTCCAACTCACGTAGTCTTAGTTCTGAGCCTGGAGTTAAACACCACCACCATATTGCGTCTTTATCTTGTCCTGTGTATTTTGCACTTCCTTACTGTGTGATGTGGGCTGTGTGTGCCGGGGCACAGAGTTGAATGAGATCTAGTAAAGTGGCCAACCCAAAGTAGGTGGTTGATGCATGTTAAAAGGAAGCGAGAAAGCAAGGAGTGGAGAGAAGAAATATTTGAATTCTTTATCACTCATTCATTCAAACGTTCTTCTAGAAAATATTTACCGGAGAGCTGCTAGACATGGGGATACAGAAATGAGTCAGAAAGGTTATTTACCAAAGGGTCCTATAAATGGAATGCTTTAAATATATTATAGAAGAGAATCCCTATCAATCCATGTAATTATTTGACACATGGATCCTCCTGTGTTCTAGAACTTGCAGGGTTCTCAAATGAATGATTGACATCATCGAATCATATCAGTGATAAATGATGAATGGACAATGAACGAATGATATTGTTGATGCAATGATACATCGCCTTTAAGGAGCCTAATATCTAGTAGGAGAGGGAGAGAAATTTCTAGAAAACATGTAAAATACTCAATAGTACCCAGTGTGTGTGTGGTTTATACCATAACCATCCCCAAATCCTCACAACACTAACACAGAAAGTATTATTATCATCATCTTGCAAAAGGAAATAGGTTCACAGAGGGGTGGTGACATGCCCAAAGTCATCCAGCTGGCACTTGGGAGAGCCAAGACTCAAAGCTAGGATGGCTAAAAGTCCAGTGCTCTTTTCCCCTTAACCACAAAGCAGATGGGATGAATGCCACCAAAAGGATACAAGAAAAGTCTCTCAGAAGATCCTCTTGGCTGGTGTGAGGAAGTACAGCTCTGCTGAGTAGACAGGACATTGGTCTTTATGAACAATTGGTTCTTGCTAACACCAGGAATATCTGATGTTCAGAAGAATTCCAATAAAAAGAATTATTAAAAAAAAAACTAGTGTAGCAAGAGGAAAGTTTTGAGTCCTGGCCACTGCCTGGGCAGGATATCCATTCATCAGAGGCTACCTCATGGAACCGGGCTAGGGAGCCACACGTGATAGTTGTTGTCATATTTACAAGCAGCAGGACGAGAGCAAAGCATCCCTGACGTACGATTAGTACCTACAATATTTGAGCACTGTGCTAGTTGCTTTGTGTCTGCTATCTCGTGTCACCTTTGCAATGACCTGGAGGTCTAGTTTTATTTATCTCCATTTTGTGAAAGGGAATGCTGAGGCCAGGGAAGTCTAAATTTCTTGGCCAGTGTCACACAGCTACAAGCCACTGTAACGAGAGGAGGCTCCCCTCCAGCCCTGGAGGATATGGAGCCAGGATGACAGCGAGAAAGAGAAAGATCAGCCCCAAAGCCTGGCACTGCCTGCCCTAATATTTCTTTTTTCTTTTTTAAAGATTTTATTTATTTATTTGACAGAGATAGAGATAGCCAGCGAGAGAGGGGACACAAGCAGGGGGAGTGGGAGAGGAAGAAGCAGGCTCATAGCAGAGGAGCCTGATGTGGGGCTCGATCCTGGAACGCCGGGATCACGCCCTGAGCCGAAGGCAGATGCTTAACCGCTCTGCCACCCAGGTGCCTGCCCTAATATTTCTTAATCTGCACCAGGAGCCACAAGGGGATACACGAAGAGAGACTGAGACAGAAAAAGACCTGGGTCCTCTCACATCCGGAGGCAGCCCCAGCCCTCACCCTGCAGGGGTGAGGAAGGGAGGAGAGATCTGGTATGTCTACACTGGCCTGTTCACCCATCTGACAGTCAACCCTTTGAGCACATAGTCCAGTTTGTGTCTTGCAATCAAATGCACCAGCCTGGCATTCTTCTGCTTAAGAAGGTGGATTTATTTGTCCTAGATCTTGACTCATCTTGAAGGAGAGGTATGGCCAGGCCTCGGGGGTGGGGACCAAAGAGTGTTGAGCCCCACCAGAGGTCAACACATGCAGAGTCTCATCTAGGGCTCACATCACCCCTGGCATGTTGATATTATTGCTTCTGTTTTACAGATGAGAATCTGACACTTCTTAGAGGCTAAGTGCCTTGCCCCAGGTCATTGACGGCTAATGGCAGATGTGGTATTAGAACCAATGTCTCCAAAGCCCTTATATGTGCCCCTTATGATGGCCCCAAGGCTAATGAAAGAGCAGGTGTGCAGCCCACTTGCTGTTGCAATGCTATAGTCAGTAGGGGAGGATGACTTTGACTTTCCCCTGTAGTGCTCAAGGTCATGCTGGCTCTGAGCCCCTGCTGTTTCTTCTTTAGGGGATCCTAGCTGCTGATGGATGAGTCCCAGACCCAGAAGGGGTCTGAGGTACTAAAGAAAAGAGAAGTAGGTCACCCTCTTGGCCGAGTCCCCAGATCTGCTTCAAAGACAACTATGCTTCTAGGCTACCACATACCTATGTTCGGTTTGGAGAGTTGGATGGACCCAGTGGCTGGAGCTCAAATTTGAAATGGGGGATCTTTTAGGAGTCTGCACAGCAGGTTAGAATTTTTAAGTTCTATGGAGGAGATAGAAGCAGAATGAAGAGATTGACAGAGTGGAGGAGGTGGGAGGGGAATAGCGGTGATGCCAAATGGATGCCTTTGGCGTCTTTCCATAACAGAGTGGAAAGGTGGGGTCCTGATACTGGTTGTGTTTCCCTGCACATCTTCATCCTCCCTTCTTCTGGTGTCAGCTCCCTTTCTACATGCTGTCTATGTGATTAAGTGGGGGTGACTCCATCCATGTTCCCACCAGATCCAGAAATGGACTCCTTGATCAGGCCTGGCTCGTCAAGGATGCACACTTCACCAAGACATGTGGGTACAGGTGTTCCCTTAAAGGTAGTTGGGTGCTCTTAGGAGAAGAATGACTCCTGAGCAGTCAAAATGATAAACATTCTCTTCAAGGGTATAAATCACAGTTATACTTTAGAAATCTCAGTAGCAGATGTAGATATATAGATATATATACATATATATATATATATTTTTAAAGATTTTATTTATTTATTTGACAGAGAGAGAGAGGCAGCGAGAGAGGGAACACAAGCAGGGGGAGTGGGAGAGGGAGCAGCAGGCTTCCCGCTGAGCAGGGAGCCCGATGCGGGGCTCGATCCCTGAACGCTGGGATCATGAGCTGAGCTGAACGCAGACGCTTAATGACTAAGCCACCCAGGCGCCCCTAGAAATATTTTTTTAAAAATACAACAGAAATCATGGGGCTCTTCCTTATTTCCCCTCTTCTTTTCTTTTTCTTTCTTTCAAGATTTTATTTAAAGTTAGTTCACATATAGTGTAGTATTCGTTCAGGGGTAGAGTTTAGTGATTCATGAGTTGCATATAACACCCAGTGCTCATCACATCACGTGCCCTCCTTAATGCCCATCACCCAGCTACCCCATCGCCCCACCCACCTCCCCTCCAGCAACCCTCAGTTTGTTTCCTAGAGTTAAGAGTCTACTATGGTTCTCTCCATTTCTTTCTCCTTCCCATCCACCAATATTTTCGTGAACATTTTTTACGTAGGTGGATGTATTGCATGAAGCCTTTGTAGCCAGATTGCCTGGATTTGAACCCTCTCCCCACTAATGCTTCATTATGAAACTCTAGATAACTTGCTGAACCTCACTGGGCCTCAGCTTTTTCATACGACCTGCAGTAAGCATCCTAGAATGTTTGGACGTGGTTGCCATCACAAAGCTGTACAGAGAGTAAGATGAGCTTGCCCTCTAGGAGTGCACCATCCAGAAGGGAGCTGAAATTGCATTGATGGGTGTGTAGTCTGTCCCCGCTGTATAAACCATCCGCAAAATCACGGTGGCAGGCAAAACAAGCATGTAGTTTTCACTCATGCAGATGCTGGATTGGCTGGGATTTGGATGATCTATGTGAGGCTGGGCTTGGTTTCACATCGTAGTTTGGGTTCTCCTCATCCTCCTTGGACCAACATCTACCTTCAGGATGTTCTCCTGGCAAAAGGCAGAAATGCAAGAAGACAGGCCCAGCTCTGCAGGTCCGTTCCAAGCCTCTCGTGTCACATTCTCTAACAATCCCATTGGCCAAAGCAAGTTACATGCCAAAGCCCAAGGCCAAATACTCCTGGCCATGCCAAGAATGCAGATCTCTAATATTATCACAGGGCAGTAGAAAGTTAGGGGCCAGTGATTCAACCTACATCGTGTTTATTCAATAGCAAGTAGAAAGTTAGGGATGTGATAGGAGAGACATAGAAGTGTCAAGATAATTCAGAAGTCAGAGACCTCACTTTGAACTGGTTGAGAATTCAAGGGAAATATTATGGAAAAGGAAGTGATTGAGATCAGTTGTGTGAGATGAGTAAGAGTTGGATACCCAGGCATTGGAAAAGAGAAGGACAATCCAGCCAGAGAGAAAAAAGTCAGCAAAGGCACGAAGCAGGGGCACATCCAGGAATAATGAGGAAGTTTGACTTGGCCGGGTTTGTGGAGGGAGGTTCTGGTTATTAGGGAAAGTTGGGACCAGGGAGGGCCCTAATCAGTTTATGGACTGAACAAGGCTTGTGGCTTGGGGAGACCAGAGGGTTCCTTTTAGACTTTCAGGAGCAACTGATCATCAGTAACTTGTACCCATGAGGGAAACACCTGATCGATGATCCGTACAGGCAAATACACAGGAAGGAAGACAGCAGCCCCTACAGAGCACGGTAATGTTATGTGTAGCCCTCAGCCAGACTAGCAACAGCATTCACCATCTGGCACGAATGAACAGAAAGAAATAGTGACTAAGAAGCCGATTTATTTTACTCGCTCAGAAGAGGTTGATGCCCTTCTCAGTTGAAAAGGAGACCTAGTTGAGGAAGTTCATGGATTGAATAAGCAGAAGAAAGACAAAGGGCTTTAGAGTTAGATCGTGGGGCTCAGTCTCAATTCTGTCATTGATTGACTGGGCGATCTTGGACATGGTATTTCACCTTTTATGGGCCTCAGTGTCCTTGTCTGTAAAATGGGGATTAATAATACCTAGGGCTGTCATAATAAGCAAATAGGATAATATGTGATGTACAGTAACAAGGGTATTTGTGGGAGAGGTGGGAGCCCACACTCTTGCAGCTAACGTATCAGTGAGGTAAGCTCAGGAGGAAGGAGGTTGCGTAGTTTTGTGTATTATTTGCTCCAATTTTATTCTTCTGTGCTTTTCTTTTACTTTTTTTTTTTAAGATTTTATTTATTTGAGAGAGAGAGAGAAAGCGAGCATGAATGGGGGGAGGGGCAGAGGCAGAGGGACAAGCAGACTCTCAGCTGAGCAGGGAGCCTGATGCGGGCCTTGATCCCAGGATGCTGAGATCATGACCTGAGCCGAAGGCAGACGCTTAACTGACTGAGCCACCCAGGTGCCCCTCTTCTGTGCTTTTCTATATTGGCCAGCTTGGGAATCTCAAAACCACATTCTCAGTTGAAGGCCGTTTCTGATGTACAGCTTTGCCAGCTGGACACGTGCGAGGCTTGGAATCAGGGGCAAGATGAGCAGGAAGAATCAGCACAGATGAGGGGTCTGTATTGCCAGTGTCTCGACCACCCTGGCTCTACAGAGGTAATTGATGGCGGCTTCCCGACCTCCGTGGTACTCGTTGGGTGCATTGTTCCTGGATCCAACAGCTGTGGCACTGGGCTCCTGGGGCTTCGGTAGCACCCATGTGATGTGATCCTGGAAGCAGTAGTTAGAACTCTGGTTTCCCGACCCCCAAAGAGCCTTATAGTTGAAGAGCTACCCTTGATCAGCCAGTTCCTGGGGATTCTTCTAGAATCATTCCTTGTCATTACCTGTCTAGAACTTACTTCTCCAGACCTCCTAATGATTTTATAAGCATTTGATTCCCTGCCTCAAATACCTTTTTTTTTTAAATAAAGAAGAAAACTAAAACAGCATTAGCTTTTGTTAGCTACAGTTGAGCTCTGACTGGCACACTGCAGTGGCTGCTTCTCTAAAGGCACCCAAGGCTCCACTTGCACAATCCTTCCTGACCTTTTCAGGCTCTAACTTCCAACAGCCTCTGAACACCTCTCTTTGACCATCTGCCATTACCAAATGGTGTCCCTGCCTATTGGTTTCCTATTCCCAATCCAACCTGATACTGTGGTCAGATTTATCTTCTTAAAAGCAAAGTATTGGGGTGCCTGGGTGGCTCAGTTGGTTAAGCGTCCAACTCTTGATTTTGACTCAGGTTATGATCTCAGGGTTGTGGGATCGAGCCCCGAGTTGGGCTTTGCATTCAGCAAGGAGTGTGGTTGAGATTCTCTCTCTCCCTCTGCCCCTCCCTCCATTTGTGCTCCCTCTCTCTCAAAAAAAAATAAATAAACCTTTTAAAAAAAAAAAGCAAAGTATTCATACACACCATGTGATTTCTAGTTTTAAATTGGTGGGCAGAGCACTGGGTATTATATAAGACTGATGAATCACTGATCTCTACCTCTGAAACCAATAATAAATTATATGTTAATTAATTGAATTTAAATTAAAAAATGAGAAAGGAGAAAAATAAAATCTGTAGCTACAAAAAAAGTAAATTGGTGGACAGAGATCTTGTTTCTTCTTTCTCCACGTGGGGATTAACTCTCAAAGCAAGAAGGATTATGTGGAAAGAAATGAAAGCTTCATTTATGATGAAACCAGGAGATATCTGTAACCCTGAGCCACAATATCTAGAGAACGGCCAAATGCTGGGAAGATCAGATAAGGTGAAGGAAGGTACAAAGGATGCTCACAGCGGCAGACCTCAAGAGAATATGGTCAAACATGCTTCTCCCAAGTACAGGGCACATCCAGAGGGCAAATGCAGTGAGCCCCCTTATTTGGAGCAATGGGTACAGCTGTGTGGATTGATGGCAGGAGTTTCCCTGGACTCGGTTTGGCCGGAAGGAGAAGCAGAAAAGACAGGACCGAATGAGAAATTTACACAGACAAATCACAAATCCTGGAAGCAGCCCACAGGTGAGGCATGGTAGGCAAAACACAGCCCAGTGTTTTCTGCCTGAGCAAGTTGAAGGATAGAATGACATTGACCGGGATCTGGAAGGGTAGAGATGAAAACCCGCTGGGTAAGGTCAAGGGAGAATGGGAGGTGCAATTTGCTATAAAGGGGAGCAGAGCGACGGGGTAGCAGCTGCAGGGTTGAGGGGTGTGAGGACTACTTTCTTGTGTCAACTTGGCTGGGTCATGTCGTGCCCAGATGTTTGGTTAAACATTACTTCTGGGTGTCTTTGTGTGTTTCTGGATGGGATCAGCATTTGAATTCATAGGCTGAGTAAAGGCGATTCCTCAGTGTGGGTGAGCATCATCTAATTTGTTGACGGCCCAGATAGAACAAAAAGGTGGAGGAAGGGGGAATTTGCTTTCTCAGCCTGACTGAGCTGAGACGTCGGTCTTCTCCTTCCTTGGACTGGGACATCATCAGTGCTGCCAGTTCTCAGGCCTCCAAACGTGGACTAGAACTCACATCATTGGTTCTCCAGGTTCATGGATTTTTGGACTTGGATTGGAACCAAACTGGCAGTTGGCAGACTGTGGGACCGCTTAGGCTCCATAGTTGCATGAACCAATTCCTCATAATAAATCTCTTAACAGATATAGATTTTTTTTGAAATATACAAGAACTTTATTTTTTAAACTTTTACACTAGTAATCAGTAGAGAGGAATCTTCTTTAACATGATCTTTTCTTCCACATTTGAAAAGTATCTCATCTTGTTAAAATTTCCTTGGTTTCTCAAATCATCTCGTGCAAAAGCTCTGCTCATATTGTCAGTCCTTTCTGTTTATAGATACAGATACAGTGATTGAATCTGCTTCTCTGACTAATACAAGAAGCATAAGCGTGCCAGTGTGCTGATGGTAATCACTAGAAGAGAGATACTGATAAGGTAGGAGAAAGGGGAGACAAATGTGAGAGTACTATTCTTGTGGAGGTGAAATAGGAGGGGTCCACTGCACAGGAGAAGGACTAGACTTTTAACAGGAGCATATGTATTTTTGGTAACAGAAAAGCACAATACAAGAGAGTGAAGCTGGCAGGTTCACGTATGTGGTAGGGGAGCATGTTGGAGTTCTCTTCTTTTTTTTTTTTTAAGATTTTATTTATTTATTTATTCGACAGAGATAGAGACAGCCAGTGAGAGTGGGAACACAAGCAGGGGGAGTGGGAGAGGAAGAAGCAGGCTCATAGCGGAGAAGCCTGATGTGCGGCTCGATCCCATAACGCTGGGATCACGCCCTGAGCTGAAGGCAGACGCTTAACCGCTGTGCCACCCGGGCGCCCCTGGAGTTCTCTTCTCATTGCTTCTTTTTCCAAGTAACAGAAGAGAGGAAAGCAGGGAAGGACATGTGGGAAATTCAAGGAGAACGGAGAAAACACACAACTATTCTCTAGGAGAGAGGGAGAATGGAGAAACAAAATAAAAATTATTATTATGCTGTTGGGTATTCCTAAAGGGCCCTTGTGAATTTAATGGTCACAGGGTCAAAGCAAACCCAGACAAAGTGGGTGTGTACATGTGCACATGCATGTGTGCACAGACATGCGTATCTTGTGACCATGTTCCCTTGCTTGAACAGGAAGAATTTAACCAAGATTCTTTTTTTTCCCCAGGCTAATAATATCTTGAAGGAAGGGGGGGAAAAAAGCAAAGCGTTTGAAGATGTGCGTAAGAGAACATAAACCTGAGCTGGATAAGCAGGGTGATAAGGATATGAAATGGGGTGCAGTAAAGTGGTGGCAGAATCAGGATATTGAAGGTCCTCATTGGATCAGATAATCCTTGGTGTTGGGAAACTACAAAGAATGAGCTGGACACTTCAAAAGAGGTAGGGCTTAGGATGCCTGAAACATCTGGGGAGGGAGTGCAATCAGGATAAATGGTAAGATTGCATGTGATTCTAAGAACGAGAGCCTAGGTTAGGTGGCGAATGAGATCATTGAAATAGAAGAAACAAAGAAACCTAGAGAATGTGGTATTGGGAGGATCTTACATAAAGATACTAAAATAATTCAGAACAGTGTTGGAGGGAGTTGCAGTGACCCAGGTGCTAAAATCTTTGAGAGATGAGGGGGATTGATCCAGGTTCCTGTAGACAAGTGCAGGAAGGGGTGGGGTAGTGAGTGATATCATCTGATGGTATAAGCAACAAAGCCAGGGTTTTTCAGCGAGCAAGGAGTGAAAATTGTCTGGAAAAAAAAAAGCAATAGTGAGAAGGGGCAAATACCAGATTCCAGGTTCAGTGGTGCAGAGGAATTTGGGGGGAAATCAGCCATCTCTGTAGGAGATGACTTGTTCTTAGTTAGGGCCAGGCTTCACTTAGAGAAGGAACATGAAGGACTAATTCAGAGAAGATGTGAGAATATAAAGGATTTTGCTGATAATAAACTATGAGTTTCAGAGGGCAGAGAAGAGAGTTTTCCAGAAGTGAAGCATGGTAGGTGAGTGGTTAAATTAAAGAGTTTACGTTGTCATATGGGATTGAGAGTCCAAATGAGAAGAGCTATCCAGAGTCTTACAATTCCGGTGGTTCTGACAAACAGGTAATACAGGCGTGATAAAGTTTGACTTGAGCATTTCCTGGGCAATTTCCTGACATTGTGGATCTCTTCCTTGTATGTGAGCATGTGTTAGCTGGAGGGTTGTGAGCCTTTAAAGATCAAGCCAATCTCTGCAACCTCATCATTCTTTTTATAAAGTATCACTATAAAGCACATTCTAAAGAAAACATTTTACCACTATGTTAAAAAAAAACCTTGTAAAATTAGTCTAAAGTGGACATAAACTAGGTCAGGTGAAATATGGTAAAACAACAAAAAAATTTCAATGTGTGCTGGCAAAAAAAAAAAGTGAGCTCGCAGAGCTCAGGAAAAGAAAGAGAAAGAGAAAAATAAAACCATCACAAGAATGAAGGTTTGTACAAGAGGCAGATAAATAAAGGGTACACATCACTGAAAACATAATGAGGGACGTGGAAGGGAGATTAAGAAAAGTGTGTTAAATGAAAAGTCCCTGGACAGAGGACTAGAATGGATTAGAAAAAGACAGTAGCTCTAGAAGGTGGATAAAGGAGATACAACATACACGTAATGGATGATCTGCTTTTTTTAGTTTTCCTTTTAACACAGTGAGAAGCTACGTCTTTTTAAATAGTCAGATGGAAAAATAATCAAAACATAATTCATGAAAAGTTTCCAGAAATTATACACACGTGCGTGCGTGCGCTCACACACCTTGGAGATACTGGCCTAGAATAATCAACCCTATAATAATTTGGCCACCAGATTTTAGAGGTCAAGAATCAATACTTGGGGTGACCAGGAAATGCATCACATCACTCATACACGAGGAAGACACCCACAAAGTCACCACCACAAATTGCCCAGGAAACGCTCAAGACCAACCTTATCACGCCTGTATTATCTGTTTGTCAGAACCACCGGAACTGTAAGACTCTCTGGATAGCTTTTCTCATTTGGACTCTGAATCCTATATGACAACATAAATTCTTTAATTTAACCACTCACCTACCTTGCTTCACTTCTGGAAAACTCTCTTCTCTGCCCTCTGGAACTCATAGTCCATTATCAGCAAAATCCCTTCCATCTGCGTCTCCTCCATGGCAATGTTCAGAGCAAGAAAGCAGGGGAGCAATAGTTATAAAACTCATTAGGAAAAAACGTGATAAAATAATTCTTTTTCCTCCACGGCTGGACTGTTGTTTGTGTGTCAAGGCAGAAGACTGATGGTGTTGAGCGTGGAGTCACTTCGGAGGCATTTCCCCCAATGTCCTGCCGCTGGAGGAAGCCACTGGAGGCTACCCCTCAGGATAGCAGGAGGCATCACAGAAATAGGGTGCACGATGTGTGGGGAATCCATCTCACTACGGAACTAAAGACTGAAGTGAACTTGAGGGTTGCGGTTGCCGCACAAAACCTTGTAAGCTTTCAGAAGGTGGAAATGGTTCCATTAGGAAAAGTTGGAGAAAGAGGGCAGCATGGTGGAAGACGATGTTTCATATCTTCCTTTGGATGTTTTCATAGCCAGAGGTCAAAGGGTATTCGTCAAGCTGATAAATCACGTAACAAAAATCCATGCCAAGATACGATAATCAACTAAAACTGGTGAGAAAAAGTGTGTGCAGGAGGAAGAGAAAATACACTTTTGTCCCAGTTTGTACTAGGCGGTTGATAGACACTGGCCCAAGAATAAAGATCTCTGTGTCATACGTAGTTATAAAGACACCTGCTAGAACATCAACAAAAATTCAACTTCTCAAAATAGCTGCGGAAAAACATGCCCGCACATTTAAAAAAAAAAAAAAAAAGGAAAAAAGGAAATCTGACTCTCTGATGAAGGATTTAAAAACCTTCAGTGATGAAGGGGAAGAATAATATTAAATAGGATTGCTTGGGGATAGACAGTGTTGGTTCTGTTCCTGTTGTTTCTTTCCCCGTGGAAAGTATGCTCCATGCCTCCTGCCCTCTCTCCAATCCTTTAGACACCCTGACCCGGGGGAGCAGAAGGGATTTATCTATTGGGTAAATTTAGAAGCGAATGGATCACACTCATCTCAGCTCTGACTGTTTTCTCCTTGGGAGTGAACTGCCCTTAGGGTAAATGAGTTCTAAGCCCTCCTGGAAGCAGTGTGTCTTATCTTCATCTAGGGCCCCAGGCCTCTTCTGGCAGGTTTGCCTGTGTCTGAGAAGCTAAGTCTCTTCAGTTCTGGGGTTCAGTTTTAGAGAGCCTACAAATAGAACTCACATAATCCAACCTAGTTTTTATCAATAATAAACACAATATTTTGGCTTGATATTCTTGTCTCTCAAAGTACTCTTTTCTACACGGGTGTGGGAGGGGATGCCGTTTATTGGACCCTCACAAGAGACCCTAATGGTGATGATTTGGGGTTTTTGAGGGGCCCAACTCCATGAGTGGGTATGTGTAGTGTGCTTAGAACAGCATCTGGCACATTGTGGGTACTTCAAAATTGCAGTGAAATGAGTAAGTGGTGAATTTTAGCACCTCAGAGCGAAATGACAGCTAGTCAGTCTCTGGTGTGGCAGGAAGCAAGGACACAGAAATGCAGGAACTGTAGACGAGTCATCCTTCTATCTGTGCACAGAGCAAAGAGACAGGGATTTTGCAGAGGAAAAGAATGACCCGATACTGCAGAGGTCAGTGGAGATGAGATCTGGAGACAGAGAGGGATGGACTGGTGGCCATCTTGCTTCCTGTTGGCTTCCCAGTTATTGGGTCCAGACCGTTGTGGTCCCTGGAGGTGTTCTGTGCCCTTGGGTTCTGTAACTCACCCATGCAGCCTCCCACTAAACACCCCCCACCCCACCCCCACACACATTTCTATTTTTCCTGCATAGGCTCCTTTGAAGTGGGTTGTTTTTACCTTCAGACCAAAGACTCTTGACTAACACATGAGCTGCTAAGGTCCAGAACAGCTGGAGGATGCTTTCTAAGTTTATGGAATTTTTGAAAATTTTGAGTCTGGGCAAACAGCCAGAATACTGTACGGGAAGAGCAAGGACACTTTCCTGGCAAGGAAACGACCATTGGGTTTTCCTCAGCTGACTGTGGTGGGTGGGTCTGTAGTCTCACTGCCACGGGACCATCAGACTTGGAGAGAAGCCTCAGGCAGCCAGGATATTAAGCAAAAATACAAAGGCTAATACGAAGCAGTTAAAATCCCAAACTTCCCAGCTTGTGAATCACCAACAAAATGTAGAACTCCTGAATGTTAACCAGTTGGGTAGTACATTAATTCTGCTGCGTAGTTCTCTGAATTCTACCAGCCTCACAGATGGAGTCCAAAAGACGAAATAACAGCCTGTTCTATTCTGATTCAAGTTCTCATTTGCCTGCGCCCTGCTTTCCCAGGAGCACAGGGTGACTGATTGCAGACCTTGGACTTCTGTGGGCTTCAAATAATAGATGTGGCAAATGTATATTATGGGATGGAGGTAACCAGGAAGCCAGCAAAGGGATGGGAGGAATGTTCACCACCACACAAGCTGGGACTGAGATGAGCCTCTTCGGGGAGGGGGGGGTGGTCAATAATTCCAGTGAATAAACAGATCCAAAGCCTTGATGGATAAAATATGGGTGTAGTAGCTTCACACCCACAACAGGGTCCGGACCATAGCAGGGGGTGCAGCAAATAATCCATTGCCTACGGAATGAAGTCTGTTGAATTTCTCCTATTACTCTTAGATTACTCATTTCTTTCTTTGGTAGCATTTAGCACAATCATATTTCCACTTACCTAAGTATTTATTCGATCAATGCCCATATTCCCAACTAGAGAAGCCGGAGGATGAAGGGAGAGTGTTTACATTTGTTCATGATTGTTTCCCAAATGCCTCACCCAGGGTCTGCGTATTGTTTGATCTTAATAAATATTTGCTGGATGAATAAACAATGTCTTGATTTGCAAAGTGTAAGCTTGGCAAATACTGGGCTCAGGAGGCCTAGTGTTTAATTTGGATGGAGGTCAATGTTCCTGCCTATGGCCATTTGAGTGATTTCTTGGCAAAGCCCCGAGTTTTCTCTCTTCTCTCCTGCCCAAATGCTAAGGCACTGGCACCTTAGCATCGGGCCTTTTCTTTCTCTCTGGCTTGGAATGAAAGAGTTGATCTTTATCAAATCAGGATCCGCCAAAGCTAGATGTATCAATCCCAGCAGTCTGTCACTTCCCGAGAGTCTTGTCATGTACAACTGTAGTGATGCAGTTTCTAGCAGGGATAATGCCCAGATCACCGGCGGGTACTCGCCTCTGTAAACCTTAGCCTTTGCTGTCACTCTTGTATGGTCAGCTGGGTCTTTTCTTGAACTTCCGCAGCAAAGGTGGGAAGGCGGGACCTCAGCCTCTCCCTGCAGTGCCCAGGCCTAGCTGTAGGGCCCGTGTCTTTATAGCCTTGGCTGAGATTTCTGCTATAGCAGCCTGGGCTTCTCTGCCTTCTTCACCTTTGTTGCCCTCTCATTCTTCACTCCGGATCCAGAGGGGGCCCCTTTGCAGGATGTGACGTATTGAATTCACACTCGGAAAGGTGACCCACATCAGCACAAGAGAGGCTTTCTGTCTTCTCGGGGCTCGTTCTGTGTCTTGATGGGACTGGAGGATGCGGGTGCAGGGACGGCAGCTGAGACTTCTGGCCCGAACACAAAGGACCACGTGGGAATGAAATCGGGCCCCCTGGGGAAGTGCTGGAAGAATGAGGGGGAAGACTGTGAGAGCGTGGACTTCCGGTGTTCCTGAAGAGAAGAATCCTCACTGATTGCTTGCTGACTTGCTTTCACCGGAACGCCTTCGTGTGCAAGTGGCAAAAGCTTAATTTAACAAAGTTTAGGAGACGAAAAGAAGAGGATTTTATTAACTGGGATGACTGGCGAGTTCCAGTGCTGAAGGAAACATTTAGGCCTGCCTGGATCCAGGCACTTAGAAAAATATTGCCAGAAATCAGTCTTTCTCCCTTGGCTCCACTTTTCTTCTAGAAAGGCTTCATTCTCGGGCAGGCTTTCTACATGGGGTGGACAACATGGCTGCTGGTAGTTCGAGGCCGACATCCCTAAATGGCTGGATTTATCTGAAAAAAATGTAGGGGCCTCAGTTAGATTTGAGTTTCAGATAACGAATACATTTAAAAATATTGTATGTCATATGCATAAATATAGCCGGTGTGATGTTTGGGATATACTTATACTAAAAAGTATTAAGTCTTCTGTATTTTATCTGGTAACCCTAAGGTATCATCCTCAGAGCCAATAGCTTCAGATGAAAGAACATGACTCCCTCTCCCGTACAGTCTATTCTTAAAATGGTTCTGACTGGCCAGCCTAGGGCATTCAGTCATCCCTGTGGTTGGTGAGTTGGGTCTGTGTAATTAAAGGCCCCGTGGGGAGAGGCCATTGTCAGCCAGGTAGTATTTGTTAAATGCTGTTTTGTGCCAGGCCTCTTTCTAGGTGCTGGAGATTCAGCTGTGAGCAAGACAGAGGCACCCTGGCTGGAAGGAGCTTGCTTTCTACAATGTGAGCAGGAAGGCAATGAATACATACACTTCTGAGTAAATGGGATAATTTCATGTAGTGATGAGCATTAGGAAGAAGATGAAATCGAGTACTGTGCTGGGAAGCATCTGGCACTGCCGTGGGTTGGATTATGTGTGACACTCCCAAAGACATGGGGAAATCCTAACCCCCAGGACCTATGAACGTGACCTTATTTGGAAACAGGGTCTTTGCAGATGTTGTCAAGTTAAGATGAGGTCCTAGTGTTAAGGTGAGCCCTGATCCAATGACTGGTGTCCTTACGAGTAAAATGCGGACACAGACACAGAGAGGACAAGGCCATGTGGGATGGAGACAGACACTGGAGTGGTATATCTATAAGCCAAGGAATACCAAGGATTTCTGGCAACTACCCAAAGCTAGGAGAGAGGCATGGCACAGATTGTCCCCTAGAGTTTTCAGGGAGACATGGTGCCTGCTAACACCTTGATTCAGACTTTTAGGCTCCAAATCTGTGACAGAATAAATTTCTGTTGTTTTAAGTCACCCTCTGTGGTCGTCGATTATTGGCAGCCCCAGGAAACTATTATGGGGTAGAGGGTCAGTTGAGCCTCTGCTCAGGGAAGGCCTCTGTGAGGAAGCGGAATTGGGGGTGAGGCCTGAAGGGTGAGCAGAGACAGCTGTGGGGACATCGAGGGCAGGGCAGTTACAGGAGAAGGGCCAGAATGTGCGGAGCCCTGGGCCCAGGCATGTGAGGCCCTGTGGCAGGAGCCGAGAGAAAGGGAAATGGAGAGTGGGAGAGGGGCACTCAGATGGCCAGGAAGCTCCCTCAGGGTGGGGAGGCCAGGAACAGCAAAAGCTGGGTTTGCAGCCTAACTCTGCCCCTTCCTTACTGTGTGATCCCGTTTCTGAATCTCTTAGAATGCAGATTTGAGTTTCTTCAAACACAAAACATTCATGCAAATGCTTTTGAATCCAGGAGCTAGCTCCCAGGCCTTCTTGCTTTGTTATTTCTGTGACCTTGGATTTTCTGTGAAATTTTATTCCTCTTCTAAACTCACATAGACTTTCATCGCCTGTGATTATCATTTGCAATCTGTCTCGACCATGCTTCCTAAAATGGTTTTTGCCTTACAGACTGTGGTCCTGCCCAAGTTCCCTTGGCCTCAAACAATAGCCTTGTCCATTCCTGGTTTTGCTTTTACTGCCTCCTTCTGGATGTGAGTAGCTCACGGCTGCAAGCTGAGCTCCAGGAATGAGCGAGGACAGCACAGTAGTAAATTAGAGCTGGGAGTTAGTCTTGAGCAAACGGGTTTGCACTGAGACGTCCATCCTTTCTCTTAGGACTAAACAGCTTGCAAATGCACAGAGGCTAGGGTTGGGCTTTCATTATATGGGTGAGAAATATCGCCGACCTTGATACATGAGATTGATCACATGGCCTTGTCCTCATAAGCATCACATTGTAGTCAACTGGCCCAGAATCATGGAGAGACCTCTTCTTCTGATACTGAATAAAAATGGCTTTTCCTGGGGCGCTTGGGTAGCGCAGTCGTTAGGCGGCTGCCTTCGGCTCAGGGCGTGATCCTGGCATTCTGGGATCGAGCCCCACATCAGGCTCCTCTGCTGGGAGCCTGCTTCTTCCTCTCCTACTCCCCCTGCTTGTGCTCTCTCTCTCGCTGGCTGTCTCTTTGTCACATAAATAAATAAAAAATCTTAAAAAAAATGGCTTTTCCCTTAACCTCGTGGTTCTCAAACTTGTGTGAACATCGGCTAGGGTTCTTGTTACGGTCCAAAGAGCTATTGCCCCCCTCCTCAGAATTTCTGATTCACTGAGTCTTGGGTGGGGCCTGAGAATTGGCATCTCTAAGTTCTCAGGTGGTGCCGAAGCTGCTGGTGTGGAGACCACACCTCCCACTGTCCTGAACTAACGCAGAGAGTTGAGTGCCAGAAAACCCTCAGACCCACGGGGAGGGAGGGGGGGAGCCTCCGGGAGGATGAGGCTCAGTCAGTCAGAAAGCGAGTTCTGGTGGGGAAGTCAATGCACCCAAGTCCTCTAGAAGCTGACAATTTGGAAGACCGAATAGAAGAACTAAGAAAGGCTGTGTAGAGGAGACAACATTTGGACTGAAGAGGTGTATGTGTGTGTGTGTGTGGTGGGGGGGGTTAATGATGGGGAAAGACACTCTAAAGGCTAGGATCAGAGTGGGTGAAGAAGGCACGGAGGCAGGGAAGTGTGAGGGACCGGTGGCCAGTCCTGTGGTTTGGTCAGAACACATTCTGACCGCAAGCCACAGCCAGACACACATTTTACATTGTACACTCAGTACGATGTACATTTCCTATTACGCTTATGCCTGTATACATTTATATTGATCTGCAGCGGACCTTCGTGAAGGTTGTCCTCACATACGGAGTGCACCCTGGATTTTCTTTCCTATTCCACACAGTTCTGCAGTATGTGGAGGCAGTACTGCCTAGTGGTTAGGAACATGGCCTGTGACCCCTTGGCTGCCTGGGCTCAAGCCTGCCTTAATCTGGGGCAACTTATTCAACCTCACTGAACGCCAGTGTCCTCATCTGTAAAACCGGGAGGGCGCCAGTGCCTCCGTCATAGGGTCAGTGGGAGAAGTCTGTGAATCTCTGCAAAGTATTTAGAACAGAGCCTGCTGTAGAGGGAAAGTCATGTAAGTGTTTGCTCTTTTGCCATAAACCACATTAAAAATGCTGGTCACAATACACTCAATTGATTTCAGGAACTCCTTAATGAGCCATGGCCCGCGGCTTGAAGAACTATAGACTAGAGGTGTGGAAGCGGGGGCAAAGCAGAACGGTGGGTACGGGATCCGGATCCTTAGCAGGGAGGCTCTCTAACCCCAGAGTAAGGACTTTGGGCAGCTGGGAACCTCTCGCGGTTTTATTGGGACAGTGATGTGATCAAGGCTGCGTGGAGGAGCGTGGATCTGGCTGGAATGTGAATGCTGTCTACGGTGGAATGGAGTGGAGATATGCTATGGCCCCTGGTGACTCCCACAAGGGCAGAGCGGTGGGAATGAGGAGAGGGAAGGAACATGAGCTCTCGAGCCACGCAGTAAGCCTTGATCACCGAGGCTGAATTGCTGCTTTGTGTTGGCTAGTGGACCAGAGCTCTACCCACTTGAAGCCAGCATTTGAAGATCTGTGTCTCCCTTGTCACCCCAACTGGGAGAAGCTCGAGTGGGGGAGTTAGCTTCCTCTGAAGATGTAAATGAAATGGGAAGGAATTTAATACAAAAAAAGAGAGTTCTTTATAGCCCAGCGAGGGCTAATCTTGGGTCCACTCCTCAGCAGGTCCTTGGGTCTGGCAGCATTATTCAAATGAGATAAAATTCCTCAAAGGCCCAGGAAAGCAACTGACATGTTGAAGAATAATCCTCAGAGATTAAAGCAGCATCTGTGACCAAACCTTCACAAAAGATCTTAAACCTGAATTCAAGTTGCTAATTAGATCCTTGTTTATAGTGTTAGATTCTTTCAGAAGCTTGGTGGGGGGTAGGGAACATTTGTGGGGAGGGGGGTTGATGCATAAGAAAGCTGGTAATTAATCTTCTCCAAGGCTTAATCATATCCTGACAATTTAAATGTCGATGTGAGTTTCAAGTTGGTCTTCTCGGGAGCCTGTGATGGGGCAGGATGGAGCAAACACTGAATTCAGGCAGAGGACACATAATGCGTTTACACCAGTCAGCTATGCTCTATGCTTTCAGCAGTGGTCTTTATGCAATGCTTCTGGAACCTTTGAGAAGGCTGCAGCATGACCCAGGGGGTGTGCTGCAGGCCTCGAAGAGCACACTGTCCCAGATGCACTCTGTCTAGTGAAGTGAAGTCACAGTCCATCTCTAGAAGGAGCCCCAGTGGTTCATGATCCCAATCTTAGGTCAGGCATGGTCACTCAGTGGATAATGGTGAGATGAGGCCCTTCCAGGGGGAAGAGCCTGCAGCCTGGCCTAGCTCTTCAGTCCTTCTGGGATACTGTGTATGTGACAGCCAGTTCTGAGAACATAAAAATGGACAAAATCAGAATGAAAACTATTTTGTGCTTCTGCATGCCAAGCTCTCTTCTCTTTGACTTTTCTCATGTATCTCACATTTTCTCACGAAAGCCCTGTGACACTGGCATAGTTTCCCATCCAGGGCCTCGGGGTTTAGTGAGGTGAAGGACTTTCCAGAAGTTGCCCCACTGGCACGTGGTGGTGCCAGGGTATAAAAAATCCAGATCTTCCTGACTGGAAAATCAAATGTTTATATTATGGATTTCTGTCCTCCTCTGAGAAGAAAATATAGAAGAGCATGGAATGAAATCACCCTGAATTTTGAGCTTGGAGAGCACTATCCAGAAGCTAGGTTGTTTTGTGCCGTGAATGTCAGGAGCTATCATCTACATTGTGTTTCTGCTTGACAGTGTCTTTCTCATTTTATAATCTTTTCACATCTCATTGCAGTGTATTGCTTTGTAACACAGATCTCTACATCATTCCTTCCCATACCATTCTATCACTTCCCATTCTTTCCACTCCATCCGTCCACCCATCCATACATTCATGCATCCATGCATCCAGCCAACCCTCTATCTATCCATCCATCCATCCATCCATCCATCCATTCATTCATCCATCCATTCACACATCCATCCATCCATGCATCCATCTATCCATCCAACCAACACTCCATCCATCTATCCATCCATCCATGCATGCATCCAACCATCCATCCAACCATCCATCCATCCATAGAACCATCCATCCACCCATCCTAACCCAACTTATTTTATCCCATCCCTTTCTGTTCTTTTCCATTCCATTCCTCCCCATCTCATCCCATGCCTCCTCTTTCCATCCTTTTCCATTCCGTTCCACACCACTGGACCCCATCTCATTGTATTCCAAATAATATGACTACATTAGGAAGCAGCATGATAAATGGAAAGATTGCAAGGCAGAGAGCCAGAGAAGGAGCATTCTAGTCCCTGTCCCTGTCCCTTACTGAATTATGTCAGACCTTGAAAAATTGACTTCCCTCTCCACATACCTCAAATCCGTATCTGAAATGTGAGAGATTTTGTTTAGATTTGTGTTTTCAGTCCTGGCTGTGTTAGAACGAATTGGGGGAACTTTATAGACATACAGAACTTGTCCCTTCCCACCCCTCATACCACCCCCCAGCTATCTGGATTTAGTCAGTCTAAGGTGGGTCCTGGGCTTTGGTTTTTTTTTTTTTTAAGATTTTAATTAATTGCTTATTTAGAGTGCAAGCAGGGGGCGGGCAGAGGGAGAGGGAGAGAGAATCTTCAAGCAGACTCCGTGCTGAGTGCAGGGCTTGATCCCACGACCCTGAGCTGAAATCAAGGGTTAGTCGCTTAAGTGAGCAACCCAGATGCCCCTGGTTTGGGGTTTTTAAAAAACCATCCAAGATAAATCTAATCTACAGCCATGGTTGAGAACCACAGGGCTAGATGGTCACAAAGGTTTCATTACTCTCTATTCAATGCACATTTATTGGGCACTAACTGTATAACTGGTATTATACTAGGAATGAGGCGCATTCAGAATTAAATCTACAAAGATCTTGTCCACAAAATGTTTCTGTCTAGTGGCCAAGGATAAAAAAAAATGGAAATATGGTGTGGAAATCACAAGTTCTGGAAGTGACTCAGGTAAAATGTGTAATTAAGAGGATATAAAATGTTTAATTTTCGGGTTTCTAGTTTAATTCTGTGTGTCTTTGGGCAAGCCATTTAACATCTCTGGGCTTCTCTTATTTTCAAAGTGGAAATGATATTATTCCTCCAAATAGACCTTGGGTTAGCTAGAATAATAAGCAGCAAGCCCTACCCTAACTTGGGGGACTTGAACTTTGACTGATGGCTTCTGAGAAACTGAACAAGTCACACACATTATTTAAGAAGTCTTTGTGTGCCAGTTTCCTCAGCTGTTGTCCTTGTCTGGGAGCTGGGTTTTATGCACCACATTGGCGTCTTGTAGGAGGCGGGGTTTCCATGGTCCATCCATTCTGTTTGGGTGGGCTGAAGACAGGATCATTTGGTTCTGCTAGGCCATCTTACTCTAGCTAAAACGATGGACGTGGTGTTCAGCTCATGGGTAAGCGCCATTGTTTTCAGTTGTAAGGACAGCTTACGGCAGTCCTCAAAAGTCAATCCACATGGACCAATTCAAGTTAGCGCTTTTAACAAATATGTTTCTAAGACTGAAATCTATTTATTAGAGGAGTCATAAGTAGCTGGTTCCCCCTCATCTCCAATCCTTGGTTCCAGGGCATAATATTCACATGAACTAGGATGTCTCTCTAGATCAGGGTGGGGCTAGAGATTCTTGTGATCATAATGAGTATGGTAGGACAGTGGCTTACATAAGGGAAAGTAATAGAGTCAGGTCAGGTCCAGCTCACTTTGCAGACAAGAATGTACACTTCACGAGTCTCACCTGTGAGCATATCCAACCACCTGTTTTCTTCCTGCATCTTTTGTCAGATGTGATGGGGATTTGCTTCTTACCTGCCCTTCTATCCCAAATTTGCCCTATCAGAAGTGAGGACTTATTTATTTTTGTCCTTCTTTTTAATCTGTTTACTTTGAAATAGTTTCAAAAAAAGTTGCAATAATGGTTCAAAGAAATCTTTTATACCCTTCACTTGGATTTCCAGATTTATCAGTAGGCTTTGTCATTTCATAACTATACCTATATCTCTTTTTA
Source organism: Ailuropoda melanoleuca (assembly GCF_002007445.2). Taxonomy (NCBI): domain Eukaryota; kingdom Metazoa; phylum Chordata; class Mammalia; order Carnivora; family Ursidae; genus Ailuropoda; species Ailuropoda melanoleuca. The sequence continues at coordinate 78,222,832 of NC_048232.1, forward strand.
TCTGCGTACCAATTCGCTTTATCATTCTATATCATTATGTATGTATGTATGTATTTCTGAATAATTTGAGAGCAAGTTGCAAGCTTTATGGCCCTGCTCCTTTACCCCAAAGATTTCAATATGTATTCCCTAAAAACAGGCATTCTCTTATATAACCAGAGTATAATGATCAAAATCAGGAAATTAATATTGATTTAGTAATATCATCTAATCTATAGAACTTACTCAGATTTTATCAGTAGTCCTTATGATGATCTTTATAGTAAAAAAAACAACAACATAGTTTGCTAGTCTAGAATCCCATGGTGTATTCAGTTGTTGCTGTCTTTGTAGTGTCTTTTAATTTGGAAAAGCTGCTCAGTCTTTGCAGCTCATGACCTTGTTATGATGGAAGAGAACAGGCCAATTGTTAGTCGAATGTCCCTTAATTTCAGTTTGTCTGATGTTTTCTCACGATTCAATTCAGGTTATGCGTTTTTGGCAGGAATATCACAGAAGTGGTGCTGTGTCCTCTGTGTGTCGTGTTGGGAGGCATATGATGTTGATTTGTCCCATTCCTGGAGGGAGGCTTCATTCTTAATGGCTCAAGTCCATTTTCCCCCCTCAGTGCAACATGCAGCAAGAGAACTGCATGCAGCTTTGCAATTAGCCATCGTTAATAATTCCAAGCTCCCTCTGGCTTTCTTAAAAGATGCAGTCCAGCCCCCAACATAGTTTGAAGCGCACTGTTTTCTTTACCTTTCAATGACAGATCATCACAGTTAGACTTGTAAGAGATCTGGTTCTCCAGCTCTGCCTGCCTGATAAGGAGATGGTGAGGCTCACATGAGACAGTAAAGGGGAAAATGGTTTGTAAACTCTGATGAGTGACCAGACACCTAAGGGGCCCTGGTTGTGATGTGGATTATTTTCTTGGATTTCACCAGGAAGAAGGGTTTCAGGTGGGGACTACATGGCAGCCCCCACTGAGAACTGTCCAGGGTCCTGCTCTCCAGGGAAGAATTGCTTTTATTTCCTTTCTCAGGTTCCTCGCTCACTTTTCCTTCTGCCTCTGATCCTAGAACCTCCCGGTCTTCAAGAGTCCTGAGAGTTTGTCCTTGCTTCACTGCCACCCAGCTGGGGAGCCTGGCTGAGTCAGCAAGTTTTCTAACCTTGCTGTTTGCACCCGTGTTCAGGTTGTTAATATACATGCCTGCACTGTGTGCTGCTGGCCTCCTCCAAGTGCCGGAGGGCACGAAAATATTAACTTCTGTTCATGTAGGGAATTTGCTAGTAACTCCAATGCTTCATTAAAAAAAATTCATTCACAGAAACCTGACAAGGTTTTTCCAGCTTATCAACTTGGTTCAAATATCTTAGAGGTTATTATACCTTTGCTCACCTTGTATTTCCAGGACAGTTTAAAAATAGATCTTCCCCTGATTAAAAAGAAATCATCCTCATGGTAAAAAATCTGGAAAGATCAGAAAAGTATGAGAAGAAAATAATTTCTTACATTTTAATTCTCTGAAGCATCTACCCCCACAGCCTTTTTGGTTATGCAAGTCTTTTTTTTTTTTTCCTTTGCTGGATTTTTACCAGTATTTACAATTCTGAATGTGCCTTTTCTTCACAATGAACGAACTCTGTGTCCACTTCAGGGTCCCATTCCATTCTCTGCTCATCTGTGAAATTACCTGCTAGCCCCAAGCGGGTGGGAGAGAAGCAGCAATCTTGCCCCCGCCTCAGACTGAGCAGGAACTTGCTATGTTGGTGGGTTTATAAATCATACCATGGAAGCCAGAACCCCGGACAGTAGACACTTTGGGGTGAGATGTCTCCATCTTAGAGCCTCTGAACCCTACTTACTAGATATGTGATGCCCCGGCAGAGTTTCCTAATAACTCCAGGGCTCAGTGTGTTTATAGTAAAATAGGAAAAATGGTATCTACCTGGTTGTGTAGATCGGATAAAATGCATGTAGCTTACTCCATATATAGTATATGCTCAATTAATGGTAGTTCTAGGACCTTCCTCAGCTGTAGACGAAATCTCTTTTTCTGCTACCAGGGACCCATCCCCTTCTTATTACAGTGTCCCGATATTCCTCCAGGAAAGCCCCCTGGTCCACTCAGTTTGTGTGGCCCAGGCAGAGCTGACTTCACCCCTGGCCTCAGGGAATGGTATAAGACCCTAGTCTAAGCATGGCCCTTCACCATGTAGTATCCCTTTTGCCACAGTGGGGGGTTCAGGATGGGTACTACAGACTGAATGCTGGGGTCCCCACCAAGTTATAGGCTGAGGCCCTGACTCCCAGTGTGATGGGATTTGTAGGTCTGGGCCTTTGGGAGGTGATTAAGTTTAAAGATTATTATTATTTTTTTTTTTCAAAAGAGAGAGAGAGTGCATGCGCACATGAGCTGGGGAGGAGGGCAGAGGGAGAAGCAGACTCCCCGCTGAGCAGGGAGCCCAATGCAGGGGTGTATCCCAGGACCCTGGGATCATGACCTGAGCCAAAGGCAGATGCTTAACTGACTGAGCCACCCAGGGCCCGGGAGGTAATTAAGTTTAGATGAGGTCACGAAGATGGGACCCCATACTGAGATTAGTGTCCTTATAGGAAGAGGAAGAGAGACTAGAGTTCTCTCTCTCTCTCTCTCTCTACCATGTCAGGACACAGAGAGAAGGCAGCAGTCTGAACGTCAGGAAGAGGGCTCTACTTAGACACCACCATGCTGCCACCTTGATCTTGGACGTCCAGCCTCCAAAACTGTGAGAAAGGAGTGTCTATTGTTTGAGACCCCCAGTCTGTGGTGTTCTGTTATAGCAGCCCGAGCAGATGAAGGATGCTGGTCATGTGACCTAATCTGGGCATCAGTGAGATGCAGTTATAGAACTTTTATCGTGCCTTCTGGAAAGAAGCTCTCTTTCAGTTCATTTGAAGCTTCATCACATAAACACCAGCCCATGGGAGCTTCTGCCCTCTGTCTCCACCCTCCCACCAGTATGGAGAAGGCTGAAAATTATGCCTATACGATGGGAAGCAGAGTTGAGGGACAGAGAGACCGATTTCTGTCCACTTTCTGTAAGCAGCTGGATTCAGCCTTGCTTAAAGCTGGAATACCCTACTTTTTTCATTGAGTGAACCATAGACAGTTTACCACACTCTCCTGCGCCCCCCTTTGAAAGGCGTTTTGAGTCTGGGTTCTCTCATTTACAATCAAAAGACATTTGACCAAGACACTTTTCTGGCCTCTGCTTTTCAAAAATTGAAGATCCTATTAATCCCCTCCTCAGAGCAGATTTGCCTATGTCAGATGTGGCCCATTCAGGAGCCCACACATGCCAAGTGGTTTCTATTCCCTCAGAGCACCTCGCAGCCTGGACCTAAATGCACATCTTCAGCAAATGGGGGAGAAGCACACAGGTGCCTGATAAATCATAACACAAGTTAACTCGAGCTGCCCTGGGCGGCTTGGTCTGCTGGCTGGTGGGAGCAAAAGTTCATGTTCAATTTGCAGCTTGACTTCTTTTTTTGTGATGTACTCCTAATTAGTGTGGAAGCAGTCTTTGTACTCATCAACTATCCCCCTCTCCCCATTTTTTCCCTCTCTCCTAGGAAACCCTTCTACCGACGCATACCCTTCTGCTTCCCTTTTAAATCTTACTCTCTTATAATTAGAATAGACATGCTCAGAAAAATAACAAGACCATAACTTCGCTTGTTCCGATAAAACCCTGTGATGATATATTTTTTCCAATCAGAACCTTGTTTTTAAGCTGTTCAATCCCTTCCTATTTGAGGCCGACTGATTATACTGAAGTTACTTTTCATAGAGATTAGTGAGATTTTCATAGAGCACTTCTGTATTTATATATTCTTCTTTTTAAGAACTCATTTCAAGTCTTCCAAAGAGGACTTATTTTTGTTTCTTAACGTGCAATTGATACGGTTGTATCACTTCGTTTTGCGTTACTGACGTAAGGTACTTAAATATACACCTGACCGACATAGAAGGGATTTAAGATCTGGAAGTGTAGTGGTTTAGGCATAAGGCGTTTGTGGGGGTGGATATTATTATTTGCATTAAGGAGTTTGTTGCTATTGGTTTAGCTGCCGAGTGATGCCATCACCCCAGAGTGGGTGACTGGTCACCCGATATTCCCAGCTCCCTTCAGGATGTGGGGTACTGGATGCTACTTTGCTATTTGCTTTGAGTCTGAGTTGCTCATTCTGGGTCAACAGTAAAAGTTCCATTTGCTCTCCTGCTACTCTCATTACCTTAACCTAATTAGAAATTATATAAGTTGATAAAATGTGCATGTAGAAGGAAATAGAGCAGCGTTTCCATAAAACCTAAATTAAATTACTTGAAAAAAAACCTCAAAAAGCCAAGTCATTTAAAAATGCTGTTCAGATGTGTGCGAGATCATAGCTAGTGGCTGAGAACAATAGTAAAAATGGAGATGGGTCCCTCACTTGGACTGATTCGTGCAGTCTCGACATTTTCCTCCTGTTTGAAGGGTTTTGAAACTGGAAATTGACATGGAAAGGAGGTTCAAACAAGAGGATTGGGATTTCCAATTTGCAAGCCTCTGCTGAAAGAAAGATGTGTGTCCTATGGCAAAAGGCAAACAAAGGTGCGTTGATATGTTTTAGGTTGAAACAAAATCTTTAAGGCGTAAGTCTTTCATTTTTAAAGGTTTCTCTTTCTTTCAACTGGCTGGTTCGAATCATTCTGGATAACAAGGCTTTTATAGCAGCCCATGGCATCAGCTGCCAGCCTCCAGGCGCCCTTGCAGACAATCTCCCAGCTGGTGAAGAATGTCAAGCGGATTCCTGCCTTTCTCCCCGGCCCCCCTCCCCTCGTCTTCTCTTCTCCCCGCTGTCCCCACACTGTCATTCTTCCCCAGCAATTGTCAAGCTCCCAGCCTCCTTTTGCGTCTCAGGATTCTTGCATCTGTTTCTGCTGCTGCGTAGCAGGACGTGGAAAGCGATGATGGCAAAGTAGGGGTGGGGAAAGACGGGAGAACTATCTGCCCTTGGCTCCCCCTTGACGTTTTACCTCCCATTTTTGTTCAGTAGCCTGAAGTAGGAAAGAAAGAAAGAAAGAAGAAAGAAAGAGAGAGAGAGAAAGGGAAAGATCAGATACCTTGTCCTGTAGGGTTAATATTATACCAATAACCCCTCAGCCAGGCTACGTATAAGATCCCATTTCTTACACCACCATAACTTTTAATCTGATAAGATTGCCTGGGTCTATTTCTTGCTCTACATAGATGTTTTCTATTAAATTTGAAAGCACTTTGCCCAATTATGGCTTTGGAGTCATTAGGTTTTATTTCCATATCAGAGGGAACGAGGAGACAGAGAGTCCTGCTATCCATCTCCCTACTTACCGAGTCATCTAACCGCATGTGTGCATGTATGGGTGTGTATGGGTGTGTATGGGTGTGTATGAGTGTGTATGGGTATATGTAGGTATGTGTCAGCCTGTGTATCTGTCTTCTGTGAAATGGAGTGTGTGACACACAGTAAGTGCCTCATAAATGCTTGTTGTTTTTATTATCAATGATCATTGCTAATGTAATTAATTGATAACAATAGTATCATTGTTAACAATCGTTATCAGCTAACACTGATAACGATCTTATCAATTCATTGGTAACTGGTAATGTTCTGTTGCTGATTGTTCGGTCCAATCTGTTACTGGGGTTCTGTGGTTTTGTCTTTGGGCCAACCTCAACTTCAGGTGTCTTCCTACCCATTGATCTGTGTTTTTCCTACCCCGGTCCCTAACTCCAGTCCTGCGCTGATCTCTACGAATTCCTGTTTCTCCCGGCCTTGGATCCTCCGAGAAAGTTCTACTCCCCTGCTTAGCCCTGCACCTGGACAGAAAATAACACCAACACACCTGTTCTCTCTGCCCCTTCCCTCCATTCTTCTACCCTCTAGACTGACAAGAATCCTTTGAGACAGTCTGAAATGTCACAACTTCAAAAAATATATAAAAAAGGCAGCCCATATATGTGTGACAAGTATTAACCCTCGCTTCTGGTCCATCACGTGCGTTTCTTCCTCTACAGACCAGAACGCCCAGCTCCTGGCTCACTGAGGCTGCATTTTCCGTCTATTCTCCACTGGACCCACTTTGTCTTTCTAAGGCTGCCCCTTTGTCAGAAGGTTTGCAGGCTTTAATGAGTGGGGATGGTGCACGTGTCAGGTTTTAGAGGCACCTGCTGCCAGGACCAGCCCTCCCTAGGACGTGGGTAGTCAGAGGCTCTCTCAGTTCCTGGGAGCATGATGTGCTGGGGCCTGAAACCCACACTATCAATGCCGGAAAGGGGAGAGATCCACTTCTACAGGTGCAGTGTCAGTGGCTTGAAACAGCTCCCTGGTTCTCTCGTGCTCTGGCCCCTGTCTACCGCTCCGTCTTCAGCTCTCCAGACCCTACACACATACACCCCACCTCCGTTCCCTGCCCCTTGCCTTGCACTCCAGCAACAGTGAGTTACTCTCAGTCCCAGGACGAGCCTCACTGTCTCTTAAGGTCTTCCCTTTGCCTAGAAAACTCTCCTTCTTTCTACCTTGCCTTCACACGCTTTCCCCAGTCTCCTTGGCCAGAAACTCTTATGTACCCTTCCAGCCTCAATTTAGATGTTGATTTTTGCAGAAACCCTTCCCTATTCCCCAGACATGGGTGTCTGGCTTCGCTGAAAGCACCTTTCACAGTATTACAGAGTATTTGTCTTTTCACTTATTGGTCTCTCTCATTAGATGATCATTTCCAGCAAATTAAGATGCACGTTTATCATCGTGTCCCCGTTGGACAGGGTAGGAGCCTGATACAAATTCACAGAAGTGATGTGAATGAACGAGGGGTTACAACTAAGCTTGTTGTGGTAGGCTTATTCTGGTCACCCCAAGTGAGATCCAACCCAGCGGGACCAGCCCCACTCTGCTCAATGGAGGAGGGCTTTCCAAATCAGGCCAGAGGCCCTTTCAGCTCCAGCAGAGCTGTCCATCAGGGAGAGTTTCCATCAAAGCTGTCCATCGGCGAGAGGCCCCATTTGCGTGGCCAGCTCACCCATTCCAGAAAGGCCTCTGCAGGAAGTCAGAGACTAAGCGAGCCTTACCAGTGACTGGCGCCTGGATTTAGCACCATGAGGGGAGAGGGAGAGAAACAGACCTCATCCGTACAAGGGTATTAGGCTTTGAGACAGCAAATCTTAGGGAATTAAGAAATCTAATCAGCCCGATGCACTAAGGGGGAATCTGCAAACTCCCGCATGTGGAAAAAAGCCCAAATATCCTCAGGGAGATCCTAATTAAAGCACAGCCGATTACAATTCCTCAGAAAAAGGAAAATGAAAGGACTAAGAAACATCTGCTGTGGATTCATGAAGGACTGCTCAAGGATGCAGAGTGGGAGTGAAAGAAATTCTCGATGGCGCCGAGGAGGCACAGCGCATGTCTGTTCTCCATTGGGCAGAGCTGGGGTTGGGGGGGATGGGGCCTGGTACACAAAGGCAGTGGTTTAGGATGGCTTTGACCAATGGGACAAAACAGGAGAGACCACGGTTTGGTGGACATGAAAGGGGAAGGCCAGGCTCCCCGTGTAAGCAAGAAGGGCCGAATGACCTCTCCAGCAGTCTTCCAGTTGCTTGGCAACCAGTGAGCCAAGTCTAAGCCCCGCCCTTGAGTAGGAGGGAATGTGCCTGACACCCACTTCCCCAGGTTTCCCCCTGGTGGGCATCTGGTTATCCCAGGGCTCCTCTAAATGTCTGGCAGCTAGGCTCAATCTGTGTGGTATCTGAGTCTAAAATGTTTATTTTCTAACATGAGGCCACTCTCAGGCTCACGGCCCCATAGAAAGGCAGAGCAACAGGTGGGGGTCCCTTCCCTGGAGGCCAGTCCCAGACGATGTCCAGCTGTGACCAGGTCTAAGCACCCCTAGCTGCAGGGTACAGAGATTACAGGACACCCATGAACTGTTGCTCGTCTGCTAGTGCATCAGGGGACAGCCTGGGGATTGCCCCAGACCCTGTCCCTGATGTATTTCCAAAGAGAAACAGTTTAGACCTGACTCGAGGAAGTGTTCAGATAGCTTCAGTGTAACTTGGGATGGCTGAACTGGAGGAGAGCGCAGCGGAGCGGTCACACAGCCCCATCTCCCACCAATACAGACACTTAAAAAGTAAAAACCCAGGGAAGATTTAAGCCACAATTTCAGGTAAATAGTGATTTGGAGAGAATTTCCAAGGGGTGATATAGGACCTACACACTATTGAAATGCGGAGAAGGCAGAATCATCAAGGCAGAATTTCCAAAGGTCAGCCAGAGCCAGGAGAGCGCTCTGGGAGTGAAGGGCAGGACAGGAAAATTCTAAAACCGTTGGAGAGAGACAACTTCTCAGACAGTGGTATCCAGCAAGACAGATGGAGCTTACCTCAGTGGTGTGGTTGGATCTCCAGCCGTTCAGGTAATCTGATGTATAACAGACTACCCCCAAAACATAGCAGCCTGGAACAACCAGCATTTCATGGTGGTATCCAGTGACATCACTGCTCAGGAATTCAGGTAGGGCTCGGCTGGATGATTCTTCTGCCCATGGAATCAGCTAGAGTCACTCACGGTGTGCAGATGGTGGTGGCTGCACTGTAGGGTCGGATATGACTTATTCACACGTCTGGTGCCTTGATGATGAGAGCAGAAAGGATGGCCTTGGTCAGGTCCTTCTCCTTCTCTATGTAGTCTCAGTGGCCGCCTCTCTAAATTCCTCTCTTCCAGAGCCAACAGACTTCATAGCTAGCTCTCAGGGCTACCAGGCAGCATTCAAAGAGGCCCACACAGACGCTGTAAGATGTCTTATGTCATAGCCTCAGGTGTCCCCCGTGTCATTTCTTTCTTTTTTTTTTTTTTAAGATTTTATTTATTTATTTGACAGAGATAGAGACAGCCAGCGAGAGAGGGAACACAAGCAGGGGGAATGGGAGAGGAAGAAGCAGGTTCATAGCGGAAGAGCCCGATGTGGGGCTCGATCCCATAATGCCGGGATCACGCCCTGAGCTGAAGGCAGACGCCCAACCGCTGTGCCACCCAGGCGCCCCCCCCCGTGTCATTTCTGTCACAACCCATTAGTCAAGGGAGTCCTTAAGGCTGGTATGGATTCAAGGGGAGGGGAATTAGATCTCACTTCTTGAGGATTCACTTCCAGGACAAATATTTACAGACTGCCCAGCCTGTGCCAGGCCTTTGCTAGCTGCTACAGGTGGTGGCGAAGTGAATTACTCATGCTCCAAACCAGGGGAAGTTCATGTTCACGTGGTGAGATAAAAGCTAGCAAAGGCAGGAGCTCAATGATAAAAGGCCATAGAGAAAAGGTAGCCTCCCTCAGAGGTTGGAAAACTGTGGCCTCTGGGCCAAATCCGACTTGATACTTGTTGTTATAAATAAAGTCACAGTGAGCACAGCTGTGCTCATGTACTTACGTGCTGTCTGTGGCCGTGGTGAGTAGTAACAACAGAAATCACGTGATCCAAAAAGTCTAAAATAGTTACTCTCTGGCCCTTTAAAAATTTTTTTTAAAAAAAGATTTTATTTATTTATTTAAGAGAGAGAGAGCATGAATGGTGGGGAGGGGTAGGGAGAGGGAGAAGCAAACTCCGCGATGAGCAGGGAGCCTGATGTGGGGCTCAATCCCAGGACCCTGAGATCATGACCTGAGCTGAAGGCAGCTGCTAAAATGATTGAGCCACCCAGGCGTTCCTACTCTCTGGTCTTAACAGAAATTAAATGTTTGCTGATTCCTGAGCTAACTTAAGCAGTGTGGCTGAATGCTAGGAACCATAAATTCAACTTTGGGACAATTGTTCAGAATCCTTAAGTATATTTGGATATTGAGCCTTGATTTCCCCCTTACTTTCATTTTCAAATATATTTTTTACTTATTGTGGTTTTGATTTGTATTTCCCTGATGGCTAGTGATGTTGAACATTTTTTCATGTGTCTATTGGCCATTTGTATGTCTTTTTTGGAGAAGTGTCTGTTCATGTCTTCTGCCCATTTCTTGACTGGATTATTTGTTTTTTGGGTGTTGAGTTTGATAAGTTCTTTATAGATCTTGGATATCAGCCCTTTATCCAAAATGCCATTTGCAAATATCTTCTCCCATTCTATGGATTGTCTCTTGTTGACAGTTTCCTTTGCTGTACAAAATCTTTTTATCTTAATGAAGTCCCAAAAGTTCATTTTTGCTTGCCATCAGGGAAATACAAGTCAAAACCATAGTGAGATACCACCTTACACCTATCAGAATGGCAAAAATTAACAAGACAGGAAACAACAAGTGTTGGTGAGGTTGTGAAGAAAAGGGAACCCTCTTACACTGTTGGTGGGAATGTAAGCTGGTGCAGCCACTCTAGAAAACAGTATGGAGGTTCCTCAAGATGTTAAAAATAGAGCTACCCTATGACCCAGCAACCGCACTACTGGGTATTTACCCCGAAGATACAGATGTAGTGAAAAGAAGGGGCACATGCACCCCAATGTTCATAGCAGCAATGTCCACAATAGCTAAACTGTGGAAGGAGCCGAGATGCCCTTCAACAGATGAATGGATAAAGAAGATGTGGTCCATATGTACAATGGAATATTACTCAGCCATCAGAAAGAACGATTACCCACCATTTCATCGACATGGATGGAACTGGAGGGGATTATGTTAAGTGAAATAAGTCAAGCAGAGAAAGACAATTATCATATGGCTTCACTCATATGTGGAACATAAGGAATAGAGTGGAGGACCACAGGGGAAGGGAGGGAAAACTGAATGGGAAGAAATCAGAGAGGGAGACAAACCATGAAAGACTCTGGACTCTGGGAAACAAACTGAGGGTTACAGAAGGGAGGGGGTGGGGGGATGGGGTAACCGGGTGATGGGTATTAAGGAGGGCATGGGTTGGGATGAGCGCTGGGTGTTATACAGAACTAAGGAATTGTTGTACACTGCAACAAAAATTTGTGATGTACTATGTGCTGGCTAACTGAACATAATAAAAATATATACATTTTTTACTTTTCTGTATATTCTGTAAAATTTTATTTATTTAGAAACTTCTATATGTAAACTCTGTATTAGGTCTTATAGTGGAAAAATCAAATACAGACATAACAAAGCAGAAAACAAGGCAAGAATATGGGAAAGGAACAAGGTCGAGAAAAACCATGTGCCAGGATTCAGGTATACTACTAATTTAAATGCCACAATAACCTTATGAAATAGCTATTAACAGACCATTTTATAATGTGGAATTTAAGGCTCAGAGAAATAAAAGAACTCCTTAACCAAGGTTAGTTGATAAGTAGTGGAATTGAAATTCAATTACAGATTCATCATGTCAGCTATCCACTGAGGTTTTATTTACTCATTTATTTTCTGTTACTGTATTTTCCATTTCCACAATTTGTATTTGGTTCTTTTTCAGATCTGTGGGTAACAGATTTCATGCTTACTATGAATTAAAAAGTTTATAGTAAATTATTTTGTAAACTACTAAAAATTTCATCAATACTGTATTATCAATGCTTTCTTCCTTTTTCTCTTTGAATATTTTATTTATTCATTATTTATTTTTTATTTAAATTCAGTTAGCCAACATATAGTACATCACTAGTTTTTGATGTAGTGTTCAGTGATTCATTAGCTGCATATAACACCCAGTGCTCATCACATAATGTGCCCTCCTTTGAATATTTTAAATATACTTAAGTTGAAAGCCACATCCTCAATCTGGCCTGGACTCCAAAATTGTCAGAAACCTGAGCAAAGTGTAATAAATACACTGAGAGCTAGAAAGACAATTGAATTTCACTCAACCTGAGTTCTATGTCTGCAGAAGTGTGGCTGTTATAATGTTTTTGTTTATTATTATTATCCTTGGTTCTAACGTGGGGTTTGACTCGGACATTTGCTTCATTGACTGGGTTCCCTCAATATTTATTCCTCCTGTAGTTTGCAATTTTTTTTTTTTTACTACAAGCTTGTCTTCCGTGGTAGCTGTTTCACTTTGTGAATCCTATGTGTCCTGACTTATGCAAGCATCCCATTGAGTATTTTACCAGTGGCCTCTACAGAGGACTGACAGAACTGATCTGTTCTGGACCAGCCTTTTTGTATTTCCCCATTTGGGGTTCCAACAGCACATGGACAGTGTTAATTTGGATGCTGTGCTAATGGCAAGGTTTGGAGCTTCCATTGCTCAGTGCTGACTTTCTCTCCCTCTAGCTCAGGTGATCAGCAAGTTTTATTGTTCTTCTCCAAGCAGTGGAAGGGAATAAAGATCATGTGTTTTGTTTTTGTTGGTTTTTGGTTTCCACATATCAATCAATGTTATCTCCTTCTGTGCCATCTTTTGAATGGAGATCTTTTAAATTACATTTTTATGACTGCAAATGTTAGAATTAGCTGTTTTGACTCTTTTTGTGGTTATCCTAGATGTTCAACATGTATACTTAACTTAAAATGGTCCAAAGTTTATCTTTATTATCTTCCTGAACAAGGGTCATACGATGTTTTTATGCTGCTTACCCTCCAATAATAAAATGATGTCCCCATTTTAGTTCTTAAACCTCACAAATAAGACATTTGATTGATTTGTACATTCCTAGGTTGTATTGATTCACACGTTAATTTTTTCCCTCTCACCTTTGCACCTTGAATGTCATGCCTTTTTTATGGCTCATTTTTCTTTTCAAAATACATACCATGAAGTTCTCTTGGTAGTATATACAATTTTGGGGGGGTTTCTGCCTGCAAATGTCTTTATTTCACTACTTCTCTGGAAAAAAATGGTTTCTCTGGATACATGTATTCTAGTTTGATGAGGATTTTCTGTCACTACTTGCAAGATATTGTTCTATTGACTTCTGACTTCCATTTTTGTGGATAAGAAGTCAGCTTACAGTCCATAGCCTCTTTGATAGTAATGTGCATTTTTGTTTTCTGGGGTTCATTAGATTGAATGCATCTATGAAATTGTGCCTTTTAATGATTCTGAAAATTTCTTGGATAGTAATCTTCATAAGACTGCCTTCTCCCTAGTTTTTCCATCAGCTCCTCATGGACACCCATTGGTTGTTTGTTAGACCTTCTTGCTGTATTCTCTATGAGTCATTTTACATATTTCCTGTCTTCTGTCTTTCTTGACTACAACCTTGGAAATTAATTAAACCTATTTTCCAGTTCAGCAAGACTTTCTTCATCTCTGTATAATCTGCCACTTCATCTATTTGTAGAGTTTCTGATTTACATTTATTACTTCCAAAAGTTCCATTTGCTTATTTTTAAATATTTCCTGGTCAGCTTTGATAGTTATTTTTTGTGGAGGGGGGTGGAAAATAGTCTTTTGTCATACTTTCAATACCCTATTTTATTTCTTTAAATACATTATTTATATTTATTTTAATTTCCCTATGTCAATTCCAACACCGAGAGTCTTTATGAGTCTAGTTCTGCAATTTGTGGTTGTGTTGATATTCATGATTTGAATATTAATCATAGTGACTTGATTCTACATACTATGTAATTTGTTACTATCAGTGTATATTCCCTGCAACATCATTCCTCAGGGGCTTTTCAGGGAGGATTCGACTTATATTCTGCTGGGACCCTGGGGCACTACCACAACATTGGACTACTTTCAGCTACATTTTTGGTTTGGGCTATTTTTTGGACTACGTATCAGATATGAATTCTGGACCCAAACTCTTGTGCTGATAGGCTTACGTAGAGACTCTTGAGGAGGTTTTAATTTGCTTTACCCAGCGATAAACAAACATTCCAATCTTGCTTTCTGGAAAGCAAGTTTTTTTTTTTTAATTATTTTTCCTAAATCCATTTTGAGAATCATTTGTCTCTAGATAGGGTTCCAGGTTCAACTCCCCTGGCACGCCTCTCCCAACTGCAAGTCCTACATTTTGTCTACTGTCCCCTTGGTGCATAGATTGTTAAAATCTAAGTTCTTGGTTGCCAAGAATTGGCAGATAGTTCTAGAGAAAGCAATACTTTCTCTTCTGGACCCTCTTTGTTTATTTTCTTATCATTTCTAGCCCCTGGAGAATTAACTCATTTCTTATGCTTTATTCAGAATTTGTATGAATTCTGTGCCAGGAAGGTTTCTCTGGTCGCTCAGGAACGGAGGTGTCAGTCTCTGTTCCTGTAAGATATCAAACCCAAGGTCCAGATCCTAAGTCTCATGTTTTATTCTAATACCAATTTAGATATTGACCTCAGTCCCTGCTCGCCTTTTGGCTTTAAATTCCCTCTTTTTAGCAGCTGGGAATCTCCCTATTGCTTTCAAATGCAGCTGTATTTTTGGCTTTGTTATTATTATTTTTATCCAGGAATTCTATATGAGAGGCCTTGAAGCATCGTAGTTAAGAGCACAGCATCTCATGCTGAACTGCCAGGCTGTCTTGGCTCTACCACCCTCCAGCTGTAAAAACCTGGACAAGTAACTTAACCTCTCTGTGTACTTGATTGCCTCAGTGATAGAGTAGACATAACGTTGTGCTTACCGCATAGAGTTTCTGTGAGGGTTCAGGGAGTCGGTCTACATAAAGCACTTAGAACGGTCCCTGGCATGTGATTAGTGCTGCATAATTGTTAATGAGTATCAATAGGGTATAGTTAGACCAGGAGCCTGTCTTCCTGCTTCCCTTCAGGTTTTCCCAAATGGACCTAACTCCTTCTAAAGCCCATCTTCTTTCCCTCACACGGTGACGTCTACCCAGGGCTGGGAGAGGAGCTGTGTGAGTCTCGTGGGACAGGACTGAGACCTGCTTGCTAAATTAGGGATATAAGGTAGAGAGACACTTGACTGTTGAATAATAAAACAAAACACCACTTCATATAATTAGGGGAATAAAATTAAAAGCAAGTCATCTGGAGGTATTTCTGTGATGGACCCCTTCCTTGGGTAATAAAAACTGGTCTTCATGTTTGTGGCAGGGTGGACCTGTGGGTAGAGGTTAATTGCCCACAAAATTTAAGTTAATTTAGGTTGGAGGGAGAGCAGAATCTCAGGAACTCAGCACAGTGCACAGTACCTCATACATCACATCAGTGAATACTTGCTAATCAGAAATTAAACACCACTTGAACCTATCCCTCTTTTCTAGGGATCAGATAGATTTTTTTCTAGACTCAGATTCTGGCGATGAACTAGAAGAACATAGGCAAAGTTAGATGAACTGTCTTGTGAATTTCGCCTGCGTGTAGAAAGGAGCTCTGCTACTCAGTTCCTCTGTGTTTACCATACAGGAAATGTAAACTAAGTAGCAGACAACAAAGGTATCCAGTGGGGAGACATCTCGTACAGAGTGCCACCAGGGAGGCATTGGGTAACGCTCTATTTTAGATTTTTAATTAATTATCTGAAAGAGAGATCCGGCAGTGCTATTGGGACTTGCAGGTGTGTTTCACCAGGAAGGATGGCACAGTGGCACAGAGGAGGAATGGAACCAAAGGGGCTGGAGCCACGGGGGGAGTGACAGTAAACCAGGGCAGGGAAGTGGGCAGCTGCCTTCTACCAGCTGTGGTCGGCATGCAACCCTTAATGGATGAGCCCTCAATGAGGTAGGTCTTGGCTTCTTCAAGATGTCTGGTCTACCAGTTGGTCCCAGCTCTTTGACCAGACCTCCACCCTGTTTCCATGGTACCTGCACCCCTCATGCTGAAAGGAGTATTGCCCAGTGTTTAAGAGTGAGTCGGACAGACTGGGTTTAATTGTCAATTTTCAGGAATGTAATCTTGCGTAAATTGCAGCCTCTCATCTGTAATTGTCTCATCTGTACAATCATGGTGATCATGGCTGGGATGAGGCAAAGGTGAGTAAGGAAACTAGTGGATAAAATTTAAGAGACAACCATGCTCTGGGTTATGCTGGTGCAAGGATGCCACTGGCTCATCCCTGAGAATGAGTGCCTCCTTCAGTGTTTAACCCTAGGCACCCCACTTCCTCACCCCAGTTCCCCAGCCCTGATGATGATTGTATCTATGCCATAGGGCTGCAGTGAGAATTAAAAAAAAATCACACACACGAAGTAATTAACAGAGTGCCTGATACATGGGAAGTGTGAACATTCATGTCCCTTCCTTTCCTAGTTCCAGAGTGCCAGTCTCACCAGACTCTGGGAAAGTGACCCTAGGAATTTGTTAGAAATTTCAAGTCTTTTGAAGGGGAGAAAATCATCCTAGAGAAAATAGATGCTTGTCCTGAGAGCAAAGAGGAAAATAAGCTCACAGCATGGACCCTCTGAGTAGCTGACATTTGTAAATGAGAATATACATTGTTGGATACAGAAATGGGATATTTTATTGTGTGTTTTTCACTAGTCGTAAGTACTTAAACACCATTGCTCCTGCTCAGTGGCCGTTTGCCTCCTTCTTCCTTCTGAAAGAGGCCACGTCTCACAACAGAAGCTTAAAATTATAGGTGCTCACTTCCTCTGACTCCCTTGCAGCTATGGTAGGAGCATATGAACCTATTTTAGGGTGTTTCTGGGGAGAATTTCCTTCCCTAATGAAGAAAGATGCCTCCTGGTCATACAGCCACCAGTAGGGAAGGAGGGGAAACGAAGATGGGAAGGTTTGGCCCAGTTGTGGGCCTGCCTGAGTCTTTCCCCTTAGTCCCTTTGGAAGGTGGGGCTGGTGATTACATGGGCAAAAAGCTGCAGAGGGCGGCCCTTGGCAACCACACTGAACAAGCCCTGGGGAGTTTGTCAGCGGAAGTGCATGCTAGAAGCAGTCATGGACACTTATATGCAGACGATGTGAGAGATGGAGAAAATCAACAGCACCGTGCCTTCATCTGAGGGTGCGAGGGGGACAATGAGAAGAAATAATCAACAAAGCCTGAGATGGATGAAGTCAATTACAGAAGGTAACATGGCAGGGGTGGATTTAGAGCTGGGAATCCAGAAAATCACAGAACGTGTTTGAGCCAAGGAAGGATATGAGAGATCTTCACATTTTGTGTTTTCTAATTTAAATTGTACATTAAAGATAAACAACCCTTTTCTGAAAAAGGCCCAATAGCAAACATTTCTGGCCTCATGGGCTGTCAGTCTCTGTTGCAACTACTCAGTCTGCCATTGTAGCATGAAAGCAGTCACAGGCAATGAATACGTGACCAGGCATGGCTGTGTTCCAATAAAACTTTATTAACAAAAAAATGGTGGGCCGGTTTGGCCTGTGGGCTCTAGTTTGCCAACTCTTGCTTAGGGTTCTAGAAAGACAGAAATGTAGGCATTACCCTCTGCTAGGCACTGTCTGGGCCCTGGGAATACACAGAAGAAAAAAAATCACTGACTTTCTCTAGGATTTTATAGCCTTCCCTCTCCTGCTTTTTCAGTTCCTTCTTTTTTATATCAACCACTACCATCATCAGCCTCCTTCATTAAGTGTCTTCTTTTTTTAAAAAAAGATTTTATTTGTTTATCCTAGGGGGAGAGAGAGAGAGAGAGCAGTCATGTGTCGGGGTGGGTGGGGACGGAGGGAGAGAGAGAAGCAGACTCCCTGCTGAGCAGGAAGCCCAATGCGGGGCTTGATCCGAGGACCCCAGAATCATGACCTGAGCAGACGCTTAACTGACTGAGCCACCCAGTCAACCCCATGAAGCATTTACTATGGTTCAGCCCCAATTTTAGGAGCTTTATGTATGTATTATTTTTAAGCTTCCAACAGTCCCTCAGTATAGGTATTATTACTCCCATTATGCTGACTAAGGAAATTGGGGATCCTCCTTGCCCAAAGCTCTGGAGCTCATAGGTGCCAGACCTGGAATGTCAGCTTAGATCTTTCGTATTTTTTTATGTGTGTGTGTGTGAAAGGGATTGTGGTTATTAAGTCTGTAGATCAATTGGAAAGAATTCACTTTATTTTTATTTTATTTATTTATTTATTTATAAGAAATTTTTATTATGTTAGTCACCATACAGTACATCCCTGGTTTTTGATGTAAAGTTCCATGATTCATTAGTTGCGTATAGCCCCCAGTGCACCATGCAATACGTGCCCTCCTTACTACCCATCACCGGCCTATCCCATTCCCCCACCCCTCTCCCCTCTGAAGCCCTCAGTTTGTTTCCCAGAGTCCATAGTCTCTCATGGTTCATTCCCCCTTCGGTTACCCCCCCTTTCTTCTTCCCTTTCTTCTCCTACCGATCATTTATGGAACATAAGAAGTAGGAAGATCGGTAGGAGATCTTTCATATTTCAAAGTACTTGCTGATTCTAAGATGTGCTATGGATTCAGAAGAGGGGATCTGGGGACACGCTGCCCGGAAGGGAATTCCAACTGTGTGACTTTGGACAAGTTATTCCAGTTCTCTGTGTCTCATTTTCCTCATCTATAAAAGGGGGACAGTAAAAGCAGTTTCTTCATGGGCTAGGTGATGAAAACTAGCTAACATAAGTAAATCTCGTCAGGACAATTCAGGGCATGTAATGGGTGCTACGTAAGTACTAGCTATGATTGTTCTTATTAACAGGGGATCGACACGTGTGGAGCAGAAAGTTATGGCACCTTGGGTAGATATCACAAAGGCTCTTACAATGTAAGGAAATGCTCCTTCACTGCAGGCAGCTTTGCTCCCCAGGGGGCATTTGAAAACATCTGGATACATTTTTGATTGTCATCACTGGGGAAAGGGGACAGCTATTGGTATCTAGTGGGTCAGGCCCAGGATGCTTCTAAATAGTCTACAATGTACAGGGCAGCCCCCCCTCCCCCAACAACAAAGAATTATCTTACCCCTTGATGTCAATGGCGTCAAGGTTCAGGAACACTGTTGTAATGTTTTGAACAATAAACAAGAACCGGTGGACCCTGGACTGATGTATTTGGGCTCAGCCCAAGAATTGTTTAGGGCAAAAATGGGGTAAGAACACCGATCTCTACAGTCCAGATCTTGAGTTCTTTCTCCTCCACCACATTGCCCCAGGGACAACTGTGGAATGAGCAATGCCAAGCCAGGCTGTGGGAACCCTATGTGCATAAGCTTAGAAAGCAGGGAAAAGAGACCGCAGACCTTTGGTCTGGGACAGACGTCCTAATTCATTTGATGTAGATAGTCTCTGTGTGCAGGAGTCATGAGGGACAAGGGAAGGAGGTGGGAAAGGGCCCCTAGTGAAGAGCTCAGAGTTGGGAGAAGAGGGAGCCGTGCTGGGCGTTTGAGCAGAAGAGTGATGCCCAGCTATCAGGAGCAGGGAGGTTCTGTGAAGGAAGCTACTGGAATCTGATGGATCATCTGGTCGGTGACTGCAGTACTCTTTCTGGAGGGTTGAAGGCCCCAGACAAGGTGGACGAGAGGGAAGAGGTGACTCAGAGACCTGGTGGAGGGGCCTCCTTGGAGCTGGGACATGGCATGTGTTCTGCCTTCAGTCAGAGACAAATGGGTGCTAAAGGCCTCTGGCCATGCGTACAAACCTTCTTCTGCACGGCCCTGAGGATTCGGTGCCGGCTAATGAGGTTTTCTGGAGGGCTGTTAAAGATCATTAAAAAGCAGTTTTTGCAAGCTCAATATTAGTTTTTAAGTAGTTAGCAGGGGTGAGCCCTTACCGCTCAATGTTAACCAAAGCGAGTGATGAGTTGCCACTCAGGACACAGAGGGAGGCAGGGGTAATCCCTCAGATCCCGTGGGCGGTGGGCGGTGGGGGGTGCCTCCGAATCACTGCTACACCATTTATTTCCATCTGAGTGACAAAACGCTTTTCGAACACTCTCTCCATTCCTAGAATTGTGCTCAGCATTACAGAGTAACGCTAATAGTGATAATAGTGACAACAATAATTATAATACTGGAAATTTATTGAGCACTTACCATAGATTAAGAACTGTGCGAAGTCCTTCATAGAAACAGAAGACATTCCCCCTAATCCTGCAACTCTGTTGCAAAGTGAGTATTATTAACCCCATTTTACACGTAGGGATTTTGAGATGATAAAAACAGAATCGAGGTCCTTAGACTCTCGTGATCTAATAGGGCAAAAATGCTTAAGCAAATCAATGTTCTATCCTATTAGATTGGAAATTCCCATCATTGCTGCCATTTATGAATTACTTTCAGCGGCCCAGGTACTGTTCTACTCTCATTCCAGATAAAAGCTCATTTATTTCTCACAAAACACTAGGAGGTAGCTACTATAATTCCCATTTTCCAGATCGGGAAACCGAGGCAGAGCACTTCTAAGGAAACTTGCCTCAAGTTAGATCATGAGTCAGAAGAAAAGCCAGATCCAAGCTCAGGCATTTAGTTAGTTCATCTAACAAACTCTTTATTCACCCTTAGAATATCTTAACACAAATATGGGTCTCAGAGACTTGTTGCAAGGATCCAACCATCCTATCGCCATAAAATATTTAGCGGAGCACCTGCCATATATTGTGGGCTTCATAACAGCCTCATCCAGGTGTGTTGTTCACGCCTTTATCCTCAGCGCCGAACACCTGCCCAACACAAGAGAGGCACTCGATAACTATTTGTCGAATGCATGTTGAAATGCCAGCTCTCAAACTCTCCCTTATTGTTACTGTGGAGAGATGAAGGGTGGTTTTACATCACAGCGTCTGGAAGAGTTTTTGATGTGGCTACGGGGAGTAAGGTGTGTGAGTGTAGGCAAAGACAAGGTGGGGAAACTTCTCTGGAAGGAGGTAGGATGGCTGAACCGCTGCAGGGGTCAAGCCACATCCCAAGCTTGGGAAAGCTCTTTTGAGGTGTCTGGGGTGGAGACATGTGTGTAGCAGAGGTGGTTGCCATAGAAACCAACACATTCACTCCGTCGAGGAGGTGGGCACACCTGGGGAAGAAGATACCTTTGGCCTAAGAACAAAGGCCAGGTTTCCTCTGCAGCAGGTGCTGCTCCCTGGGTCCATAGGAGAAAGGCAGCCCATGAGAGGGAAGAGTAGGGAGTATTGTCAGAAAACGGGGAGGTCATTTCAGAAGTCCAAGGTGAAGAGTTTTGGGAAGGAGGTCATCAACAGTGTCAGACTCTGCGAAACTCTCTTTCAGGACTTGGCTGGACAAGGGCTAACCCACAATGCCTGGTCCAGAATAGGCATACGTAGGTGTTGAGTGAACCTGCCAAAAATCAGAAAGGGAGCATCTGGGATTTGGACTGCAGTGTTTGACCCCAAGCCTGAGCCACCAAATCCTCTGTAAGTCACCTCTTAACACTCCTGTGTGAACACCCCAAGCTCCGCCTCGCATATCTCCTGAGTGTATCTGTGTTCGTGTCCTTACTTCTTCCTGGAGTACCCATCCTCGACCTATGTCGGTCCAGACTTCTGCATTTTGTTTTAAAGGATCCGGAATTCTTTCATCATGAGTCCTATCTAATTCTTCCCAGCCATAAGTCATCATAGATTTTTCTCTTGATTTTTCTCCTCCATAATTGTCTTGTAACACTGAGTTTATTGTACTTTTTATGACACAATTGTCTGTTGTTTTTTGAGCCGGTTGGGGCCCTTTAGGGCAGGATGGTTTTCTTGATCACGGCATCCCCCTTGACACTTAGCACTGTGCTTGAGACACAACACGGAATCAGTAACTCTTGTTAAGTTGAAATAAGACATAAACAGGGTGTATTTCTCTCCTGTATTACCTCCAAGTGGGTCTTTCGAGATTCCTGGTGTCTATAGAGCCAAAGTTTTCATAAAATTTACAGGAGGGTCTAAAAATGCCCTCACCCAAAAGGAAAGGTGCCCAAAAGAGTGGAAAAGTGCCCAGTGTACATCAGCAGGGCACTAGTTGAATAAACCTTGAGATATCCACGCAGCTTTAACAGGGAGTGTGTTTGCAGACAACAGTGGAGGGGCCTCTGGAATGTATCCTGGGCCAAAGCATGCAAATTAAGCAAAGTGGAGAAAAGCATGTGCAACTTAGGAAAATGGGGACGAGGATATAAGTTTTATATGCATATATATATATATATATTTATTTATAATAATGATAGGAAGAGAAACCAAAAACAGATGAAAAAAGGTTATATGTACCTATAAGGGCAGGGAAGAAACAAGCTGAGGGAAACTGGGGAACCCAGGAGCCAGGAAGACATTTTACATAATTGCGAAGCAAAATCAAATCTGGCACACAGCAGTCTCCGAAGATTGAAAGCAAAGTGAAAGAAATGAATTTGTGTGTTAAACAAATAGAGAATTGTTTCAAGTGGCTTCAAAATGCAGTAGTTCGACTGCCTCTCTAGCGGCATATACTCTGCGGATAAAAACACTGGCAAAATAAACGTAAACATCTGTAGCAATCCTCATGCTGGTGTGGCATTGATGTGGTCCTTCTAGGAGCTGTGCGTGTGCGCGGTGAGATAAAGTAACAGCTCGTGCTGGTGTCCTTGAGAACCAGAACCATTAGTGTGGCGGAAAGATATGAAGGTGTCCGCTTGAAGAGATTAAGTCAAAGCCCCTTAGTCCTGAATTTGATCTGGATGTTGGAACGTGACTCCTAATGAAATTCTTCCCAAGAAAAAAGAACACAAACACCTTGTGATTTCCAGCTTGGCCCACTGGAAACGTCTGGAGGCAGTGACCAATCCTGCAGAACCCACAGTGTGGTCTCCGGATACCACTTCCCAATAGAAGAGAGCAGCGCTATCACCATCTAGCATATTCTGTATTTAGTTCATTAAAAAACAAAACAAAACAACAACGAATCTGCCCTCTTCCACACAAGCTCCACGAAGGCAGGCACTTTTTGTCTATCGTTCGCTGCTGTATCGTTAGTTCTACTAGGCACTCAATAAATAGATGTTGAATGAACAAAAGGATGGTGGGGAATGCTAAGTGGTCCAGCCACGGATGCCAGCTCGATTTGCTCTGCATTCTTTCCAGATCATAGTAACCCAAGAGCAGTTTCTCCTACATGAGTCCCCACAAATAGTAAAACTATCTCCTTCTCTTCTCTTCTCTTCTCTCCTCTCCTCTCCTCTCCTCTCCTCTCCTCTCCTCTCCTCTTGGGTCAGTGGGTTTGGTTCCTGCCTAGCCCCCATTCTTGTTCTCAATTCATTTTCCCCGCTGGAACTTCATACAAAGAACAGGAGGATCATTGCAGAGGCTGGAGGAGGAAAGGGGTCTCATCATATCCTCTTTCAGATCAATCAGGGTCACTAGCTCTCACTACAAAGAGAAAAAGCCCAAGCTTTTTTCTGATTCTTGTCTATCCTAATTTCCACTGGTGCTTTTTGCAATCTATTAGTGGTTGGAAGCACCAAGATGCTCGAATGTGACCAGGATTCATAAAAAATATATAATACAAAGGATAGAGGATGTTCAGGTGGCGTCAGGAAGTTTCAGAACGTATTGTTCCCTGAAACTTTTGTTTTGGTTAAGTATGTGTCATTCATGGGTCTGCGTGTCAAGTCTTGATGTCAAAAGCATTCTGTACAAATATTCATCCTATCTTTCTCCTTCCCTTCCCCTCCTCCTTATCCTCCTTCTCCTCTTCCTCGTCCTTTTGCCTCTGTGTCTGTCTCTCTTCTGAATCACTGGAGGACCTTGTTAAGAAGAGATATCTGATTCTTTGCTTCTCGGATCTCTCTCTCTCTTTTTTTTAAAGATTTATTTATTTATTTGACAGAGAGACAGCCAGCGAGAGAGGGAACACAAGCAGGGGGAGTGGGAGAGGAAGAAGCAGGCTCATAGTGGAGGAGCCTGATGTGGGGCTCTATCCCAGAACACCGGGATCACGCCCTGAGCCGAAGGCAGACGCTTAACGACTGCGCTACCCAGGCGCCCTGCTTCTCAGATCTCTTAACAGTGCTTCTTGTCATTACAGTTCAAGCCAGCACTTGATCTAAATGTCATTGTAGACAAGGTGCGTCTGGGGAGATGGGCGAGAGGCCCTTCCCAGGCCCCACGCACCCCTCGGGACCCTGACCTGATAGGTCAGAGTGGAGGCTCAGCACCAGAGTCTTAGCTGGCTTCCTGGAGATATTGATGCAGAGTTAAGACCGCACTTTACAAATACCCAGCATGCAAGGGGGTGCAGGTGTTTGTTGATGCCGTCGAACTATGCCTGACTTATTCAATGGTATCCATTCTTACTGGGACCACGAGTGGCTTGAGGCTGACATACGTCATGTCTGAAGAGATGAAGAAGACTCCTCACCTTGAGATAGCTTCTTCTTCTCATGGAATTACCCATTCATCATTTCCTCCTCCTTTGGGGAAATTCTACTGTCACTGGCTCATGGAGGACTCATTCCCAGTCTTTGTCTTATGTAACAACGTTGTGGCTCTGCCTTCAGAGAAATGGTGCTGCTTGATTGTCCAGCAATTGTACAGCAATTTGGTAAAGCTCTTGTGAAAAGCAGAGCCCACAGACCATATGGCGGATTCTATCGAGAAGGTGGGAGGCCAACATGTGGGGCTGTTCTCAGCCTTGGCTAGCCTTTGAGGTGGCACAACAGATGTGTTCTTGTTTTCTTTGCATGCACAGGTACATTCTGATAATAAAGCGAAGCACCAACGTGGAAAAATCATCTCCCTATTTTTAGGCTTAGAACTTAGCAGTGCGTATGGGGGGGATGGTTGGGATAATGGCTGGGGAACACTCCCAGGTCTTCAAAAGAAAAGTGTTACCCAAGTACCTTGTACTGGTGGTGTTATGAATATTACATCTGCCTCACTGGCTTATAGTCTAATTAGTGCCCTGGAATTCCCCACCTCTTTGATTAATGATTGCTTACTTACAGATTTGTTTTACTGCTCAAAACACCAGGAAGTGGGGGTGGGGTCCAGCATTGACCAAGGCTCATCTTGGACCTCAAATAATGGAAACATACATCATTCACTATTAATACAGTGTCAGGAACCATTGTAAGCAGATAACATATGTTGATTCATGTAATTCTCCCACAGCCCTAGAGTGAGTACCATTATTTTCAATATTTTTGAGCTAAGGAAATTGAGCACAGTGAGGTTACATGACGTAGTCAAAGTCACAGGACTTGTAGTCATGGAGTTGGGAGTTGTTCGCAGGTAATTAAGCTGCAAAGTCTCTGTCACTAACTACTATGCCACATTTCCTCTTAAAGGAGTTTACAGTCTAGTTCGGGAAGAAAGGAGATTTTTTTCCATGGTAAGTAAGGTAGCAAATGTTGTTTTGAATGGAGAGGGGAAAGTGATAAATACATAGTATGGACGGAGAATGTAATTAACCAGTCTTAAGGTTTCCAAATTAGAATACGTGTAACTTATTCCAGTGGTTTTATGGTACCCTTCTGACAAGGTGGTTAATAATAGTCATAGATATGTAGAAGTGTGTCAGCTTTTGTTCACATTTCTGATGGGTGGATCTTCTGGATTGTCTGGACTCAGTGAATCTCAGCAGAGTTTGCTCATATATTTGTGTTCAGTCAGAAGGTTCTTTGGTGCTGGATGATGCTAGCTGGTACTCAGATGTCTGGTGCTTTGCTGGTGGGGAGCAACAGGGGTAACTGTGCCACATGTCTATAACCATGCAAAGGGCTAGCTCAGGATTTTTCACATGGCAGGCCAGCCCAGGCTTATTCAGATGATGGCTTATTCAAGAAGAGCAAGAGAGGGAAAAGCCCAGTGGTGTGAGCCTTTTGGAGAAGAATCTTTGGCTATCTTTACAATATACCTCTGCAAAGTTGCTTACATTCCACTCTCATGTAAAATAAGTTTGTGCCATCTCTGGGTCCTCTGTAACTTCATCCAGTTATAGCATCAGGATTAAAGTCTAGGATCTCCTGATCTACTTCAGGTCCAGATACGGATGAAGCTTCTTGGATGTGGTCCTTTGAATGTGGGCACCCTTCATCTTGAGACCTTGAACTAATAAAGAGTTATCTGATGCCAACCCTCTCACCCCCCAAATACCATAGTAATACAGGGAAGGACAGCCATAGAGGTGAAGAGAGTGAGAAGCACATAGCAATCCTGATCCAGAACAATTCTGAAATCCCTCCAGGTAGATGTTGCACTGTCCCTCTACTGTGGACATGGGTAGTGTCCTTAATCAGGACTCAGTTTAGCTCCTTTTTTTTTTATTAGAGAGAGAGACAGAGAGAGAGGGAGAGGCAGAGCAAGAGGGAGAGAGAGAGAGAGTTTTAAGATAAAAAGAATTTTAAAGATTTTGTTTATTTCAGAGAGGGCGAGTGAGAGAGAGCAGGAGTGGGGTGAGGAGCAGAGAGAGAGAGAAGCCGACTCCCTGCTGAGCAGGAAGCCCAACTCGGGCTCCATCCCAGGACTCTGCGATCGTGAGCCAAAGGCAGACAGTTAACTGACTGAGCCCCCAGGTGCCCAATAGGAAGAGAGAGTCTTAAGCAGGCTCCATACCCAGCACAGAGCCTGACATGGGGCTCCATCTTACCAAGGTGAGAGCATGACCTGAGCTAAAATCAAGTCAGGTGCTTAACCAACTGAACCACCCAGGTGCCCCAGGACTCAGTTTAGCTACTTGTTAGGGACTCTTGAGTCTATTGTTTATCAAGTGTCCATTATCTTGGTTCTCAACCCTACCTTTTGAGGTATGCTTCCTTTTCCATAAGAAATGGCCTGATCGGCAGCTGAATAGCTTTTGCTGCTTGCTTTATGCCCACATAGAGTAGGGAGCCTGAAGGTCTTTTCGCAGTTTGAGCAATATCAGTCTTACTCAGTTAAAGCTGATGGCCTTTTACGGATACAAGACCCTCAACACTTTGTGGGTTTCCAATGTATCAAATTATAAGTCCACTCCAGTTGACAAAAGCTTGTCTTTACTCCAGCACAGTTGTCATAAGACTCTGATAAGCTCCTTTCTCTAGCTAAGAACTTCTTTTTTTTTTTTTTAAAGATTTTATTTATTTATTCGACAGAGATAGAGACAGCCAGCGAGAGAAGGAACACAAGCAGGGGGAGTGGGAGAGGAAGGAGCAGGCTCATAGCAGAGGAGCCTAACATGGGGCTCGATCCCATAACGCTGGGATCATGCCCTGAGCCGAAAGCAGACGCTTAACCACTGTGCCACCCAGGCGCCCCTAGCTAAGAACTTCTGACAGGCAGCACATCAAATCTTTGCAAAAGGTTTACAGTTTGGAGTCACAGCTTCATTTATCTTTACCTTGAAGCTATTACTTACCTTGGGAATCTTTTACCAGCTGGAGGCTGGGATTAGGAAAAAAAAATTGTTATCATCTAGAAAATTCTGTACCTTCTATACCTTCAAAATTCAGCCTGCAAACTGGACCATTCTTCCTTTAACTACTTTCTCTTTTCTGGTGTCTCAACACAGGCACCTAAATAAGGCAACTGATTCTTTCCACATTAGGCTTGGAAATAATTTTGACAAGGTCCGAAAGTTTAAGTACATTTACTATCATATATTACCACTGATGACAGCGTTGCTAATTGTTCTGTGGCTGTATATCGTAGGCCAACACTTTTCCCTCTTTCTCTTGCAGTTTCCTTGCAGCTTTTCCAGTTGCCACTAACAATTCGCTCACCATTTTCATCCCTTTTGTTAACATTCTCCTTGCCTCTTCTCCAGGCTCCATCCATTGGTCCTAAAGCCAATGCCACATGTAGAAGATTTTACTTACGGCGGCACCCAACCATTGGGTATCAATTCCTGTACCAGGTAGCGCGCTTTTTTTTTTTTTTTTTTTTTTTTTTTTTTTTTTTTTGCTGTGTAATAATACACCCCAAAGCCTACTGGCTTAAAATAACAACCATGCATCAGCTTCTGATTCTGTGGATCGGCTAGTTCTTTGGGTTTGGGCAGCTTGGCTGAATGCTGCTGGGCTCACTCTTGAGCCTGTTGTCAGCTGGTAGATTGGTGACCAAGTGAGTAGTCTATGACCTCACTTACATGCCTGGAAGTTGGCAGACTGTGAGTTGGGGCAACAGAGGTGACTTGGCCATGTGTCTGTCATCATCCAGGTAGCTAGTCCAGACTTCCTCTCATGATAGCAGCGTTTTAAGCATGGATAGAGCAAGCTCCAATAATTGGCACTTTTCAAGTCTCTGCTTGCATTGCAATTTATGTTGTCCCATCGGTCCATCAAATTGTAGAGCCAAGCCCAAGTCAGCATTGGAATAGATACCCAAGGCTGGGTATCTGTCTATTACAGGGAGGGTAACTATGGCAGCCAGTTATGCAAGCTATCTACCACAAATGGAGAGGTGGAAAGATGGAAAGATGAACTTAAAATCCTGTCTGAAGGACTCTGACAGTGACGCTGTCAGAGATTTATCCCAGTGCCTAGATAGGGGCAACCAGTTGAAGAAAGTGAACCCTTTGGAACCTTGTCCAGTGGCTCAGCAGATGGTGCCACTCACTGTCACTTCCTCTTGGAAGGCGAGACATGCAAAGTGTTGAAACTCTAACAACCTGAGATGTAACCACTGCCTTTGGATGCAGGATATTGGAGTCAATGCTCCATTCAGGACACCTTTGGGAGTGACTGGCCGGGAGAGTGACTTTCTCTCATGCAAATACACAGAGTTGATTGTGGTTTACATGGAAGGGTTGAGAGCTACAGCGAGCTGGCTGGAGTATCTAACCTGTCTACCTGTGAAGGAAGGCAATTGACAGGGACAGTGGAGGCAGAGATCATGTGTGTGTAGGGAAGGCAGGTAATACAACCGCTTGGCACCTAAAGCTGGATTTGGAAATGCATTTCCTTACTGATGCAGTATCAGAAGTGGTGGTATGGTATAAATGGAATCAAAGCCAGCATCCTGCAAAGATAATGGAAAGATAATTGATGCTGATGGGGGTGAAGGTACTACTCTGGAAGCCTACAAATCTACAAATCGTTACAAACATTGTGTCTCTGGGTAAATGTATTCTCTGTTCCAAACAAATAAATGACTTGGAGGCTAACTTTTAGGTAGAATAGAGTCCTAAATTGGTGAGAATCTGTCCTTAAATGTTCTTCTCCCAAGGAATGGGATATTAAATTGTTCCTCTCCAAAACAATGGGATGCCTAATTATTTCTCTTCCAAATAATTTCATGCTCAATTGTTCCTCTCAAGCAATGAAACATTCAATCAGTCCTCTCCCAAACAATGGAGTGCACTCATTTGTTCCTCTCCCAACAGTTGAATACTCAATTGTTCCTCTCCCAAGCAGTGAACCATTCAATTATTCAGGTGAATGCAGCTGAGAGGTTTCCATTTCTAGCAGTACAAAGCAAAGCTGTGACCAGGGCAATGTTTTGAGCCCAACTTGTTTTGTTGGAGTCAGGCAAGTTCGTGATTATTATCATGAGCCTTTGGATGATTTCAAAACTTTCTGAATGAGAGATTTTGTTGTCTCTCTTCTACCACCCCCACCAGAATGACCTATTAGATCTTCACGTTCTCTTGCCAGCCATGCAGAGTAGATAAGAATGGCCTCTCCATTTAGCATATGAGCTTGTGGATGCCATTAGTGATAATGTCACAGCCAAGGTAGAGCTGAATGAAACATGTCTGATCTGTATTAACAGAGCTGAGTTAGGACCACCCGTGCTCGCAGGAAACTCATGCTCCAGTTGTCTGGGGGGATGCATCACAAGACAATCAGTTGGGTAGATGCCAGTTGCCCTCTGAGGATGGGGAACTCCCCTCTGCCCGGAGAATTGTAAATGCTGCACAAAGATGATGATCCACTTGGGCCTTGAAAACTGGGGAATATTTTGACAAAGGTGGAAGACTAGGAAGGTCTAGGCAGAGATGAAATCACAAATGTGATCTGAATATCCAGAGCATGGGATCGGGGCAAGCTGTAGCCTTGTGTGGCCAGATATTGGACACCTGGAGCAGGGTGGGGGTACTTGAGTCTGAATTTGAAGGACCTGAAGTGACATTCTCTGGAGCTTTGCTTTTCTTCTGAAACCCTCCAATCCCACAGGAGCCAAGAGGGGGGTGTGATTGACACTGAGAGCGCAGAGATTAGTACTGTCTTAGAGATGTTGAACTGAGTCCTGATTACACAGGATGTGGGGTGAGTTCCCTGATGTCACTGGAACTGATGGTTCACACATAAAAGTGCCAAGTTTGTCTATAAATGACAAGAGCCAACTCTCTTGCTTGACTCCCATTTTCTTGAAGTCTCCAGGTCTCTATTGCTTCCCAAGATTCTTTTGAATCCAGGATGTGAAACAAAAGCTGCAAGACATGCTCACACTAGAGGGACTCTTGGTCTGTCTTGGACATGCAGATGAAGTTTCTGGGGGATATGAGTAGTACACAGAGAGGGCAGGCTGCCTCCTGGAAGAAAAATGGCACCTCCAGTTAATGAGGAAGTGTAAACTGGCTATTGGTTGCAGATATGCTCCCGTCAAACACCTAAAATCATCATTTAGGGGTGAAACATTAAAAAAAAATAACACATACCCATAGTGATTCAAAGGGGTCACATGCACCCCAATGTTTATAACAACAATGTCCACAATAGCCAAACTATGTAAAGAGCCCAGATAAATGGATAAAGAAGATGTGGTAAAAATATACAATGGAATATTACTCAGCCACCAAAAGAAGGAAATCTCACCATTTGCAGTGATGTGGATGAAACTAGAGAGTATTATGCTAAATGAAATAAGTCAGTCAGGGAAAAACAAATACAACATGATTTCACTATTATGTGGACTTTAAGAAACAAAACAGATGAACATAGGGGAAGGGAGGGAAACATCTTTAAAAAGACAAAAACCGAGGGAGGTAAATCATAAGAGACTCTTTAACCCTAGGAAACAAAGCGAGGGTTGCTGGAGGGGAGATAGGTAGGGGGATGGGGTAACTGGGTGATGGCAATTAAGGAGGGCACGTGATGTGATGAGCACTGGCTGTTACAGTGGTATATACAACTGACGAATCATTAAATTCTATCCCTGAAACTAATAATACACTATATGTTAATTGAATTGAATTTAAATTAAAAAAATTTAAAAAAGAAACACACAAAAACAGCACGTATCTTTTTTTCAAAACTGAGCAAAGCAGAAACATGTTAAGACAAATGAACATATAATATCATATAGTATCATCACCCAGAAATCACTAAGTTAACATTTTGTTGCTCTTGATTCATGCTTTCCTTTCCATGTGTAGGTAGATATACATAGATCTTAAAAAATATTTCAAGCAAAATTGGAATTATACTGGTAATGGCAGGTTTTGTAGTCTGCATTTTCATTTCACCTTCTCTCATGAGTGTTTTCACATGTAAATATACTTTGCAAATAGGTGGGATCTTTATTTGTGAAACAACTATTACTTATGTTGGGCTTATTGTGTGCCATTATACATGTATTAACTCATTAATCTCCCACAGAGATTCTTTGAGGTATGTACTTCCCCCCCATCTCTTTAATTGTGGCAAAATACACATAACATTTACCATTTTAACCATTTTTAAGTGTATGAGTCTGTAGCATGGAGGACATTTGCATTGTGATGCGACCATCACCACCGTCCACCCATCTGTAGACTTTTCCGCCTTCCAAACCCAAACTGCACCCATTCAATACTAATCCCTCATCTCCCTCCCCCTGCAGCCCCCGGGAACCACCATTCTACTTTCTGTCTGTGAATCTGACATTTCGAGGTGACTCATGTAAGTGGAATCATACAGTATTTGCCCTTTTGTGACTGGCTTGTTTCACTTAGTTAGCATAGTGTCTTCAAGAGTCCATCCGCATTATTGCATGTGTCACAATTGCCTTTTTAAAAAAGCCTGAATAGTATTCCATTGCATGAATAGGCCACATTTTGTTGATCAATTCATAGATAAGTGGACACTTGAGTTACGTCCATGTTTTGGCTATTGTGAATAATGCTTGCTGTGAACATGGACACACAAATATCTGTTTGAGTCTCTGCCTTCAGTGCTTTCAGTATATACCCAGAAGTGGGATTGCTGGGCCACATGATAATTATGTTTTAAATTTTTAAATAAATTTAAAATTTATTTTTGACAGTTGCTTCCCCGTTATTGGACATATTGCTGTTTTGTATTTGTCAGAGTTCTCCAGAGAAACAGAACCAATAGGCAAACGATTGATTGATTGATCAATTGCTAGATGGGGGGGGGAGATTATGATAAGGAATTGGCTCACACAATTATATATGCAGGCTGCGAAGCCCCAAGATGTGCAGGCAGCACGCTGGCGACCCAGGAGGGCCAATATTTCAGTTGAGTCAAAAGGCAAGAAAACCTCAATGTCTCAGCTTGAAGGCAGTCTGGTAGGAGGAATTCTATCTTATCTGTGGAAGTTTAGCCCTTTTTTTTGTTCTATTCATGCCTTCAGTTGAGTGGATGAGGCTCCCATTAGAAGGACAATTTTCTCAGTCTAAATTCACCCAAAAACACCCTCACAGAAACACTTAGGACAATATTTGACCAAGTATCTGTGCACCCATGACCCCAATCAAGTTGCCATATAAAATTAATCATCACATATTTTGAGGTAGGTAATATTATTATAGCCATTTTACAGATGAAGAAGCTGAGGCAGAGAGATATTAAGTGATTTGTCCATAGTCATGCAGCCAGCAATCAACACAACTAGGTTAGACCCGTCACTGCTCTTGGCCTTCGACCATATTGAATGGATTAAAATATGCATAGCCCCTCTCTCTACTGTGTTGAACATTTCAACGTGAAAAACAACATTGCTTCAAACAACATTATGTATAGACATGTGTTTCTATTTTGTTAGGACTAATTTCAAAAAATAGAATTAAGAAGAGAAAGGGGCGGGAACATTTTAAGAATCTTGAGATGGACAACATTGCCATTACCCTCCCAAATGGTGTTACTAATTACTCTTCCATCAACTATTATTTCACTATGCCTTTATCCACATTGAGTATTTGATATTTAAATATATCATTGATGATGTCATAGGTAAATATGATATCAGTTTTTATCCTGTGAATTGTTAGCATAGTCAAACATTTTTTTTCCCACTGATGGACACATGTAATGCTCCCAGATGTAGATTTCTCTCTATTTTTCTAAATGGCTTCTGAGCTTTTGTCAGGGATCTGTGTGCAGTGACACCTTCATCAGTAAATGACAAGGTAACAGTAAAAGGGAGCTTCTGATGATAAAGCTCCTTAGGATGAACCCATATGCCCAGTGCAAGTTTATGATGAGATTTTGTCCCTTGGGAGAGAATAGTGTTTTGTAGAATGATGTGCTAGTGTAGGCCGTCACGGTTTGGCATTTTCTGGACCAGTGCTCCTCAAGTGTGGCCTGTGGACCACCAGCAGCAGCAGCATCACCTAAGGGCATATGAAAAATGCAAATTCCGGGGCACCTGGGTGGCTCAGTTGTTGAGCGTCTGCCTTCAGCTCAGGGTGTGATCCTGGAGTCCTGGGATCGAGCCCCGCATCGGGCTCCCTGCTCTGCTGGGAGCCTGCTTCTTCCTCTCCCACTCCTCCTGCTTGTGTTCCCTCTCTTGCTGGGTCTCTTTGTCAAATAAGTAAATAAAATCTTTTAAAAATGCAAATTCCACCAAATAAGAATCTCCAGGGCAGAGCCCAGGGCAAAATCTGTTTTTTTTTTTTTAAGATTTGTATATTTATTTTAGAGAGAGAGAGAGAGAGAGCATGCACAAGCTGGGCAAGGGGCAGAGGGAGAGAGAGAGAATCTCAAGCAGACTCCCTGCTGAGCACAGAGCCCAACGTGGGGCTCAATCTCACAACCCATGAGATCATGACCTGAGCTGAAGTCACAAGTCAGGTGCTTAACCAACTGAGCCTCCCAGGTGCCCCCCAAATCTAGGATTCAACAAACTCTCCAAATACAAACTCCTGGCAAGTGCTATGTCATGGAGGAACTTCAAAAACATGATGCTCAGTGAAGGAAGTTAGACAAGAGGGACCAGTGCACTTCCATTTCCATGTAGAATGTCTGGAAAAGGCAATTATAGAGACAGAAAGTAGATTACTGGTTGCCTGGGGTGGGGGATGGGAATGGGAATTAATTGTCAATGGGCGTGATGGATCTTACTGGGGCAGGGAGGGGGAGGGATGAAAATGTTCTAAAAGTGCCTTATGATGCCATTCAGTAAAATTACCAAAAATCATTGAATTGTACACACACACACTAGAATATTACTCAGCCACAAAAAGAATGAAATCTTGCCAATTGCAACAACATGGATGGAGTGTATTATGCTAAGTGAAATAAGTTAGTCAGAGAAAGACAAATGATCTCACTCATTTGTGGAATTTAAGAAGAACAGATGAGCATATGGGGAAGGGGAAAAGAAAAAAAGGAGAAAGGGAAACAAGCCATAAGATACTCTTAAAGATAGAGGACAAACTGAGGGTTGATGGAGGGAGGTGGGTGGGGGACAGGCTAGGTGGGTGATGGGTATCAAAGAGGGTACTTGTGATGAGCACTGGGAATTGTATGTAAGTGATGAATCACTGACTTTTACTCCAGAAACCAATATTGCACTGTACATTAACTCACTAAAATTTAAATTAAAAAAATTTAAAACTGTATCATGAAAAATACCATAGCAAAATCAATGGACAGAATTGATAAATAATAGATCTGAAAAAATTTAATGTTGCTAATTGATCAAGATGATATCTATAAAATAAAAATGTGCTTACAATTTGATAAGTAAAAGCAAATACAACAGGAAAACGGATTTGAAAAGACAGTTCAACACTTCCCTTTTTTACTTAAATCTAACATATCATGAAGAACTCAGTGACTATTTACATATGTATACAGCCATGTACCTGTGATATTGATCAAAACAGAGAATACAGTCAGCACCCTAAAGGATTCCTTCTTACCTTTTTCTGGTCAATACCACCATTGCAGAGGTAACTCCTGTTCTGATTCCTATCACCATAGATTGATTTGGTCTGTTCTCGAATGTCTATGAATGGGATCATATAGTATGTACTTGTATTCATCAGGGTCCAAACAGAAGGTGGAAACTAATACCTGTGAGATTCTTTCATTCAATCTAATACCTGTGAGATTCATTCATGTTGTTGTACGTGTGGGTGGTTTGTTCTTTTTTATTCCTGTGCAGTATTCCATACCAAATATACCAAATTTTCTCACTTTCTCTGTTGTTGGACATTTCTAGGATTTGGCTGTTTTGAATAAACTGTTATAAAAATTATGTACATATTGTTTGGTATATGCACGCCCTCATTTGTCTTGTGTACATACATAGCAGTGGAATTTCTTGGTCACTTATGACCCTTGCCAAAATCTGGAATTGTCTTTTAAGTTTTAGCTATTCTCCTAGGGGTGAACCACTATCCCACTGTGATTTTAATTTGCATTTACCCAGTGTTGAATAACTTTGCATGGGCTTATTGGCCAGTTGGATAGTCTCATTTGTGAACTGCCTATTCAAGTTTTTTACCCATTTTTAAGTTGGGTTGTTTGAAGTTTTTAAAAAATATATTCTCTGGATATGAGTCCTAATCAGATACATATATTGAGAATTTCTTTTAGTCTGTGACTTGCCTATTTGCTTTCTTGATCATTTCTTTTGATAACAGTAGTTGTTAATTTTAAGGAAGTAAAAATTATCTATTTTTTCATTTAGGTTTAGTGTTTTCTGTGTTCTGTTTAAGGAAATTTTGCATTCCCCAAGGTTATCAAAGTGTTCTCCTACCTTTTCATCAGAAACTTTATATTTTTGCTTTTTATTCTTAGGAATATGATCACTTCAAATGAACTTTTGCTGTGGGATAGGAATCAAGTTCCTTTATTTTTTTAAATATGGATATACAGTTGCTTCAGATTCATGTATTTAAAAGACCATTATTCCCCCATTGAGTTGCATTGAAGCTCACACCATAAATAAGTGCAATGTATGTGAGAATTTATTTCTGAATTTCTGTTGTTTTCCACTGTTCTATTTATCTACCATTGGACCAATATCACGGAGTCATAGTTACTATAACTTAATAGTAAGTATAGAAATGTGATAATTGAGGGGCGCCTTGGTGGCTCAGTCATTAAGCGTCTGCCTTCAACTCAGGGCATGATCCCAGGGTCCTGGGATCAAGCCCAGCATCGGGCTCCCTGCTCTGCTGGGAGCCTGCTTCTTCCTCTCCCACTCCCCCTGCTTGTGTTCCCCNATTAAGCGTCTGCCTTCAGCTCAGGGCATGATCCCAAGGTCCTGGGATCAAGCCCAGCATCGGGCTCCCTGCTCCGCTGGGAGCCTGCTTCTTCCTCTCCCACTCCCCCTGCTTGTGTTCCCTCTCTCGCTGGCTGTCTCTCTCTCTGTCAAATAAATAAATAAAATCTTAAAAAAAAGAAATGTGATAGTTGAAGTCCTCCAAATTTGATCTTCAAGATTTTCTTGACTTCTCTGTGTTCTTTCCACTTTCACATAAATTTTAGAATTAGGTAGTCAATTTACACACACACACATACACACCCCCATATATATGTTCGTTCTCGTACTTTGATGGGGATTATTTCACATTAATCTATAGATCAGTTCAAGGGAAATTGACGTCTTTGCTATAGTAAGTCTTCTAAATTTTAAATATGGACTATCTATTTATTTAAATATACCAATTTCCCTCAGCAATATTTTGTTGTTTTCAGTATGGAAGTGTCGCACTTCCAGGATTTGATACTTTTGATGCTGTTGTAAATGTTTTCATTTTTAAAAATTTTATAGTTTGTTTGCTGTGGAATATAGAAATACACCCCATTTTCATATACTTGTATTCATTGATTTTATTCAATTCACTTGTTAATTCTAATAATTTCTTGTTAGATACTTTGGATTTTTTACTTACACAATTTTATGAATAATTTTCTGTGAATAATGATAGTTTTAGTCCTTCTTTTCCAATCTTTATACCTTTTATTTCTATATTTTTGCCCTATACCTCAAAGATTTCCAATAAAATTGAATAAAAGTCCCATAGTAGAAATCTTTGCCTTGTTCCCAATGTCACACTTCAACATTAAGTATGTTAATTGCAGGTATTTGTTGAAGATACCCTTTATCAAATTAAAAAACTTTTTCAATTATCAGTTACTGAATTTTTCTTTTTTTTAAGATCATGAATGTGTATTGAATTTTATCAGATGCTTTTTCTTCATCTTTTGAGATAATCATATGATTTTTGTCTTTCTTCTGTTTATGATGAATTATAGGGCTGATTTTTAAAATATAAAATCAACTTTCCCTTCCTGGAATAAATCTCACTACATGATTTTTTCCTGCCCCTCCCCCACCTCTCCCTCCTTCTTGCTATTTATGATTTTTACTTCTATGTTCACAAGAGAGATTGGCCTGTGATTTTTTAAATAATGTTTCTTATAATCTTTATTTCTTCAGTGGATTCCTGGAATAAATCAAAATAGCCACTGAATTAGATTTGATAATATTTTGTTTTGGATTTTTGCTTCTGTGTTCATGAAGGATATTTACCTTCATTTTTGTTTCTTATAATGTTCTTGTCAGGTTTTAGGACAAGATTATACTGAATCCATAATAGAAGTTAGCGAGGGTCTTCTGTTCTTCTATTATCTGGAAGAGTTTAAAAAAGATTTGTATTATTTATTCCCCAATTGTCTGATAGCATCTACCGGTTAAGCCATTTAGCTATAGGATTGCTCACATTTTCTATTTCTTCTAGTTAGAGTTTTTGTAGACTGTGGTTTTCATGGAATTTGTCCATTTCATGTTTGAAAAATTTATTGGCATAAAGTTGTTCATAGTATACTCTTACCTTTAAATGTCAGCAAATTCTATAATTACATACCTTTTTATTCCTGATATGCGTAATTTGTGTTTGCTCTGTTTTATTTCTTTTTCTTGCTACATTTTTTAACTGATCTTTTCAGAAATGAACTTTTGTCTGTGTTACTTTCTTTATTTTATGTTTTATATTGTATACTCTCTTGTAGTTTTTTTCTGCATTTTTGTTCCCTTTAACTTTTTTGGGCTTAATTTGGTGGCCTTTTGTATTTTTCAAGCTTATTGAGTTAGAAGCTTAGATAATTGATTTTCAACTTTTCTTCTTTTCCTAAGATATGCACATAAATACACACTTTCCCTCCAGGTCCTGCTTTAGCTTCATTTCACAAATACATGTATTTAGCGTTTGAGATATTTTGTATTCAGACGAAACTATCTCCTAAATTCCATTCTGATTTCCATTTTGTGCATGGGCTATTTGAGATGTGTTATCTAATTTTCAATCATTTTGAGATTTTCTTTGTCTTTCTGTGATTGAGTTTTAATTTAATTCCACAGTCATCGAAGTATACACATTAAGTTACTGCCTTCCTTGGAAATTTTTTGAGACCTGATTCATAGCCCAGGCTATAGTCTGTTCTGATGAATGGTACCCATGCACTTGTAATAGATAGGTATTCAGTGTGGTTGGACATACTCAGTTTGGTCAGATCGGTCAGATTTGGCCATATTGTGCCAATCTTCTATAGCCTCTCTAATGTTTTCTGGTTATTCTGTGATTTACTGAGATGTGTGTTATAGTTTCCAACCCTTATTATGATTTTGTCTCTCTCTCCTATTGGTTCTGCCTATCTAAAGTTTGTATATATTAAAGGTATATTATTAAGTAGTTTTTTGGGCAGGGAGGGGCAAAGGGAGAGGGTAAGAGAATCTTAAGCAGGCTTCACACCCAGCACAGAGCCTGATGTGGGGCTCGATCTCAAAACCCTGAGACCATGACCTAAGCCAAAGTCAAGAGTCAGATGCTTAACTGACTGAGCACCCAGGTGCCCCTTATTAAGAACTTTTAACTTGATAGCTATATATTCCGATCAAATTTGCTCTTTTGTTATTACATGTTCCTCTTTTTCACTCATTGTAACTCTTTCCTTAAAGTTGCCATTCTCTCGTATTAATATAGCCACTCCTGCTTTCTCTTAGTGTTTGCTTAGTGTTTGCATATTATGTGACATATATTTTCCATCCTTTTACTTGTGACCCATCCTTTATGTTTAAAATGTGTTTCTTGGATAGTCTGGCTGGCTCAAGCAGTAAATCATGTGACTCTTAATCTCAGGGTTGTGAGTTCAAGCCCCACATGGGGTGTGGAGCCTACTTAAAAAAAATAAAATAAAAATAAAATGTGTTTCTTGTAATGAGAACATAAGCAAGTCTTATATTTTTTCCTACAGTCTGACAGCCTTTTAATTGGAGCCTTTATTCTTTTAATTTAATACCACTACTGATATAATTGAGGTTAAGTTTATCAAATTTATCATCTTGCTATTTTTTATGGGTCCTTTCTGTTCTTTGCTTTATTACTCCCTGTTGACCACTTTTGGTATTTAGCATGCACATATTTTCCTTAGTCTGTTTGATTTCCTTTTATTTATTTATTTTTTGTCCTTTCAAGATCCTTTTTGGTGGTTATCCCAGAAATTACAAAATGCATTCTTAACTTATTATAGCCTACCTGAAATTAATATATTTTTTAAAAGATTTGATTTATTTATGTGACAGAGAGACAGCCAGAGAGAGGGGGAACACAGCAGGCGGAGTGGGAGAGGAAGAAGCAGGCTCATAGCAGAGGAGCCTGATGTGAGACTCGATCCCGGAACGCCGGGATCACGCCCTGAGCCGAAGGCAGACGCCCAACGACTGCGCTACCCAGGCGCCCCTGAAATTAATATTTTGATCACATCTAGAACACTGCTACATTTTTACTGTGGTTGGACTCCACTTCTGTCCTTCCTGGTTTTTTGTTGTTATATGTTTCCCTCAACGAATGTGGTGCTTTTTACGAGGCATTGTTATTATTGTTGTTTTAAAGCATAAACGTATTTCTTAAAGTGACCCCTCTATTTATGCTCTCTAATGCTGTTCATTCCTTCTGGAACTTGCATGCATCCATCTGGAATAATTTTCTTTCATTCTGGAAAGCCTCATTTCTGATGGTGTAAGCCTGCCGGCCACACATTTTCTCAGTATGTGCTTGTCTGGGAATGTCTTTATTTTACCTTCATTTTTGAAGGACGGTTTTTTCGAGTAGAATTCTAGCCTGGCTTTTTTTTTTTTTTTTTTTTTTTTTTTTTTTT
>NC_048232.1:78263164-78265320 GCF_002007445.2 Ailuropoda melanoleuca
TTTCTTTCTTTCTTTCTTTCTTTCTTTCTTTCTTTCTTTCTTTTCTTTCTCTTCTTTCTCTGTCTTATGTTCAGTTAGCCAGCATATAGTACATCATTAGTTTTGGATGCAGCATTCAAGGATTCATTCGTTGCCTCAGTGTGACATTTCTAAGGGGGCTCGAGGTGGGTGAGGAGAGCCCTGGTGGAGCAACGTGGTTGTCCTTGTCTGCATGGCAATGGCCTCTGTCCGTGAGTAATGGGATGAGTGAGGGGATCTCTCAGTCTCTGCGGCTCTAAGGGCTGTGAGTCTCTGGGTCAGCAGGATGGCGGAAGGGGCACCAGACTGAGAGCCCAGCGACTTGGGGTAAAGTCTGAGCTCTTTCCCTAACTCCACCTCTGACGGTGGGCAAGTCGGTTCCATCTGAGAGCCCCAGCGCTCTTGTGTGTAGTACGGGCGCCCGTGCCCCTCGCTCTAACCACCTGTGGTCTGAGGGCGGGGTCATTAGCATCATCCAGTTGACAGGGCACTTCCGCAGCCCTGGACCAGCGATCGCGGATTCCGGATTCTGATCCTGAAGCAGTAACTGGAAGGTAACGCCGTTGATGCTGATGCCGACTAGTCGCTGCACGTGTGCAGTGTTCTAGCCTCTGTGCTGTGCGCTTAGCCCGCACTGTCTAACCTCATCTGCAGAATACATTTCAAAGTAGCTTTTACTGCTTTCCAGTTTATACATGCAATCCCAGATCCCCAAGGAAGCCGAGTGACGGACCCCTGGGGCCACAGGGCGAGGAGGAGGAGAGGAGACAGGAATCCGGGGAGTCTGGCCCCAGGGTGTTCAGTGCTCTCCCTGCCTCCGCTGACACTTCATCGCTTCAGCCCAAGCCCACGTTTCATAGTAGAATCCCTAACGTCGATTGATGTGGGTAGTATTTTAAAATTTATAAAGCATTTTAAAATTATGTTCATTGGATCGAGCCCTTTTATAGCTTTGATTTTGGAGCTGAGAAGACTGAGGATTGAAGCAGCTGGGGCACTTTGCACAGAGTCACAAATCGGTTAGTAGCTGAGACATCACATAACCGGGTGCCCCCCACTCCGAGTTCAGGGGCTGCTCTGCAGCATAGCAACAAACTCTGCGAAAAGAGAAATAAGCACCTTCCCCGTGGCCTGCTTCGGCTGTGAGAACGTGAGAAAGTGTTTTGGAAGGTGTCAAATGTCTTACAAACATGCGTCCTGTGGTCTTTGGTTCAAAAGCAGGTCCCCATCCTCCTGGTACACGGATCTGTCCGTAGCACCTTCCACGGGCTCCTTAGCGAGCTGGTGATGGTGCTGCAGATGGGAAGTGACAAACGCGGCCCATCTTCTTTCCTTTTGGTGTTTCAGCTGCTTGAGGCTCTGACCTCTGTGCGTCCCCATGGTGGGGCAGACGTGACCAGTGAATTCTGCAGCCGGCCCGGCTGGAGCAGGCCTGGCAGCCACGTCATGAGAGGGACCCTTGTCGCTGCTGCTAGGAAGGGAGAAAGTCACAAATGACAAAAAGATTATGAGAGACTAATTGTATTATGAAGGAAGGAAGCATTGGCTCTTGGCTTCCCTGGAGAACTGTTCTGTCCCCCTGGCATGATTGAGTAGCTGGAGGAGGGGGCTGATCAGAGAAGAACCAGACAGGCTGGTGACTGCTTTCTCCTGAGAAGATTTCAGGAAGGGTTGAGGTTAAGGATTGCACAAAATAAATATCAGAGACGGCTGCCCCTGTGTCTTCAGGGTTCACAGAATCACATAACCCATAGGGACTTCACAATAATGGACACTTGAAGCCTCAGTATCTCTTGTCTACTTGGACCCCGATCCTTTAATCCAGCCCTTCCTCACCCCATCCCTGTGACCCACACCACCAGCCATCAGTAAGGGGGAGCAGGGAACATGGCGTCTCCCTTGGTAACAATAGTGTCCCGAGGAAGCAGTCCAGTTCACCAAAGGTCTCGTGGCTGAATGGCAGTCTCCCTAGAATTTTTTGTTCCTCCTGCCCCGCTCCAGTTCTGTTCTAATCCGTACCTGAATTGTGAGTCGGCTCTTCATCTCTAGACGTGCTGGTTGACTTGTGTTGGCCTGGGTTGACTAACCATGAACAGTTAGGGCTTCACTTTGACTTGCTTGTTCAGCGGTTGTCTTTC
>NC_048232.1:78265420-78343319 GCF_002007445.2 Ailuropoda melanoleuca
GTTGGCCTGGGTTGACTAACCATGAACAGTTAGGGCTTCACTTTGACTTGCTTGTTCAGCGGTTGTCTTTCCCAGTTCCTCTGATAAGAAACATCAGTCTGGCTGTCACCCGTTGTCACCCAGATAATACCACACTCCACTGAACTGATGAATCTCTAGGTCTCCCTCCCAGACTCCTCTTAGATCCTGGACTCTTCCCCAGACTTAGGGGTATTTGATAAGAGTTTGCTGAACCTCCCCCAGTGACTTACCCCAGGCCACGGAACAAGGAAGCA
The DNA here is from genome assembly GCF_002007445.2 of Ailuropoda melanoleuca. Lineage (NCBI taxonomy): Eukaryota > Metazoa > Chordata > Mammalia > Carnivora > Ursidae > Ailuropoda > Ailuropoda melanoleuca. The sequence continues at coordinate 78,265,696 of NC_048232.1, forward strand.
AATGAAGAATTTGCCCAGAAGCAGAGTTGAGGGTAACAATACCAATACTAATCCTATTTCTTCCTACTTACGTTAACAACAACTACTGACATATACTGAGACCTCGTGTGCTGGCCTGAGCCCATTACAAGTGGGGCATCTGTTCTTGTCCCATTTTACTGAGAAAGAACCAGAGATGCAGAGGCTAAATAATTTATCAGGGTCACAGGGTAGTCCTCACTCCAAACAGAGGGAGTGAGGAGTGTGGGGACATGGCCTTCCTTGTTTAGGGCTCTTGCTCCAAAGTGGGAGGAGAAGAGTAGGAATCACTACGTAGTAAGTCAGGAAGGAGCACTGACGTTTTAGAGTAATGAAAATCCGACGCAAGCTGGCTTCTTGGTGCCGATCCAGAAGTAGAGCGGGTTTCAGGGTCTGTTTCATTGAGGGGCTCACAATGGACATGGGGCCACAGCTCCAGTTCCCCTCCCCGCCCTTGGCTCTCCTCTCCTTTGCAGTTTGGCTTTGGTCCAGCTGACTTCTCATGTTAATGGTATAGATGCTGACAGCTCCTGTGGCTACTTGGTTCCTCACTCAAATCCAGGAGTGGGGACAGGACTTTTCATCTGTCAGCCACTGAATACAAGTCTCGAACCTCATTCTTTTGACAGCATAGGTCCCGCAGGGGGGTGCTGTATGCTGGTGGCTTAAGCCTCGGAGAGTGTAGCTCTCTGGCCTCGGGACAAAGGAGCATGGGATTGAGGTGATGACATTTGAGTTTGCAACCCCTGGGTTTTGTGATTTAATGAATCCTTTCAGTTTGGCATTATGAGTATCTAGAAAAAAAGGGTGAATCCCTGCCAGATGTCCCTCCTTCCTAGCCCTCTTGTCATCTCTGCAACCGTAATTCCTAGGAAGCCACTGTTATCTGTCTACCTTCTCCCGTGGGAGGTGGGGAGAGGAACGGAGACAATGGTAAAGGGAAGGAAACGAGGCTGGAGAACGCAGGCTTTGAAAGGGTTGCTCAGGGTGGGATGCAGCTGAGGTCTTATCCTGCTCGGTTTCTTGGGGATTGAGGAAGAGAGTAGATAGAGAAGGTGGATAGAGCTTATGGGCTGCACCCAGAGCCACTGGTGAGCTGTAGGGGCTCAAGGTGAATGGATCCATAGAGAATGTCAACATCCCGGGAAGAACACCAGAATCCCCACCTATGTTCCAGCTACCTGCTCCCTCTGGCTGCTGGACCAACCTCAGAACACAGGGAAACGGAGCTGACCGGCAGGCTTGCATCCCAGCAGGAGAAATACAAGAATACAAAGGTTGGGGCATGACTTGGTCTCGAGTTGGCCTCTTTCGAAGGCTGAGGCCCCTTATTCCTTCTTCTGTGCTCTGCTTCCTGTAGGCCTCCTGGTTCGGATCAGTCTTTGGGTTTGGATCTATGGCCTGGCCTTGGGCCCACCCCCAATGTTGACCCAATTCTGTCTTTAGTTCCCTTCATTCAGCCCCTTTAGGCTCATCCTTGACTTCTGAGTTCTGATCTTCTGTTGTTTTCACTACTTACTACTTAAACGGCTGCCAACGGGGCTAATGACGACAACAGTCACCGATTACCAAGTCCCCACTCGACACCTTGACTTTTACAGACATCATTCCAACAACAAACACGCAGGTTGGGAATTATTATTTACCAAGAGAACACGCAGGCTCAGAAGGATTACATAACTCGCCTGGGGCATCTCAGCTCCTTAAGTGGCAGCGTTAGGGGTCAAAGCCATTTCTGTCTGACTCCCACATCCTTTTTCTTTTCACAGCACTTTGCTGTATTTCGCAGAGCAAGTGAGAGCTCAGAACCAGGTTGGAAGACTGTCTGCGGGTTGGAGGGCACAGATGTACGGATCCCCAGGGTTTCACCTCCCATTTGGGTCTCTTTCTGGCGGGGTCCTCCTGGGACAGTGTGCCAAGCCCCCAAGGGCCACACACAGCTTCCCTTTCAACAGTTGAGCCCAAGCTTGACAAAACTCTCTTTTCCTCCCCGCTTTAACACAAACTGAGACAGGCTGATATTTTGAGAAAGGTTTTTTACTAAACACGAAGGGAAGCTGGAGGGAAATAGTTACAGCAAATAGAGGCAGTCCAGAAATAGCCAGCTTCCCAAATACACACTGCTGGCTCTGAGGATCGCTGTGGAAACAAGCAGAGAGCTTTTCTGCTGCCCAAACCTGATGCTAAGGAAGCTGCCTCCCCCCCACCCAAAAAAAACGCTGCTGCAAAGTCCATTTCAGGGGAGCTCAGCCACGCGCCTACATCTGGCCAAGGGTCCGGCAGAGGACAAAGAATGAATATGGCAGGACATGGCTGCAGCACCCACGTCTCCCNCGCTGCTGCAAAGTCCATTTCAGGGGAGCTCAGCCACGCGCCTGCATCTGGCCAAGGGTCCGGCAGAGGACAAAGAATGAATATGGCAGGACATGGCTGCAGCACCCACGTCTCCCTGTGTAATCTCATCGGGTCCCATGGCCTTGATTGGCACCTATATGCTGACGCTGCCAGCCCAGCCAGGTTTCTCCCGGGAGACCCACTGGACATCGCTCTGCTTGGATGTCCCATGGAATCCTCTGCACTCCAACCCATCATCAGTCCTCTCTCCAAATGCCTTCCTACTCTTCCGGTAAATGGCACCATTGCCCATTCACCTAGCTGGTCAACGTCGATCCCAGGAGAAAAGTCATTCCTGACTGTTCGCCCATGTCCAATGGCCCACTCGGTTCTGTTTCATTGTTGTTTCTCCCCAGATCTCTTCATTTTGCATCACCTCCACTACCCCTCACATTCAAATCGCCTGTATCTCTCACCTGGCCTCTCTTCTCTCCCTCCCTCCTAACTAGCTTTACTACCTTCCATGTTACCTCCTTTGGTCTAGTTTTTATGCTGAACACAAATTGGATTATGCCATTTTTCCTGCCTAAAACCCTCCAGGTGGTCTCCATGGTCTCAGAACAGAATTCAAACACAGTCTGACCCTGCTACTCCCCCAGGACATGTATCTCAGACGTTCCTGGATTTCTTNGGCATGTATCTCAGACGTTCCTGGACTTCTCGTACGTGGTAACTTGGACCCTGTCATTCTAAACCGTGTCAATTTCCTCTGATGTGCTACGCTGACACCAGGGCTTGGAGCCCATTCTTCTCTCTGCATGGAATACCCCTGTCCCAAGCTCTCTTGCCTGCTGTCACCTGTTAGTTTTAAGTTGGATATAACTAGCTCCAGAAGGTTTTCCATATCCCATAAAACTGGGGTTAAGTGCTAACTTACTTATCACTTACACTGTCTTCTAACTTTGAGGATTTCTTCCCAAGAGCAGGAGTGTGTGGGGAAAGTGACCGTGTCCTCTGACTCACTGTGAGAACACCATTTATTATCACAGTGCCCAGCAGAGATATCGGGCAGTGTTTCGTAAATATCTGATGAGAAGGTGAGACGATGGAAGCATGAATGAAGGTAGGGTGACCAGATGCCTGGAGGGGAGTGATGTAGGAAACAAAAGACTGTTAACAAACATTTCCAAATACCTCCTCTATATCAGGCTATGTGATAGGCAGTATGAGGGCCCTAGAGACAAGGCCCGGACTTCTCGATCGGCAGGACCTTGACCTCAGACCCCTTGGCTCTTGTTACACTTTTACTGCTGTGAATCTCCCCTTTGAGTAGTCCTGACCACTCACTTGGCCTCATCTAGCCCACTTCACAGCTGCAGAATTAAGTTTTGAAATAAAAAGTATCCATCCCTTCCTTTCCTTTCCTCTTCTTTCCATTAATTTTTCTTACCTTTATGTCCTGTCTTCTCTTTTCCTATTTAAATGAAACCCCATGCCCTGCCTGTGTCTCCCTCTGCTTTCATCATCTTCCTCTTTTAATTCAATTGTGATGCTCCAGATCTCACTTTTATTGTGATTTATTTAAGAATGTGCTGGTGGGACCAGGGCTAATGCATTCCTGAAGGTGGCGTGTTAGCATCCTAATTGATTACCCAGCATCCTCTGTGACTAACCCACTCCCGTGGTTGTCCAGGCGAGGAGGGGCTGGTGAGCAAAGCCACCCAGGAGTTGGAAAGGGATTAGTGTTAATTCTTCCCAGACAACTCCCTGTGATGTTTTCGGTCAATAAGAGATGATGTGGGGAGAAGGTTTAAACACACCCATGCTGCTTCTCATCACCTGCTAATCCCCTCCTCTACATTCCCACAGCAGGCACGGGTATGGGGTCTGAGGTGTGGACCTGCTGACGCATGCGGGGCCCTCGAGGGCCTGCCTTCCTGTCCTGGACCTGTTGGGAGAGCCCTGAGCAGCAGAGGCTGCTGGTGGTGTTTCCAAGCAGGTGGGGCCCTGGGAGGTGTGGGCTGCTGTGTGGTCTGGTAGGAGGACCAGGTGAGTAGGAAGGCAGGAGTGGTTCTCAGCAGCATGGCGTCACTGTGATGTTTAGCAGCCCCAGGGGTTGTGGCCGACAGACTGTAGGGTGTTCCTGTGAGCCTCGCCTCTGGGTGTTCTCACCCTTGTAGGATTCCCCCCTTCTGTGTGGACGTGCCCTGTCACTTGCTTCTAACCCATCATGCGTGGAAGGTGATGGGCATCACTCCTGGGATTGCACTGTTATAGGAGGCTCATTTTTCCAGCTGACTCGCCCCAGACTCTCTTTCTCCTTTATCCTCTGTGTGTGTGATGTGTGTGTGATGTGTGTGTGTGTGTGTGTGTGTGTGTGTGTGTGTGTGTGGCTTTGAAGAAGCAAGGCAGCATGAGTCCTGCAACTACAAGGAACCGCATGCTGCTGACAACGTGAATGAGCATCTAGCCTAAGATGAGAGCCCGGCTCTGGCTGAGGCCTTGTCGCAGCCTCGTGACCCTTAACCACAGGACCCTGAGCCACACTGGGACACGCAGTGCACGGAAACTGTGTGCTGTTTGAAGCTGCTGTTCGCCATAATTTGTTCTGGTGATAGAAATCAATAGTGAAAGAAAACAAAGAGAGTGGTCCCTTTTCCTTCTTGCCTTGAGCACTGGTGGATGATTTTATCCTTTTCCATCATCAGAAAAGTCTCTCAGAAAAGGATGGTAAACCCATTCATACAAGCATGACCTTGACCGGCCACAGCTCAGGTTGCTTCTCTCTCAGTGAAGGCACCCATACACAGATGAACCTTAACACCTGCGGCTTCTTGTAAAAATTATCTATTGGGTATTAACTGCTTATCAAATATATAAGGAACTCATACAACTCAACAGCAAAAACCCTAAACAATCCAATTTAAAAATGGGCAAAGGGTTTGAAGAGATATTTTCCCAAAGAGGATATACAGATGGCCAATAAGTACAGGAAAAAGGGCTCAACCTCACAAGTCATCAGGGAAATGTAAATCAAAATTGCAATGAGATCTATCATCTCACACCTGTTAGGATGACTATTATCAAAAAAGACAATAATAAGTGTTGGAGGGTGTGGAGAAAAGGAAGCCCTTGTGCACTGTTGGTGAAAATGTAAACTGGAAAATGTAAATATGGAAAAACAGTATAGGGGTTCCTCAAAATATTAAAAATGGAACCATGTGATCCAATAATCTCACATCTGGGGATATTTTCAAAGGCAATGAGATCACAGTCTCGAAGAGACATCTGCAGTCCCATGTTCACTGCCGCATTAGTCATAGAAGTCAAGACATGGAAGCAACCTAATGGAAACCACTGATGGATGAATGGGTAAAGAGCCTGTGGTGTGTACACAATGGAGTATTATTCAGCCACAAAAACAGGGAATCCTGTCATTTGCAACAACATTGATGGACCTGAGGGCCTTATGCTAAATGAACTAAGTCAGACAAAGACAAATACTGTAGGATGTCAACTTACACGTGGGATCTGAAAAAGCTGAATTCATACAAACAGAGTAGACAGTGGGGAGACGAGCTGTTGGTCAAAGGGAACAAACTTCAGCTATAGGCCGAGGAAGCTCTGGGGATCTAGGGTACAGCAGGCTGAGTATAATCATCAGTACTGTACTCTATACTTAGAAGTTAAGAGAGGAAATCTTAAATGTTGTCACCCACCACACAAAGGTAATTTTGTGAGGGGATGGTGGTGTTAACTAACCTTATTGTGATAATCATTTCACAATTTATACAGGCATCAAAGTAGCACACGTACGCCTTAAACCGACATGGGCTGCATGTCAGTGATACCTCAGTAAAGCTGTGGGGAAAAGGCATATTGGCCCTTTCTATTCAGTTTATTTTTATTTTTTTATTTATTATTTATTTTTAAATTTTATTTTATATAAATTCAATTAATTAACATATACTGTGTTATTAGTTTCAGGGGTAGAGTTTAGTGATTCATCAGTTGCATGTAACACCCACTGTTCATCACATCACGTGCCCTCCTTCATGCCCGTCACCCAGTTACCCCATCCCCCCCACCCATTTCTCCTCCATCCTCATTTGTTCCCTTAGTTCAGAGTCTCTTATGGTTTCTTTTTTTTTTTTTTAATATTGCTAGTCACCATACAGTACATCATTAGTTTTTAATGTAGTGTTCCATGATTCATTGTTTGCATATAACACCCAGTGCTCCGTGCAATATGTACCCTCCTTAATACCCATCACTGGGCTGACCCATTCCCCATCCCCCCTCCCTCTAAAACCCTCAGTTTGTTTCCCAGAGTCCATAGTCTCTCATGGTTCGTCTCCCCCTCCGTTTCCCCTCCCTTCTTATGGCTTCTATTCAGTTTAGATAGTTCACTATGTTTGAATTATGGTGTTTCCTTTTTGGGGCAGGTGTTTCCTTTTTGGGGCAGGCCATTTGTGACAGCACTTTGAATTTTTCCTTCTTTCTTTTAAACTATTCTTTACTTGACTGGGCTTTCAAGATCTGCTATTTAGGTTCCATTAGAAGGGAAATGACATTCATTGTCAACTTCAAAACCCCTTTCTCAAAGCAAATCCCCTTTAGGCCAGAGTGGCTAGCCCCAGGCCAGTGGCTCCTTACTCCCTCAGTAGATTCTCAGTTAAAAGACAGCCCCCCAGCCAGAGACTCTCTGGAAATGAAGGCAGCGTTCTGAGGGAGCAGGTTTTGGACATCTGGGTGGGAACAGCTTTTACTCTTTCCACTTAATTTGAAGGAGGATGGGCTCTGAAATCAGACAGAACTAAATTTTACCGTCTGTGAGCTATTTACTGGCTGTGAGCGACTTATTTAACCTCTCTTGTCCTGTTTCTCTTTTCAACATATGACTTTTGTGAAAATTGAATAAGGTAATGCGATGAAGAGTTCTCAGCACCATGGCTAGCTCCCAGATGCCATCCAATACCTGTTTGGGATTCGTGTGTGTGTGTGTGTGTGTGTTTGCACCTGTGGAAGGCAGGGAGGATGTGAGAGAGGGCAAGGACACAAGTTTTTCAGGGATGAAATGCTCAATCTCAGAGTGGGGTATGGGGAGCTGCTTCTCCTTCACCCTCTTTCCCTCTGATTCCTCTTCCTTCTCCCTCCTGAGTAAATCCATGCAGAGTGCTTAGGACAATGCCTGGCAGTAAATGCCCATTTTTTGTTGCTGTCATTGTATTTCTATTTTAATTGTTGTCATCATCATCGTTGTCTTCAGTGTCATCATCATCATCTCCTCTCTCCCTGCTTACTTTCCTTTCTCCAGTAGAGGTAATAGACTTGTACCTTTTTTTGTGTACTGCTGAGGCTGGGAGCCTGTGTAAATTACATTTCCTGAACTCCCCTGCCATCTGGCTCCTTGTTCAATTTTGCCAATAAGGAGATACTGTCAGAAAGGGAAAGGCCTCCTACTGGCTTCTTCTTTTTCTGCTTTTGGCAGTGTCTCTGGAAGGGGCTGCTTCCCTTTGGGAAGATCCTAGCATCAGCCACAGCACCCCTTTTTGGTGGTCGTAGCTTCAAAAGGGGACCCTCTTCAGTGCATCCACAAGCAGCAGCCCTTCTCCACAGTTTGAGCACTGACTGGAGCCGGCTCTCCCAGGAAGTTCCAGCCCTGACCAGGCGGCATCATAATAGCGGTGGTATGAGTGGACCCTGGGCTCTGCCAGCACCATCTCTTCCCCCTCTTCCTCCCACCCTAGGGTGGAGGCTGCTTCTTGCAGTTACTCCTCTCCAGGCTGTCACACCTTTTGCTCTTTGCTTTCTCAGCCTTGGCAACACTTTGTAACTAGTTCCTTGTGTTGCCTCTTTTCTTTTTGAATTTTCTGCTTGGATTTCTGTTTTCCTGCATGGACACAGACTCTTAAAGGCAGTGACTTCTACCTATTCACTCCATAGGAAGGGGGATTACAAATAATGGCTTCCGGTGTTAGAGCATCAGCAGGTGGGAATTAAAGCCACTTCCACACTCACTATCTCAAGGTTGTAGAAGGAGAAAGTGGGTATAGGCATCTCCCTTTTGCCCTCTCCATATCACTTCTGGATGCCCATGCAGGTCCCTGAAGCTGATTGTTTCATCCGCTTATGTCAGTGTGGGTCTTCAAAATGCCAAGAATCATTTCACCCATTCTTAAATTCTAAATGATCTTTTATACTTTTTCTCCTCCCTCCTCCCCTCGAGATCTGCCTCCTCCTCCATCACTGTCAAAACAATCTTGAAGGAGGGTCCTTCAGGATCCAATAAACTAGCTCCTATAATGGTTTTTGAAGAGCTAATATTGCTGAGTAGTCTCCGCCATGATGCAGGTAATATTTTTCAGATGAGAAAACTGTGGTATGGAAAAATTTATCATCTGCCCATGATCACTGAGGTAGTAAGTGATGGAGCTGGATTCCAAACCAATTCTGCCTGATTCCAAAGCTCATAAATTTAATGACTATACGATTCTACCATCCATCTATCCATCCACCCATCCAGTAGTTAATGAGAGTTTAGTACGTGCTGAGCACTGGGACAAGCACAGTAACTGAGAGTCATAAGGCCTAGTCTATGTGACCTAACACACCACAGAGTTAGTTATGTCCAGAGCCAGCCCTCAGAGAATGGGCACTAGGACTGGGGATGGAGGGATGAGGAAGGGGTGCTGGAGGGCTGAGAAGGTAATAAGCAGAGAGAAGGGACAGGACGAAGAGCAATCATGAGGTGAGAGCCAGGTCCAATCAGCTGCAGTGAGACCATAGGGGATGTTGGTCTCCTCTTTCTGCTCTACAGAGAGCTGGAGTGACAGCCTCCATTGATGTTTTAGAACTCCCAAACCAAGAGCATGTTCTGTTTGATGTGGGAGTGAAGGCCTCTAAATATATCTAATTTCTCTTTTTCNGGGGATGTTGGTCTCCTCTTTCTGCTCTACAGAGAGCTGGAGTGACAGCCTCCATTGATGTTTTAGAACTCCAAAACCAAGAGCATGTTCTGTTTGATGTGGGAGTGAAGGCCTCTAAATATATCTAATTTCTCTTTTCCCCTCAGGCTCTTTTGTTACTTTAACAACAGCAACAATTAAATGAACTGAATAATGAAATAACTAACTTAACTACTGTATCTTTAACCAAATTTTAAATTTCTAGGAGGAATACTTAAATTGGCCCATCTTGATTCAGTGTAGCATCACTTGGGGGAATCATAAGCGTCACTGTGTTGGGTAACGGAAGTGATTAGGGAGCCATTTTTTAAAAAATCTAGGTAATATTCCAAAGGGCATAAATTTTGAGAGCAAAAACTCTAACTCACCTTCATGAGCCTTGGCACAATGCCTGGTGGATTTTAACTCCAATCTGTCTGATTCCAAAGCTCTGAAGTACCTTCTGCCTGAGTTGTTCTTTCCCTGTATCCAGAGGACGGAGGGAGCTATTTTTTTTTTTTTAAGATTTTATATATTTATTCGACAGAGATAGAGACAGCCAGTGAGAGAGGGAACACAAGCAGGGGAGTGGGAGAGGAAGAAGCAGGCTCATAGCAGAGGAGCCTGATGTGGGGCTCGATCCCACAACGCCGGGATCACGCCCTGAGCCGAAGGCAGACGCTTAACCGCTGTGCCACCCAGGCGCCCCCGGAGGGAGCTATTTTATATGATGTGACCAGGGAAGGCCTCTCTCATCAGATGAATCTTGGGGAAAGATTGAAAAGAAGTGAGGGACTACGCACGTGATGCAAGAGAATTCCAGACAGAGGGTGAAGTCCTTCAGGTGGTGGTATGGTTGGCATGTTGGGGAAACTAAAGAGTATCTGAGTGATTGAAGCAGAGTGAGCTAAGGCTTAAACTTTTGGACCATGACTCACAATGAGATGTAAATTTTATATGGGGACCCAGTACACACACGCACACATCACACACACACTCACTTGTACACATGCTCTTGCTGAATTCAAAGTTTTGCAAGAGAATACTTACCTTTACTGTGTGCAGTGCACGCAAAATTGTCTATTCTGTTTTGTTAAAAATTCTGGTCATGACTACCTAACTGATTACATAATCTGCCAGTAGGTCAGAACCTACAGTTACACTGAGGTGGACTCAGAGTATTAGGAATTAAGATCAGAGAGGTAGTGGGGGGTGGGGCAGAAGATGGGCATTTCAGGTTCTTGAAAGGGGCTGAGTGAGTAGGAAGGCTACGAGAACACTTACTGTTGAGGAATGACTTGTGTTTTTCAAACATAACCCTGGCTACCCTTTGGAGAATGTAATATGATGGGCCAAAGGTGAAAGCACAGAGAAGAGTAAGAGACTATTGCAACAGCCCACGTAAGAGGTGAAGGTGTCTTGGACCAGAGGGGTAGTAGCAAGAATGGTGAGAACTAGTCTGATGATATATTTTTTTTCAAAGCATCCAAACAGTGTTTTCTGATAGATTGGATGTAGAATGATAAAGAAAGGTGGAAGCCAACGGTGATTTCAGTGGTTTGGACTGAGCAACTGGAAGAATAGAGTTGTCTTTTACCAAGAAGGGTCATCTGAAGAAGAATTGGATCTGGGGAAAAGAATGGGCTCAAAAGATCAGTTTGGGGCATGTAAATTCTGGAGACATCGAGGTGGAGATGTCAAAATGTCAGCTTTATGTGGAGGTCTGGAATTTAGTGTGGAGACATACACTTTGATAAGTTTATAAAAGGTGTTTAAAGGTCTACTGGATGGTATTACCTAGGGGTTGTTTAGGACATACAGAAGAATGAGCCCCGAGGCACATCAACTGTTGGGAGTTGGCAAAGATGAGGAGAAGCCGGGAGAGGAGTGAGATGGAGTGACCAGAAGAGTGAAAGGAGGACCAAGAGTGAGCACTGTCCTTCACAAAGGAGGGAGTTGTCATGTGTATCAAAGGTGACTGATGGGTTAAGAGTCAGGACCGAGAACTGACTGTTGGATCGGGCAATTGGTAAAGGTCATTGGTGACCTTCCAAGGAGGTGTTGGTGTAAAGCGTAGCCTGACTGGATTGGTTCCCAAGAGAATGGCAAGAGATGAAGGAGACACAGAAGGTCAGGAAAATTCTTTTGAAGAGTCTCACTCTAAAGGGGAGGGGGGAAACGGGTAGTAGCTCTTAGGTAGGATGTAGGACTTAGAATGGCAACAGTATCTTTCAGCCACCAGGGAAACGCCAAGGGAACTTCACGGACTTTAGCCAGAGACATTATGCTGATGTGATGCTGATGTCATAAAGCAAATACTAGCTTCTCTAATCCTAACTAACTCTCAGGCAAGCAACCTGTTACCTGTAATCACGTGCGTCCTAGAGGAAATGGCAGCCCATATACGCTTTGGCCAGGCTCTTGTTCCTGGAAGCATGGCCACGTGGTATGGGGTGTGGACACTGGAGTGAGTTCCTGGCTCGTTGACCAACTGTGTGTTCTTGGACAGGTTACTTAACATACACCAGCCTCGATTTCTTCATCGAAGCAACAGATATTATAATTATTCTGAATCCATAGGGCTATTACGAGGATGAAATGTGATCGTTCTTAGAAAGCTCTTACACAGTGCTTCGAAATTATAAATGTTCAATAAATATAAGTAATTACGATTACTGTTCATAACCTTCATTTAACAGAGCTGGTTAAGGACAACCCCTTGCACACACCCGGTCTTTGGAAGACCTAGAAAAGCCAGCTCTCTCTGGCCTCCCCAGTAGGCAGGGAGCTCTGAACAAAGATGACCTTAAATAAACTTCTAGATCTGGGATCTGGACCCAGCTGAGGAACAGCTGAGCTCTGAGTCCTGGACATTTTTCGACCAGAACAATAGGGCAGCACAGCTCCCTTAGCAGCCGTGTCCCCACCCCTCCCTCCGCCCACTCCCTTTGATGGAGTTCCTCCGTTGTTCATCACGCCACAGGGGCTACCAGAACCTTCCGAGTTCTCTTGAACCTCTGTGTATTTACCGCTGAGCAGTGCTGCCTCAGAACAATTAAACCAAATGACAGTTGTCAAAAGTGTTGGCACTTCTTTGGCCTGTGAGGGCCAGGCTCCACTTCCTGTGTAGGTTGGCACCTGGAATCTGTAATAACCTGCCCGGCCCCCGCCCCCCTCTTTCTCCAGTTCTCTGCAGCACGGGCCATTTATCCCCACAGCAGGCCTGGCCTGCCCTGGGCTCTGGAACTAACCCCTTCTTCATCGGAGGGGAAAAAAAAAAATCCCGGGATACACAGCCTCGCTGTGGATCTCGTGGTGATCTGTCCTCCAGCCCTAGAGCGAGCCTACCTCTTGTTTCTTGTTCTAATTTTTATCTGGTCATCCTTCTCCCAAATCTCTCTCAGACCGGCACCTTCTCTCATTTAACCTTCCTCCTTTCTGCGGCCGAGGCCCCCTAACCTCCATCTCAGACTCCCCCCTAATCTCTAGGGCCTGTTTTGACTGAGCTAGGAAAGGCACCATTTCAGCAGAGTTCAGGCATTGCTTTAGAAATTTTATGTATTTTATTCCTTCTATCATTTCACGTCAGTCGTCTGAACAAGGTTGAAGCAGGACCGTGACTTTCCCAAGGGCATACAAGTGTTAAGAGAGAGGCTTGTGTTTTGACGGAGGGTAGGTTTACAGGGTGTGAGATGTATCCAAGCAATTTGCCGCCCCCCATCCCCAGACTTTCCTTTCCTTTTCACCCTCCTCTGATAGGTAAATTCTGGAAATCTGACGAGGCTTGGTGTTCTAGTAAGCAGCTGATTGCGTAACAAAGGGATAATAATGGCGCCTCTCTCTCTCTCTCAGACTTGAATGTTGTCAGCTGGTGAATGTGGGGTTTGGGCCTCTGGGATTAGAGCAGATCCATCCCTCACAGGCATTAGGTGAACACCTCTTCATTCTCCAGGTAAATCTACCAGAGAGATCTGCATATGGCTTTGGGCACAAGCCCAACTAATAATAAAATTTTACTGAGTTCTCCCATTCGTCATTGTCCCTTGTGGGTATTTCTCCCTTGGGATGAAACCAGGATGGCTAGATCTGAGTATTCTCGGTTCCAAAGACCAAAACCTTATGAGAAATTCCTGAACATCGCATCTGTCGGACTTCAAATCCAGGGCTCTGAATGTACAAAACTAGGTATAACACAAGGCATTAAATACAGCAATAAAGGCCTTCCCGCTGCCAAACAAAGCCCCAGCTCTGATGGGATCTCCTATGTATGATAAAATGCTAAGCATTTGCTCAAACATGCCTTTAATCCCAGACAGAAAATTCCATCTGCAAACTTCCTCTGAATATTCTACAATGGCTTCGAATTTCTTATGTTTTGCTGCATGAAACACCATCACTTCAATACTGGGAAATACAAGGGCTTTTCAAAGGAATGTAGTCTACAAGCAGTGTTCTTTTTATTTTAGTTTTTAAATTTCCCAACAGTTGACTTTTAATATCTGATGTTTGACTTCATCGTTAGCGATTTCTTTGCGTCAGGCCCATACGTTTCTGTGGCAGGAGAGAGAAGAGAGGGCTTGGGTTTACTAAAAGAACGGTAAAACATGTCTGAGGTGTTGTTCTGTGCCGGACTGGCTGGGGGGGAAAGGAAGAAGCTGACGTCTGTCTGAAGGGGGTCACTCCACGTGTCAAAGACATCTCCCCTTTGTAGAAGCCGAGGGATTGCCCATCCGTGTGGAGATTTCCCTCCAGATCTGACGCTGAGCTCCCCCTCAGTCTTCCCACTGATACGTCCAGTCCACGTTTCCAGTATGACTCTGTGACCCCCCCAACCCTAGCCCTAGTGCTGGATTTTCTGCACCACAGCCATAAAATGCTATTTCCTGAGAGCTTTAGGATAAGCTCTTTTCCAGCCAAATGCTCATCTTGCTTCTAGAAGGATGGAGATTCTGGCCTGAATCCCACTCCCTTTTGTATGTGAGGTCAGGAAGATATGGTGGGAAGAGTGTGGTTTGGGTAGGATGTCGTTCGGCTGCTATTCTGGGCTGTAACAAACAAAGCCCCAACTCTTACGTGACACTGTAGCAGATGCTTTATTTCTTGTCCCTTTTCCAGTTTGTCCTCTGTGCTCCTTGTTATTGGCTAGCCTTCCCTGTGGTGATTCAGGGACTCCGACTCTGCCCATCTTGGGGCCGCATCCTCCCCTCAGCCCTCAGGGTCCCCTTCCTTTAGTCTACATAGAGGAAAACAGAGGGTGGAGAAGGCATAACCCGTCCTTGGCCAACTCAGCCTGGTGGTGATGCACATTCCATCAATGGGGTCTTGCCACGGGGCCCTAACTAGATAAAAGTGAACTGGATATGTGATCTTTGGCTGGTGAGCTCCTTTCAAGCACTAATGTCTAATAAGAGGTCACAAAAATCTTTGGTGGGCGGTTAGCTATTTCTAAACCTCTGGAATTTTCCATTCCTTAGCTCCTGAACAACTAGAGCGGTAAAATCGATTATCCGAGGTCGCACAGTTGGTTAATGATGAGGTTAATACTACAAGAAATATCTCATAGCTTGTGTTCCATATTATTGCTAACAACACCTGACAACTTCAAAAAAACTTTCCAGGTCAGTCTAGACCCTGCCTCCTCCGCTTTTCCCTCATATCCTAATGTGAAGCTTAGGAAAGACTATTTTGAGTTGACCAACATCAAACCGTCTTTAGGGTCCACTGGTGGAGTGAATAGTATCTCGCCAAAATTCATATCCATCCAGAATCTCAGAATATGACCTTCTTTGAAAACAAGATTTCTTCAGATATATTTAGTTAAGGATATGAAGGTGAGATCGTCCTGGATTAGGATAGCCCCAACATCCAATGACAGGTGTGCCTATGAGAGGTCACAGACACACAGGGAAGAAGGCCATGTGAAGACAGAGAAGAGATTGGAGGGACACAGCCACAGAGCAAGGAACACCAAGAGCCACCATAAGTTGGAAGAGGCAAATACCACTTATCTGGGCCCCTGATCTTAGGTGTGGGTTTTCTCATTACTTATTTTCAGAAGCTTTTTGGATTTTAACCTCCTTGTCCGTAAGGACCGTGTNAATTTTTTATTATGTTATGTTAGTCACCATACAGTACATCATTAGTTTTTGATGTAGTGTTCCATGATTCATTGTTTGCATATAACACCCAGTGCTCCATGCAATATGTGCCCTCCTTACTAACCATCACTGGGCTACCCCTTCCCCTCACCCCCCTCCCCTCTAAAACCCTCAGTTTGTTTCCTGGAGTCCATAGTCTCTCATGATTCATCTCCTCCTCTGTCCACCCCCCCCGGCTGCTTCATTTTTCCCTTCCTTCTCCTAATGTCCTCCCTGCTACTCCTTATGTTCCACAAATAAGTGAAATNATGTTCCATAGATGAGAGAAATCATATGATAATTGTCTTTCTCTGCTTGACTTATTTCACTTAGCATTATCTCCTCCAGTGCCGTCCATGTTGCAGCAAATGTTGGGTAATCATTCTTTCTGATGGCTGAGTGATATTCCATTGTATATATGGACCACATCTTCTTTATCTATTCGTCCGTTAAGGGTNTTCTTAATCCAGTCATCTGTTGAAGGGCATCTCGGCTCCTTCCATGATTTGGCTATTGTGGACAATGCAGCTATGAACATTGGGGTGCATATGGCCCTTCTCTTTACTACGTCTGTATCTTTGGGGTAAACACCCAGTAGTGCAATGGCTGGGTCATAGGGTAGTTCAATTTTTAACTTTTTAAGGGACCTCCACACTGTTTTCCAGAGTGGCTGTACCAACTTGCATTCCCACCAACAATGTAGGAGGGATCCCCTTTCTCCACATCCTCTCCAACAATTGTTGTTTCTTGCCTTGTCTATCTTTGCCATTCTAACTGGCGTAAGGTGGTATCTCAGTGTGGTTTTGATTTGAATTTCCCTGATGGCTAATGATTTTGAACATTTTTTCATGTGTCTGTTAGCCATTTGTATGTCTTCACTGGAAAGTGTCTGTTCATATCTTCTGCCCATTTTTTGATTTATTTGTGGTTCGGGTGTTGAGTCTGAGAAGTTCTTTATAGATCTTGGATACCAGCCCTTTATCTGTAGTGTTATTTGCAAATATCTTCTCTTATTCCATGGGTAGCCTCTTTGTTTTATTGACTGTTTCTTTTGCTGTGCAGAAGCTTTTTATCTTGATGATGTCCCAAAAATTCATTTTTGCTTTTGTCTCCCTTGCCTTTGGAGACATGTCATGAAAGAAGTTGCTGTGGCCGATGTCAAAGATGTTGTTACTGCCTATGTTCTCCTCTGATTTTGATGGATTCCTGTCTCACATCGAGGTCTTTAACCCAGTTAGAGTTTATCTTTGTGTATGCTGTGAGAGAATGGTTGAGTTTCATTCTTCTGTATATAGCTGTCCAATTTTCCCAGCACCATTTATTGAAGAGACTGTCTTTTTACCACTGGATATTTTTTCCTGCTTTGTCGAAGATTAGTTTACCATAGAGTGGAGGGTCCATTTCTGGAGTCTCTATTCTGATCCATTGATCCATGAGTCTGTTTTTGTGTCAGTACCATGCTGTCTTGGTGATCAAAGGTTTGTAGTATAGCTTGAAATCAGGCAACATGATGCCCCCAGCTTTGTTTTTCTTTTTTACCAGTTCCTTGGCGATTCAGGGTCTTTTCTAGTTCCACACTAATTTTAGGATTGTTTGTTTCAACATTTTGAAAAATGGCATTGGTATTTTCATTGGGATGGCATTGAAAGTATAGATTGGCCTGTTCTATAAGGCTAGCATTACCTTGATCTCAAAACCAGGCAAAGACCCCATCAAAAAGGAGCATTACAGACTGATATATCTGATGAATATGGATGCCAAAATTCTCAACAAGAGCCTAGCTAATGGGATCCAACAGTACATTAAAAGGACTATCCATCATGACCAGGTGGGATTCATCCCTGGGATGGAAGGGTGGTTCAACATTAGCAAATCAATCAGTGTGATAGAACACATTAATAAGAGAAGAGACAAGAACCATATGATCCTCTCAATTGATGCAGAAAAAGCATTTGACAAAATACAGCATCCTTTCCTGATTAAAACTCTTCAGAGTGTAGGGATAGAGGGAACATTCCTCAATTTCATAAAAACCATCTCTGCAAAGCCCACAGTAAATATCATTCTCAATGGGGAAAAGCTCTCGGGGAAAAGCTGAGAGCTTTTCCCTTAAGATCAGGAACACGACAAGGATGCCCACTCTCACCATTGTTGTTTAACATAGTACTAGAAGTCCTAGCAGCAGCAACCAGACAACAAAAAGAAATAAAAGATATTCAAATTGGCAAAGAAGAAGTCAAACTCTCTCTGTTCGCAGATGACATGATACTTTATGTGGAAAACTCAAAAGACTCCATCCCCGAATTACTAGAACTCATACAACAATTCAGTAATGTGGTGGGATACAAAATCAATGCTCAGAAATCAGTTGCTTTTCTATACATGAATAATGCGACGGAAGAAAGAGAAATTAGGGAATCGATTCTATTAACCATAGCACCAAAAATCATACAATATCTCGGAATTAACTTAACCAGAGAGGTAAAGGATCTATATTCCAGAAACTACAGATCACTGTTGAAAGACATTGAAGAAGACACAAAAAGATGGAAAAACATTCCATGCTCGTGGATCAGAAGAATAAACATAGTTGAAATGTCTGTACTACCCAGAGCAATCTATACTTTCAATACCCTGTCACTGTTCTATCTCCAGCACCCGAAAACATCGGTGGGATAAATCATTGAATTTGCCTTGTGGTTGGTCTAAGTTCTTTGAGAATAGCGTCCCCACTCTCTTATTTACTTTGTATTCTCTCCAGGGCTGTCGTGGAACAGGGTGAGAAAGGATGCTCGGGGAGTATTGTTTTGATTGAATTATTAGAAGAGTAAGTGAGAAGGCAAGGAAAGTTCCTTGGGTTCAAAAAGAGAAGAGCTTGAGATGAATGCCTTTTGGGTCTTAATGGTCGAGGACTGCTGGTTCTCAGAATCAAAGAGCTTCATTATCTTTTTAACTTGTACGTATATAGATTTATGAGAGTGTGTTTCAATGAACGTATTCAGGATCATTGACTCCAAAGAAATTGTGAAGCACAAACCATTTTCTCTTTGGAAGGACAGATTAAAAGGTCAGTGCTTTTAAAGTCAGTAAAATAATGTGTTCTCTCTCTCTCTCTCTTTAAAAACTTTCTGGGATGAAGAGTGTCGAACCCCAGGGGACACAGTGAGTGTCGCAGCAGTCACTGTTCCCAGAATCTCAGGTTCTGACTTCATGACCCCTGATTGGCTCTGTCCGTCTGTCCATATCTGTCCTTCCCTCTGAGCCACGTGCTCCTGCCCACCTGATGGCCCCCACTGGCTGCTGCGGAACAGGGTAGCCCCAAGAGGGAGAGCTGACTGCTTGGCAGACACTGGTGGGGAGGGGTGTGAGGCCTCCCCTGATGGCTAACCGGGCCGATCTGGGGGTAGCGCAAATCCCTGAGTTGGTGCAAATGGAATCCCTGGGATTTGTTTCAAAAGTGCTGCTCTCCCACCTTCAAAATAATGGGTATGCTAATCATTTCACAAGGTATACAAACAGCAAAGCAACACCTCCTACACCTTAAACATATACATTTTTATTTGTCGAGGCTACCTCAGCCAAGGTAGAAAAAAATAATGCATTAGCAAACATCTACTGAGGTCTTCTAATGGACCAAGCACGATGCGAAGCATTTCAAACCACTTCTTTCATTTAATCCTCATAATTACTCACCAAATTAGGCACCATCACTCTCATCTTTTTTAGTTTTACAGAAGGGAATCTGGGGCTCAGAGAGGTTAAGTAACATGCCCAATATTGCACAGCCCAGGAGGGCAAAGGCAGAGACCTTGAACCAAAGCATTTCTATGCTGAAGAAAGGGGCATCTCAGTGCCAGGAGCTAAACCCATTGCCCTGGAGGTCTGGATTCAAATGGTTTCACGTCCCATAAAGTGGCTAAAGCAGAAGAAGAAAGCCGCGCTCCCTCCAAGTGTCCTCATAGCAGTGGGGTAAGGGAATACATCCACACTAGTGGAATTGGTCACTAGCTTCACTGCTCTCCTTCCTCAGTGACCACAAGGTTGTCCCATTTGAAGGGGGTCTTCCTGGGTCACCATATGCTGCAGATTTAAGTATCTTCTCGTTCTCTGTTCCCTAGAGTGGGGCCACTCCATCTTCACACCAGACTGCAGTGAAGGATTCAGAGTCAAAATTGAAGAGGCAGGGGACCCAGCATCACATCTTACCCCTTTTCTGTACCAGCTTGGAGTCCCAGTTCCAGGACGCTGGCTGCTAACTGAGTCTGCAAAATGGGGGTCCTGGAGCCCCTGCCCATGGTGTGATCTAAGTCACTCTGGGACGGGATCCTCTGTTCCTCTTCACCGACGTTTCTTCGCCTGAGTCCAAACTCCTCCCTGGTCAAATTCATATTCCCCTGCAAGTTATCACGTCGATGTCCCTACGTTCTGGACCTGCCCATTCCATGACAGCTGGCCTGGTCTGAGGTAAGGAAGATCTGAGGTACAGCTTTGGTGTGAAAATAGAGCAGCCTTGAGTCTTGTTGGGGTGAGAAGCACGTAACCTGATTTTAGGGGAAAGGATGCTGTGTGGCCCTGTCCATCTGGCAGAGGTCTTGTATTGGACTCCCAGCCCAGGTCCCAGCTAATAAGTCAAGGCTTACTTGGCTTTGGGTTAGCTGGGCACAGCCAATGCCTGTTTCCCCAGTCGAGCGCTTAATGAAGTGATTCTTGACTATGAGCAAAAAGTCGAAAGTCAGTGTGACACAGAGCTCAAGACATGAGTTCTGGACGTGGACTGTCTAAATTTAAATCCTGGCGCTGTCACCAAGTTTGTGGCTGTGAGTGTCACTCAGTTTTTCTTTTCCATCTGTAAAATGGGTATAAGTATATCTCCTGCTTTCTGAAAGTTCACACTATGCCCCTTCACTTTTCTGAAAGACCTGCATTAGTCCAGCAATGACTTTTTTCATGAAAGCAGAAATCCCCTTCTGATTTCCTTCGATTAGCGAAAATAGGTAGTAACGTAGGTCTTTGGTGAAAGTGAGGTGGTTCCACTTTTGTTTAGGGGGGAATCCTGTAATATGAGTCCCTGCCTTAAATACTGATCTTTCTCCTGGTTTGTTGTGGGGATTAGGTGAGTTATTTCGTAGAAAATGTGCTTAGAGCAGGGCATGACATGTGATAAATATTCAATAAATATTAACTGGGATTGTTCTGGTGGATGGGATGTAACTTCTAACTTGGGTTTGGAATTTAAATTTGACCTGGGTTCACGCTCTGCCGCTTCTGAGCTGTGTGATATTTGCTGAGTCTCTTAGCCTCTCTGAGCTCCTGTTCCTCCTGATTTGGAAGCTGAGCCGAATGCTGCCCCCTCGATGCACTTTCTCCCAGCCATCCTGCCCTTGGGCTCTCTCTTCATCGTCCTCTCCCCAGGGGCACACTGCCTTCAGGAAACACTCTGTTGTAAGCTGATGCCAGAGTGGGAGGCCCTAAACCACCGCTCCTCTCCCATCTGGGCTCCTGCCTAGAGAATCAAGGCCTGTACCCCTGGAAAAGGCCTGGCAGAGAGCAGTGAGCCATTGGGGGCTTACTTTGGGGTCAGCCCAACCTAGCACCATGTGGACAGTTGGTGTTGAGGTTAGCAAGATGAAGAGGGTTATAGGTAATAAGAAGAGCTAAGATGTTTTGAAACAGGAATGGAAGAGAGGATATGGAGGCTCAAAGGGAGAGGTTGTTTTGATATAGGAGGGGCAACTGCCTTTTGTCCATATACCTCTCAAAGTCTGTGACAGAGTTCCCTGTGATCCCCAACACTGGTCGTTGGTTTTCCTTCTACTTTTACTCCATTTTGAAAGGGAAATGCTGCTACTCATGGAGACACTGGTCATTCAGAGTCACTTTCCTTTCTTAGCCAGTCTGTCTTTCAAGGGATCTTGGCCTGAGATCTGGTGTTCTGATCTCCAAGAGGAGGAGTCTTGATGAACAAGAGGTGGTAGCCTTCGAGTTGGGGTGTCCTGCCTTCTGTGAAGGTAACTCCAAAATTGTTCCTCTGGCTCAGTTCCTACCGTGCAGTCCTTAGGACTGACCCCATCCAGATCATAGGGGCTCACCAATGGCTACACCCATCCACCATTTTCTTCCACCTCCCAGCACCTGCTAGTTCTTCCTCCCTTGGTACAGATCACTATTCTCTCTCTGCCTCAAGGCTACCGAGGTGAGATAATGCTCCCTCTCCTTAACAACTTAAATTCTGTCTACTCCAAAAATTGTCAAGTGACTACCCAGATTCATCTTCTATTTTACCCACATTGGCCTTCTCTCACTGGGTTATAAAGCTCTGTTTTCCTACCAAAGGACTCAGAGATAGAGCTATTCCATCAGACTCAATCTAATTGTGGCATCATCCTGCTACCCTCACACTCCTTTGTTCCTTAGGACTTTGGTTCAAGTCCCTAGACTAAAAGTCATTGATTATATTCACATCTGGCTTGATTCTGGCTTTTCTTTGATCATCATCCATTCCCTGTACCAACGTCTAAAAAATAAATCTCTCTCAAATTTCCTTTTGCACTGGGGATGCCAATCAGGGTTTTATATGGTGTCTGTGGTGAGTACTTAGGTACAATTTCCATGAAGCCAGGGACCATGTTTATTTCATTCACTGACTATGTCCCCACTCCCTAGTAGAGTCCCCAGCATGCACTAAGTCTCGCAAATACATGTTGAGTAACCTAGATATTTTCCCAGATGTTCTTTTCTCTCTTAATAATCCAGTGGACTTGTTCTTATCCTAGTATTCGAGCTAAGCCTCATCTCTTCCCAGAAGCCTTCCCTCACTCCCCCAAGTCTGATTAAGGCGTTCCTCCTCTAAGCCCTCATTGTAATGGGCTTGCCTGTGGCATGGCCCTTTGTTCAAAGAACATAATCATTTATTTACATGTCTGTCTAATGTAAGCACTTTAAAGTTAGGGGCAATCTTTTATTTGTCATGTTTGATAGATGAAAAACAAAAACAGAGAATGAATTCATGTGTGCCTTGGTCCCTGATCACACCACATGTTGAGACA
The DNA here is from genome assembly GCF_002007445.2 of Ailuropoda melanoleuca. Taxonomy (NCBI): domain Eukaryota; kingdom Metazoa; phylum Chordata; class Mammalia; order Carnivora; family Ursidae; genus Ailuropoda; species Ailuropoda melanoleuca. Next base: position 78,288,178 of record NC_048232.1, read on the forward strand.
TTGGTCCTCTCAAGTGCTCCTTGGACTCTCACATAAATAGATCCTCAACGTCTGGAAATGTTTGAATATGCAGTGGGTACATAGCTCAGGCTGTGATTCCAAAATTCTATCCTGTAACACACACACACACACACACACACACACACACACACACACACACACACATTCCATCAGTTATTAAAGTAAGGACATCACTGCCTGTGAATTCAGATGGCACCAGGTCCCTATTCTTCGTGGGGCAGGGGCTGACGCAGGACCCAGAAGATGGAAACTCCTGACCTCCACCTGGAAGAGCAGCCTGGTACAGCTGCTAAGAGGAGTTCAGGGGACTGAGCATCAGAGAAATTTTGCCCCTAGATTCGCTCTGGCCCTGGGCCTCTGTTTGAGTTGATGCAACCAAGAGCTCTCTTGTGGCCTAGCTCCTGCCCTTGGCTTGGCACTTCGCCTGGGGAAAGGGTGCCCATCCTTTTTTCTGCACGAAATTCATTAAAGAAATGGAGTTCTGATGATAAAACCTATTCTAGGGATGTGAGTCCTAGCTGCCTTTGCTGAGGCTGCCCAGATGCTAACCGTAAGTGGTGCTCCTCCCTCCCCTGCCCCGTCCCCATTGCCATCCTCCCAGGGACTCCTGCCTCTAGTTGACCTGCCAGAAACATGAGCTGGGCTTGCCTGGGGGACCCTGTTCCTCTCAGGCTGACCTGAGCCTGGCAAGTCTCCTCCTCGTCTTCTGTTCTGACACATCTCTGCTCCATGGAGAGAAGGAGAAATGGACACAGCAGTTGCTAGGAGGAGGAGGAGGAAGGACTTTTTGCCCCCAGTGGTTTTGATGTCAGCATCGCCAGGCCAGAACATTCTCTGGGAGGGCACCCAGAGGCCCTGTCATCTCCGCTGTCACTGGATAACATTAACCATCCTTTGCTTCTGGGGACTGCTGTTTTTTTTCCCTCAACATTTTCTAGTTGTTTTGCTTTTCATTTCATTTTCACAAAAGCCTTGAAGAAGAGGAAGGGACAAGTGGTTTGATTGTGGAAATGGGGTCCAGGGGTCAGGCTGCTCTGTTCTTTTCTCCATTCCAAGTCTGCTAATGTGTACTGTTCTCCCTGCGCACACCGTCCTCTCCTGACCTCTCCTCACCGCGTTTTATCTCTCCAATCTACTCCACTTCTCTGGGCCTCCTTTCCACCTCATTCCGCCCCAAAGCTTCTTACCAAAGTGACAGTAAAACCAGAAGCTTTTAGGTTAGACCTCGGTTGAAATGACAGCTCCACCTCGCACGACTTGTGTGACATCACAACTCTCAGCTTCTGTTTCTTCCTTGTAAGGTGTGGAGAGCAATACCTAGTCCATACGGGGATGGTCAGAACTGAATGATGGGACACACATGAAAGATTGCTCCATATACATATGTCCTGATTATTAGTATCATGTGCAAGGCACTGTGCCAGCCACTGGGGCAAATTCAGACCCTAGAGTACAGGGTCTCGGTCTTTGTGGAGCCTTGCAATTCATAACAAGGGCCCTTGTTGACTATATATGGCAAAATGTGTTAAGTCTTATGAGAAATATAAAATATAATGAAAGGAAATATTATATCTAACTTGGAGTATGTGTGTGTGTGTGTATGTGTGTGTGCATGAATGACAGAGCAATTCACAGGGAAGGGAGCATTTGGACTGGGTCAGGCAGTAGGGTGACATTTTGTCAGACAGACAGGAAGTGGCAGCAGAAACTTTAGGTAAATCTACTACCCTTCTCTGAGCCTCCGATTCCCCAAATGTAAAATGAAAGGTAAAATGTATAAATCAAGTAAAAAATAATAATAGTGAAAACTCTTAGAACTTAATTTTGCTTGGACCTGTTCTAAGTGAAGCATACACATTATTGCTTTTAATTTTTCCAACTTTCTGGAATAGGTACTATTATAATTTTGACTAATTTTATGGTCAAGGCAACAATAACACCAAATGGTTAAGTAAATGTCAATGGCTGCATAGTAAGGAGAATGGGGATGACTCGGAAGTACTTGTGCAAGGCTGGGCGGCTCCAGGGACCCACCTGCCTTCCAGCAGGGAGGAGATGGGGGTGGGGCTCGAATCTCAGAATGTGCTCAGTCTTACTCTGGTCACACAAATCTTTGGTTTTCCCCCACAAGCTGGTGTGATATATCCGCACAACGAATAGCTAATGAAACATTTTTGCTGAACTCTTTATAAATGTGCAAGATCTTCCTTAATGCTGATTTGTAATTAGAGGACGTCCAAGAAAGGAGATTCATCACTGCTTCTTAAATAAATGTGTTCTGTGAGCAGCGCCATAGCCACACAGGACAGAAAGAACAGGAATCAATAGCCGCAAACTCATTCCTGTCCTAGCTATCCCGAGTGAGAAAGTGGAACCCACTGGGGAAAGGAATGAAAGCGAACCCCACGGAAGAGTTCTGCTTTGTGTTCAAATACGCCCTTGGACTGTTTCCCTTCTTTCTGTTCCTAACCCGAATAGGGTTGGGAGTTGACCTGATTGGGACTCAGTTGCTGGGAACAGAGACTCTGGTAGATAACGGTGGCAGGAAGTATGTGAAACAGAGCAATAGAATGTTTCGAAGTCATTGGCAGCATTGGAGCAGCAGCCCCACAGAAAAACATAGTGGAACCATCCTGTCCACGGAGCCGCATCAAGAATTTGGAGAATCGAGAAGTTCCCTCATTGGAACCATTGGTTCCAGCAACGAAACAAGGGAGTTCCTGTCCAGGGCTTGGTGAGCTGGCTGCCGCTGCTGCGTCTGAGCCCACTCAGAGGGGCTGTCCTGGTACTGGGCACGCGTGCATGCCTCCAAGTTCTGAAACCCCGCCCTCCGACCTTGACCGTACTGCTGTCATGGGTGAGCTCATGGAAGCAACCATACTTCTCTGCGCCTCAGTTTTCCCATCTGCAAAGTGTGCATAATAATCTGACGTGTCAGGTTCTTCTGAGACTTCAGTGAGAAAAGTCACGGAAAGAGCCCAGCAGAGGGCTAACCTCTGCTCAGTTATCTTCCTTCGCCTGACAACGCGGTGTGGTTTCACGATTGTGGAGCTGTGCTCCCAAATCCTCAAATACTCCCATCTGCCTGTCAGAGGCTTACCATTTCCACATGATGCTCATAGATTGTTAGAGCCAGAAGGGAATTAGTTAGGATTTCATCATTTTTAACACCCAAGCAGCCCTGTAGCTATTTCCCCCTGGGATCTAATGTTTTAGAAGGCTATGTCTAAAACAGTGCATCTGTTAAGCAATAATTAATTTGTACTCATGCTTTTTAAAAACCAAAGGCATTCCACAAAAAGACCTTCTGACAGGCATGAATTAATCAGTTTTCCTACATTGAATGAATATAGTTCAAGTCTTAAAAAATATAAAGAAAAGAAAACTTGACATTTCAGTTTGCTTGAGTGGCCTCACTTTGGGTTCATGTACAGTTTCTGTTTGGCTTTTGTAACTGAATGTGCACATACACGGCCTTCCTGTGAGAACCGGAGGGCCTGGGAGCCATGCGCACCCATTGGCTTGGGGCCCCTTGAGCCACGTGAGGGGCGTCCACTGATGCGTGTGAACAGAGAGTGGGGGAGGGGTAAGTTCCCCAATTGGAAGTTGAAGTGTAGTTACTCAAGGCAGGTAGAAAGAATGCCGGGAGGCCATAATCCAACAAAGACCCTCTGTTCTAGAACTTTCCATCCAATCTTCACAATAAGTCTGTAAGGTTGGCACTGTGTTGCTGCCATTTTAAGATGAGAAAACTGAGGCCTAAGCCGGAGGGGGGTCTACATTTGCACAGCAAGGGCTTAAAGAGGTCCACACCTGGTAGCTACACTTGTGGTGAGCTTAGCATAATGCATAGAGATGTTGGGTCACTGTTGTACACCTGAAACTAATGAAACATTGTGTCAACTATACTCAAATAAAAAAAAGTAAAAGGAAATCAGGTCCATATTTGCACAGAGGTCTCCTGGCCCTGTGGCTGGTGGTCTTTCCACAGGCTAATGCTCTCGTGCTAATGCCTGGCCACCAGCCTGGTCTCCTTTGGCTCCTTCCCTCCTGCCTGGAATTCTTCCTTCCCCTCTCCCTCTTCATCTCTAGGCTTAGCCTTTCTTTCCAGAGAGCCTCTAGGGTCCAAACTACTTCCCAACAGAGGCACAGCCCAAGTAGAAACCTTTGGAATTTGCCATAGCTACAAGCCCAACAGCTTCCCTCTGTGGGTTAAGAAATAATTATTGTCGGTAATTAGAACTAAATTACTCCTGTGAAAACACACAACATCGCAGAACCAGCTCTGTGGTATCTTAGATCCCTCTGCCCCAGTTGTCTCTCTCTCTCTCCTCTTGGCTGAGACTGGTGTGGCCCCAAGAAATTCCCTCTGCATTCTGGACTCCAGGCATGGGTCACAGTCACCCCAGTCTTAGACCTAATCTGTATGAGATGAGGAGGCTGGGTTTCTGAGCTCCTGTTTCTCTAGATGGTGAGGCAGGAGGAAAGCTGGCCGCTCCTGGCAGCTAGACAGAAGGAAACAAAAATGCAGCTGGAGGGGCAGTGGAGCTCGAAGAGCTTACCTTTGGTGTAGAGGTGTCCTTCGATTCCATAGGCCTGACTAAAGACAAGAGTGAAAGGAAGGAAGGAGGGAGGGAGGGAGAGAGGGAGGAAGAAAGGGCTTCTATCATTTCCTTTCTGATTATGGCAGTACTACAAGTCAGTTTCAGAAAATTGAGACAATTGGGGCACCTGGTGGCTCAAGTTGGTTAAGTGGCTATCTTCTGTTCAGGTCATATCCCCTGCGTTGGGCTCCCTGCTCAGTGAGTCTGCTTCTCCCTCTGCCCCTCACCCCGCTCTCATGCTCTCTCACTCTCTCTCACTCTCTCTCTCAAATAAATAAATAAAATCTTAAAAAAAAGAAAAGAAAATTGAGGAAATAGAGAAAAGTCTAAAGAAAGATATAAAAATCATCCCAAATCCCAATATGCCGAGGTGATTGGTATTCATGTTTGGAGTATTTTCTTCTAGTTAGGTTTTTGTCTTCCTCCCTCTCTGTCTCTCTCTCACACACACAGGCACACACACAGGCACACACATAGGCACACACACATGCACACACACACATGCATGCACATGCATGCACACACATGCAGAGGATAATTTGATTCTTCCCTAAGCTCATTAGGAAGTACCAAGTGGTATATTATTTGGCCTCTGCCACCAGCAAATGAAGGTTGAATTTCACTTGCCCCAAAAGGGAATGAGTGAACATTTTTTCCCTCAAGGGTGGCCTTTAGGGCTGGAATTCCTGCAAAGAAAAAAGGTACAAACCTCTGTAGAGAGAGGCTGGGGAGACTTTGCCTAGAGGAAGAAAGAACAGTGTTCCCCATAACATGTTCTGTGCTGAATCTGTTACTTTGAGCTCTTGGGTGACCTTACAGAGAGGAATCAATACCCACTAATAGCCCCAGAAGCCAGATTCCATTTGGTTCAGAAAAACAGTGTATTCTGAAATACTTTTGAAACCTGAAATTTATGGAGTAAATTCATGCTTGCTACCTTGATGTTCTCACTGGGTGACATCATGCTGCGTGTAGAGGGCTGCCCCTTCCTCATGCTGTTCCAGGGATTCCCTGGTCCTTCCCTGGGAGCCTTGTCTCAGAAGTTTGCTGGACAAGGTTGGGACCAACAACTGTGACCTCAGAAAGAAGCCTCTTGCCTCCATTCAGTTTCATGAGAACTCCCGGGGCTGACAGAAGATTTGCTGCTAGAGGGAAGCCCAAGACTGATAATGGCTATCGATGCTTCTGTGAAGCACAGGAACCTTATGTGTACTTGGCTGCTGTTAAAAAGAGACAACAGGCTCAAAATGGAGTCACTAGTGCTAAGCCTGTGTCACCAAACCAAGACTTAATACCTAACTCAATTACAGTTTCAAGCTCTCCCAGGAGTGGGATCTTAAACCAGTCAATCTGGAATCACCTGGTCAGTACTAGTGAGGTCGTTTGCCTGAGAGACTCCTGCAGTCTCCTAAAGGAAGGTGACCTTGCTTGAAACAATCCACTCTTTGCTACTAATTAGCTTGCCTCGCCCACTTTTGCTTATAAAAGTCTTTCCTTTTGTGCAGCTCTTTGGAGCTCTTTTTTATTTGCTGGATGGCTTGCTGCCCAATTCACAAATTGTTGAATAAAGACAATAATTTTGTTCAATTTTGTTTTTTTTAACACTCTGCAATTCCTGGTAGGTCAACCTTGTAAAGTTTATTTAACTTCTCTGTGCCTCGTCCACTTCTGTACAAATGGGGTAGGAAGGCCAACTTCAAAGGATGTGAGTGTAAGGATGAAACCAGAAAATGCTTCTAGGGCATGACACATAGCACATGCTCAAAAGCTAAGAGCTACTAGACCATGTTTCTCTTTGTTTCAACCCCAGCAAATGAAACTAGTATCAAGTGTCACATGCTTATGATATTTTAATGGGAGTGACCAGGAAGGTTAGTCATTTCTGGTGCCCTGATATAATTCTGGCACTTTCTCTCCCACCACAAAAGCAACATTATCCCAGGCTATTTGGTGGCTTGCCCTCCAAACCCTCAACTGTCACTCATCCTGGAGATCATAACTGTCACTTCCTAAGGGATGCCTTTCCTGACTCTCCCACCCCCTTCAGAACCCTTGAAATAAGCTCTCATACCTCCTTCATGCTCTCTGCATTCCTTCCCAACATGAAACAGCTACTAAGCAAAGAGCCAAGTGATTACTTGGTGAATGTGTCATTGGACCATAGAACTGCTATAATAAGGACCACTTCTGTTTTCCCCACCATTTGTGCCCGTTGTTGGGCTCATGGTAGGTCCAGGAAAGAGAGTTAAATACATGGTGTTAGAATTATAAATGAGAGGAATGTTCCTAGGAGGAAAAACTTTCATCTTCTCTCTATTGGAAAAGGGAATCCCTTGGAGACTGGTCCTATAACTATTAGGAACCAACTAATTTTGCAACCTGCCTCAATGTTCTTATGTTTAAGAATCTATGCCTCATACCACATTTTCTCCCTGTTCTCCCATTTAAATAATAAATACTGGACAAAGACCCAGCTCCACAAGCAGAAACCAAGTCATCTTCCTTGGGCAAGACAGACAGGTAACGGGAGAAGCTGAGGAGCTGTCAGGGCGTAAGTAAAGGATGGCCCACTTAATGATGGTTTCTGCTGGCTCCCTGCTTCACATTCCAGCTCCAGGGGACCCTGGGCAGGGGCTTTCTCATTACTCTTGATACAGATGTTCTTACCCTTCTGTTAACTGGAAGTTGAAGGTAATTACTAGCAGAAGTGCGGGTCCGCCAGGCACATTAGGCTGGTGGAGACTTCACTGGACACCAAATCGTGCCCCTAGTTAGGCAGTTGCTGATGCAAGGAGCTCAGAATCTAGTTTACAGGCTTGATTAGGCCTGGAACATCTTCCAACTGGAAGAGGCCTAAAAGGTGTGGGGAGAGGAGGGAAGGGATGGGGATGCAGACAGGTTGAGCAGAGAGTTTATGGGATGGTAAGAAAAGGATGCGAGGGGGAGAGAGAAGAACGAAAGAAGAGATAAGGAAGGAAGGTGCAGGCCATCTTCACTCTTGGTGACCAGAAAGAGCACCAGACTTCATTTTAGAAGGCTTGAGCACCAATCCTTGGTATGATAACTTTGAAAAGCTGTTTGGCATTATCTACGAAAGCTACCCATACATCTAATCTATGATCCAGGCAATCCACTGCAAGGCTTCTGTGTAAGAGAAATGAACACCTGTGCCCGCCCAAAGACACGTACAAGACCATTCAGAGCAGATCTATTCAGAGTAGACCCAGTGGCACAGCCCTGATGTCCATCAACAGGAGAACGAAGAACAACTTGGGGTTGTTTCCTGCAATGGGGTACCACACCGCAAGTTTAAACAGAAGACAAGGCAGCTACTGATAATTGCAAACCCATGGGATTTTGTTGAACAAAAACAAGACAGGTACAGAAAAGATACATTTATGAAATTTTGTTAAGATACATTTATAAAATTTTGTTTTTATCAAGTTCAAGATCAGGCAAAACTAAATTTTGGAGATAGCAGAATAAGGGTTGCTTCTTATGAAGGGAGCTTTAACAAGGGAGAAGCACAAGGAAGCTCCCAGGTTGGCGGGGGGGGGGCTGTAAATGTTCTATATTTTGATCTGGGTGTGGTTACATGGCTGTAAAATCTATATGAAAATAAGCCTGCTATATGCCAAACATTGGCATACTTTATGTAAATTGTAGCTCAAGGAAAACATTTCTAAAAGGAGAAAATGTATTTACCAAAGCAATAGGTGAAAAATGCTATCTTGCAGTTCAGACTTCCATCTCTTTGACTAACTAAGGAAGAAAATCTTTCACACATTTCTCTATTTTAAGCATTTATTTGGTGAATTGCCTGGGTGTAGTCCAGACCCGGGTGCCAGCAGAAATCTGTGTTCTTATCTCACCAACTTGAACAGCCCTGTTAAACAGCAGTGTATTGGAATCTTTGTCTAGTTGTTTGTTGCAAATCCCGCCCCCCCGCCGCTCATCATGTCATCAACTTCCTCGTGATGATTTTTTTTCAAAGATGGTTTTTGTTATAGAGAGGGTTTAAAGCTTTAAGTAATCAAATCTATCCATCTTTTCTCTTAGCTCTTTCTTTCATTGCCTCATTTTGTCTTCTTCCCAAGCTTCTCACTTTTGAGAAACTGATGAAGCCAAGGTAGCTAGATCAGTAGAGTGAGCAAAGGGACACCAGCAAAACTGGGATGGGAGAGGCCGTGAGGGATCAGATAACACGGATTTTTAGATTTCAGAATGTATGCTAAGGGCAATGGAGAGTCAGGATGGGAAGCCAGCAGAGCGGTAGTGCAAATTAATTTGTGTGTGATGAAGGTCACTTTGCCAGCTGGGTAGGGAAGTGGATTGGAGGATTGTAAAACTGGAAGACCTGTGGAGACTACGGTAGTGGTCTGGGGGAGAGTGGCATGGAGACAGAGAGATGGGGATGTGTCAGAGATAAGCATTAGAACTCAGTTCCATGGGTCATGATGATGGGCTGGATCTGGCTGGTGAGGAGGAAGGCAGGGCTTAGTGAAGAAGTCCTGACTAACTGAAGACAGTTGAAGGTTTGCCCATATGTGTTCCCCTAGATTTCTGATTTCTGGGTTTGCATGTTTCTTATTTGTACTCTTACCTCTGTATCAGTGCAGAATGTGTTTGTAGTGGTTCAGTTGAGGCTGCCATTTTTATTCCTCTCACCCAATAGTGCATCTCTCCAGTACAATGTCCTGGGTAACCTCTCACTTCCTTGTTGATTTGTGGGCTTTTCCTTCTCTGTGAGGAACCTAGCCTATTTCTCAATCTCCCCTGACAGTGTTTCTTCTTTGGCTTTTATCACATAATTCTGATGTTCATATGTTTTGATTCATTTAATTTTTGTTGGAAAATTCTTTTTTAAAAAGATTTTTATGTATTTGAGAGAGAGAGAGAGAGAGAGGAGAGAGAGTGCACGAGATGGGGGAGGGGCAGAGAGCAAGGAATCCAACGTGGGGCTCGATCCCAGGACCCTGAGGTCATGACCTGAGCAGAAGGCAGATGCTTAACCAGCTGAGCCACCCAGGCGCCTCAGGAAAATTCTTTCTTAATCACTCTTTCTACAAAGTTCTCAGCTGTTTTCTCATGAATCTCTTTTGTTTGTATTATTATCACTTTCCCCCCAAGGTGAACTTAAGAATCCAGTAATTAATTTCCAAGCAAATTCCACTAGGAATGTAACTGGGATTTTATTAAGCCCATAAATTAATTTCAGAAGAATTAATGTATTAATTTCTCACACATAAATATTTTGCCTATATATTAAAAAGACTCATTGTCATTTTTCAGCAAATTTGGGAACAAACCCTGTAGATCTTACTTATTCTTCAAAACATTTTTTCCCCTCAGAATTTTATGTTTTGGATACATCTGTAAAAGCATTGTTTGGTTGTTTTTACAGGGATTATTATTGATATACATGAAATATACAAATTTAAAAAATGCCTTCTATGAAGTTAAGTTATAAAACTTACTTAAAAGATGTTTTAAAAATAGATTCTCTGGGATGCTTGGGCTCAGTCGGTTAAGCGTCTGACTCTTGATTTGGGCTCAGGTCATGATCTCAGGGCTATAAGACGGAGGCAGCCCCATGTCGGGCTCCATGGTGGGTGTGGAGCCTACTTGAAATTTTCTCTCTCCCTCTTCCTTTGCATCCCCCTCTCTTCCTATCTAAAAAAAAAAAATTCTCAGAGTTTTATAAAGATACAACTGCATTTTTGTACAAAGTGATCATTTTGTCATCTTTTCAATAATTGTATCTCTTCATGTTTCATGCTAATTGCATTGCTGAGGGTTTTTGGAAAAAGCTAAATGGTAATAATGACGAGCATTTTGTTTGCTTGCTTTTGATACTGGTTGTAATAAGAATTCTCTTTAGTTTTTCACTCTCAAGGATAACGTCGATAGTTAGCTTAAGATATAAAGTCTTACTATGTTAAAAAATCTCCTATCTCTAATTTTCCCCCCAAAACAAATTTTGGGATTATAGAATGTACTTTGAATGTTATTGACTGCTTTTTCTTCCACCATTAAAATGATTGTTCCTATTTTCTCCTTAAATATATTCATATGGGATGTTGCATTAATAGATCTTATAATAATGATCTTTGCATTTCTTGGCTAAATCCTACTTGGTCATTGTGAATAATTCTCTTAATTCTGCTGCCGGTTTGGTCTAATAATACATTATTTAGGATTTTACATGACTTTCCAATTTTGCTACAGTTTTTTTTCTCCGCTTCTCACATTTTGGAATCAGGGTTATGTTGGCTTTACAAAATGAAAAATGTATTCATATTTTTCTAAGCCTGGAACAATTTTAATAGCATCAGGATTTTAGTCCCTTGAAATTTGGAAAGTACTAAATCTCAGAACTGTCTGATGCGGGAGTTTTTGCAGAGTAATTCTTTGATAAATTTTTTAGTCTTTCACAGTAATTTGTCTGTTCAGGTTTTCTTCTTTTTCGTGAGTGAGTTTTTTCAAGTGTCTGTTTCCCCAGAATCTTTCCATTCCAGTGAGATTCTGAAGTTTAAATTGTGTATAGTCTTTTACTATTTTATTCTTTCCCCCTTATCAGTAGCAAGATGTCTTTCCACGTAACTATTTTTCCTGATTTCATACGCCTGAGGTGTCTACTTCACCAATCTTTGAAAGAATTGGGTTGTTTTTTTTTTTAACCATACCCTTCTTGGTCAGTGAGAGTGAGGCAAGGAAAAGGCAGGAGGCGCCCGAGTTCCAGCTCTTCCTCCCTGAACTCCTTGTGTGAAAGCCCTCCCTCCTCATGCTGATTGGGATCCATTACCCCCGCCAGGGACAGCCCTCCTCAGTCCTGGTCACAGGAGGCCCAAGGATGGTGATAGCCACACCTGCTAGCTCAGCGGAAGCTTCGCTCTGTTTCCTGGCAAGGTTCCTGCTTGGGCGATCAGGCCCTCCGGAGTCCAGAATTGAGAGAATGGGAAGCACAGAATACCCCAGCGGGTCATCGGGCGTGACGGGAAGTACAGCTGTGCCTATTTCTACCCCTTCTTCCATTCTGGGCCGGTTCTTCCATTTTGGGATCTAGTACCATGCAGGGAGCTCCGATTTAATACATCCTGAAGAATGGCACCCCATTCCTTTCACAGTGTCTCCCCCGGTCCAGCATGGCCCGCCAGCTGAGCTTGAGAAGGCCACTGCGGTGTCCTAGGAGACAGACTGCCTCCGGCTGGTTCAGTATGTGAGCCCACCAGCGGAACCCACGATCATGGGCCCACCCGCAGCTCCTTCACCTTGACGTGGGCACCCTGGCCAGATGCTATTCTGTGCAGGATTCTTTTTCTGTGGATCAGATCTTCCAGAAGCCCCCCTCTCCCAGGAATGATCCTGTCTTCACATCCCTGTCACATTTAGCCATTGTCTGGAAAGCCTGGCCTCAGCACAAACAAGGAGATGAATTCCAGAGCCTGGAATTCCAGAGCCTAGTAGCTGTGTCCAGAGTTCTACTATCAGAGTCACTGATAACAATCACAGATCTGCGAGGCCCCCACCCACCCATGACCACCATACTAAGCTAACTTCCTGCAGTTTCTTCTTAGTTGTAGTTTTTTATTTGATTTTTTTTCTGGATTCCAATAATATTATCTAAAACTAATGATTGTGTTACTTCTCCCATTTTCATTGCTGTTTTTTTTTAAATTGTGGCATGTAATATGTCCAGTGCAATGTTAAGTCATAAATAGTGAGGATTGGGGTGCCTTTTTATTCAAAGTCTAGGACTCTTTCTGTTTTATGAGGCTTCCCCCATATTACGTTACGATATTTCAGTTACCAGTAAGTGAACTTAGCAAGGCCAAAATAATTTGTTGAGGGGGTGCCCTGGTATCAACCGAGCTACAAAATGGCAGACAGTGAAGGGGTGCAGCTCCATTGATGGGGAGGATTTGAGCACTGCTGGGATTTTCTCTGACTCAGTCTCCCATCTCGGCTGTGCTCTGTTCCCATGCATGTTGGTTTCCCCACATGGCCCAGGACACAGCCACCTATGGGTTCTGTATTTTGCATCTTGTTGGTTCTGCTATCAGAAGCTCTCTTTTGCTTGTTTCACCATTAGGCTGATCAACTGAGAGTGGAAAAAGGATGGGGGATGTGGCCTCATCATCGGTGGCTTGAAACTTGATGTCATCAAAGCGACTGGGTTTGTAAGAAGATAGCACAACCCATTTGAGCATCATGGCTGGAACCATAGGAGGAGAAGTTCCAGGAAAAGAAGGTGCTTTTCGCAGTGGAATGGAGGGGTTCTGGGAAGACCTAATAATTTATCCATTTGGGCACAAACAAGATGCTTTAAAAAGAGCTAGTATAGAGGTGCCTGGGTGGCTCAGTCGTTAAGCGTCTGCCTTCGGCTCAGGGCGTGATCCCGGCGTTCTGGGATCGAGTCCCACATCGGGCTCCTCTGCTGGGAGCCTGCTTCTTCCTCTCCCACTCCCCTGCTGTGTTCCCTCTCTTGCTGGCTGTCTCTCTGTCACATAAATAAATAAATAAATAAATAAATAAAATCTTTTAAATAAATAAATAAATAAATAAATAAATAAATAGGATTATGAGCAGGCCGGTCTGGTTTCTAACTTTGTCAGTCTGAACACCCTANATCTTTTAAATGAAAATAAATAAATAAATAGGATTATGAGCAGGCCGGTCTGGTTTCTAACTTTGTCAGTCTGAACACCCTAGGTTTACCCTTTCCAAATTTTAAACTCCCAGTCATCTTCTAGGGTAAGAACGTAGAGTGGAAATCAGGGCAACTGCCCAGCCCTTCGTAGCAAGGTTGGATACCAGACATTTAAAGTTAGAAATTCCAACAGGACTCAGAGGCACACACAGAACAAAGCGGTTGCACAATGTAAACCCAGCAAATATTGTTCCTCTCCCACATGCCTCAAAGTGTGATAAAGAGGCTGTTTTCTCTATCATGGACTATTTGCCACAGGCACAGACGCCAAGGAAAAGCCATACTGTGGGAGAGGCTGTGGCAGCCTGCACCCTGGATCCACCCCAGGGCTAAAAGTCTGTGCATTCCAGAAGCTTTCCTCGTTGCTGTAGACCAGCAGTTCTCAGACGCCGGTGGGCATCAGAATCCACCGTAGGCCTCGTTAAAACCGAGATTGCTGGTCCTGCCTGCTGCCAGAGATCCTGATTCAGTAGCTCGAGGGTGGGGCCCAAGAATTGGCCTTTCGAATAGCCTTCCAGGCCAGGCTGATTCTGCTGGTCTGGTCGCCGCATGCAGAGAACAACGACCATAGACCCCACACCTGCTGAGAACAGAGGGTCATTGCCTCTGCTTACCAGGCTGTCGGCACAGCAGACATTATCCTTAATGAGGTCTGGGTGGCCTCTAGCTTTTGCTTATGGCCCAAGGTAGGGAAGGAAGCTTAGTATGGTGGTCGTGAATGCCTGCCTCTCAGATCTGTGACAGTATCATTGACCCTGGTAATATACCTGCGGACCCAGCTGCTGGGCTCTGGAATTCATCCCCTTTGTGCTGCTTTTATGGAAGGAGCCACTTGCCTGTGGATAAAAGCTGCCATAGCTGAATTCACCAGCCAACATCAAACACCATGTGCTCTCAGGCTTAAAAGCCCAAGCCTCAGCAGGCAGAAGCTGGCCCTCTACAAACCTCTGTAAACTACCAGGTCAGAATGCCCTGCTTATACACGTGCCCCAGGTCGCATGTTCCGGTTGCAGCAAAAAAGCCTCCCGGGTGTGTCTCTATAGTTCAGTCTAACAACTCTGTCTTTTACTGTGAGCGGTTAATCAGGTTTTGTAGGTGGTCATTACAACACTCGGATTTACTTCTTTGTTTAAAAAGATGTTATCAATTTATTTGAGAGAGATTAAGCATGAGCATGGGGAGGGGCAAAGAGAGAGGGAGAGGGAGAAGCAGACTCCCCGCTGAGCAAGGGGCCCGACACGGGGCTCGATCCCAGGACCCTGGGCTCATGACCTGAGCCGAAGGCAGGCGCTTAACTGACAGAGCCACCCAGGTGCCCCCGGATTGACTTCTATAATACCGTTTCTGTGTCCCTCTTCCTGGCCTTTCATGCCATTTTTTGGATTCATTGTGTTCATCCCCATTCCACATCTCCCTTCTAATCATCTGGAAATTCTGTATTTCATTTTTATTCTGCAGCAATTACCCTAGAACTCTTACCCACTTACCTACAACAAAGTCAAAAATTAATCAGTATCGTTATTCTCCTTCTGAACAGTGCATTTGAACCCCTGCACTCTTCCCCAATGTTTATTTGCTCATTAGCCAACACATTAGTTCTACCTTATTTTAAAATCTAAAATTTAGACATTATTTTCGTTTAACCAGTGTTTGTTTGGATTTCCACATATGCTGTGAGATATTTTACTTCCTCCCAAAATGAATCCTCTAAGCTCAGTCTCTAAAAAGTTTAACAAGAGTCTATGTATAAAAGATTGTTTGTTTTTCCATGGAAATGTCTTAATTTTGCCATAGTGTTGAAGTGATATTTTTACTGGGTATACTTCCTAAGTCATCAGTAATTTTCTGTCAGAAATTCGAAAATGTGATTCCACCCTCTTCCAGCTTCCATTTTTAGCTGGGAGATGTCAGCTGCCACCCTAATTGTTTTCGGTGCAATTTATTATTTCTCGCCATCAGCTTTCAAGATATTTTTTCTTCTACCGTGTTGTGCGGTTTGATAGTGACCAGTTTAAGATGTAAGTTTTATTTTTTATTTTTTCACCCTGCTCCTGTTTCGCTGGTCTTCCTAAGTCTGAGCAGGCTGGATTTACAAGTATTCGACCACGTTTCAGACATTAACTTGTCAAATACTGTACCTTCCCCTGTGTCTTTGTTATCTTCCTGTGGAACTCTGTCTGACTGGACACAGAATCAACTTTCTCCCTTTCCTCTATTCTTATAAACCTCTTTTCCACATTTTTTTTCTTTTTTGTCCCTCTGTGCTACATTTTACATAATTTTACATAATTTCTTCAGTTCTATCTTTGTTTACTAACCATCTGTTCAGATGTGTTAATCTGCTCTTTAACTTGTTATTATTACATAGACATTTTTTTCTAGAAGCTCTTTTTGGTTCTTTTGCAAACCCGTTTGGTTATTAGTGATAGAGATCTTGACTTCTTCTGTATTGTACTTTCAGTAACTTGGTTTGGTTTGGTAGTCATAATATCTTTAGTTAGCCCTAAAACTGGGACAATGTATGGGTAGATCTAATCCATATTTTTTGTATTGCAGTTAAATATAAATAGTATAAAATTTGCCATTTAGCCGTTTTTAAGTGTAGAGTTTAAGCACATTCACATTGTTGTGCAATTGTCGCCACGGTCCGTGTCCACACCTTGTTCATCTTTCCCAAACTGAAACTCTGCACCCATTAAACAAAAGCATCCCACTCCCACTTGCCGCCTCTCCCTGGCCCTTGGCAAGCACCATTGTACTGTGTCTCCATGAATTTGGCTACTCTAGGTACCTATATGAGTGGAATCATATGATATTTGCCCTTTTGTGTCTGGTTTATTTTACTTAGCATAACGTCTTCAAGGTCTATCCATGCGAGGCTTATGTCAGAATTCCATTCCTTTTTAAGGCTGAATAATATTCCTCTCTCTCTCTCTCTCTTTATATACATATGTACATACACATACATACATACACCATGTTTTATTTATCCATTCATCCCTTTATGGACATTTGTGTAGTTTTCCATGTTTGGCTATGGTGAATAATGCTGCCATGAGCATTGTTATAAAAATATACGTTCAAGTCTCTCAATTCTTTTGTGTGTAGTACTCAAAAGTGGACTTGTGGGATCATATGGTAATTCTATGTTTAATTTTTTGAGGAATCCCTGTTTTCCAAAGCCACTACAACATTTTACATTCTCACCAGCAATGCATAGCATTCTAATTTCTCCACATCCTCACCAACACTTGTTATTTTCTGATGTTTCTTTGTTTGTTTAATAGCTGTCCTAATGGGCATGAAGTAATCATTGTGGTTTTGATTTGCATTTTCTTAATGAAGAAATGATGTTGAGTATATTTTATGTGTTTATTGAACATCCATTTATCTTCTTTGGAGAAACGTCTAATCAAGCCCTTTGCCCATCTTTTAATTTCTTCTTCTTGTTATTGTTGATTTGTAGGAGTTCTTTATATATGGTGAATAGTAATCCCTTGTCAGAATATGATTGTAAATATTTTCTCCCATTCTGTGGGTTGCCTTTTTACTCTGTTAGTAGTGCCCTTTAATGTACAAAAGTTTTAAATTTTGATGAAGTTGAATTTATGAGTTTTTCCTTCTCTTGCTTATACTTTTGATGTCATTGCTAAACCAATGTCACAAAGCTGATCCCATATGCTTTCTTCTAAGAGTTTTAGAGTTTTAGCTTTTACATTTATATCTTTGATCCATTTTGAGTTAATTTTCATATATGGTACAAGGTAGGGTCTAACCTCATTATTTTGCATGTGGATGTCCAGTTTTCCCTGCAGCATTTGTTGAAAAGACTGTATCTTCCCCCGTTGAATGGTCTTGACACCCTTGTTTAAAACCATTGTACCATATATATAAGCATTTATTTCTGGGCTCTCTATCCCATTGGTCTCTCTGTCTGCCTTTATGCCAGTACCACATTATTTTGATTACTATAGTTTTGCATTAAGTTTTGAAATCAGGAAGTGGGATCTTCCAATTTTGTTCTTCCTTCTCAAGATTCTTTTGGCTATTCAGAGATTCCATACGAATTTTAGGGGGGAATTTTCTCTTTTTGCAAAAAAAAAAAAAAAAAAAAAGCTTTGTCATTTTGATAGGGATTATATTGAACTATAGATCACTTTGGCTTATTTGGTTATTTTTAAAAGATTTTATTTATTTATTTGAGAGAGAGAGAGAGAAAGCAAGCACAAGCAGGGGGAGGGGCAGAGGGGGAAGGAGAAGCAGACTCCCCACTGAGCAGGGAGCCCAATGTGGGGCTCAGTCTCAGGACCCTGGGATCATGACCTGAACCAAAAGCAAACATTTAGCTGATGGAGCCACCCAGGTGCCCCTTGACTTATTTGGTTTTTAAATAAATTGCATATTCAATTATATATTATCTATCTGATAATTCCTGTATCTACAGTCACTGTAAGTATGAGTAGTTGTTTCGGCTGCCTTACATTGAGATGCCTTAATTCCCACATAGGTCCTGTGATTTATGATTATGAGATGGTGTTTGGGAAATATTATCTGTGGGAATTTTTGAAGTGTGAATTTAAGGCACATTTCTCCAGAGGGTAATACATCTGCTTTTGCCAGTGGCCTAGGAAGAATTATCATTCCAGGACACCTTAAATTATAGCTTTATTTCTGAGGGCAATGGTCAAGGTAGTTAAAACTCATGCAAGTGTAAACTTGGTATTAAGGCTTCAGTAGGTGAAACCTTTTATCTTTTGCTTTTGTTTTTATTATTGATTTTCAGAGAAGCCTGAGCCAACATAGACCAGAATCCATATTGTCTATCTCTGAGGGTGTGTCTGTGTGTGTGTATCTGTGTAATTTCAATTCACTGAGGATGGTGTAGCCCTTAGAGGGGTTAGCTTTAGGCCAGGGTCTCCCATCTGTGTGTCTCAAGTTTTGTCTTTTGATTACGTGTCTTGCCTCCATCAGACATGGCATCCTGTAAAACTCACAGTGTAGGTCAGTAGCACATGACCTAAGTCCTGAGGGTAAATGGTGCTACAAGGCTCACTTATCTCTCTGAATCTGTTCTTTTTATTCTGTTTGGCCTTTTATGATTTCTGTTACCTCCTAGCCAGCTGAATGATGCATTTATTTATTTTTTTAAGATTTTATTTATTTATTTGACAGAGAGAGTGACAGCCAGTGAGAGAGGGAACACAGGCAGGGGGAGCAGGAGAGGAAGAAGCAGGCTCCCAGTGGATAAGCCTGATGTGGGGCTTGATCCCAGGACTCTGGGATCACACCCTGAGCCAAAGGCAGATGCGTAATGACTGAGCCACCAGGCACCCCTGAACGATGCATTTAAAAGCTCAAGCCCCCTATTTCATCTAGGATTTTGTATGTTACTCTGAGATGTCTCTCTGGACTTCTTCTGCTGTTGTTGTAGTCTCATTGTTAGAAGTCTGGGAATTCCTTCCAGAGTTTAATTAAGAATTCTATTTTACTTATTTGCAATTCACAAATATCTGCTTTTAACATTATCATTTCCTCCTTTCCTGATGTTATTTTCCTTCATTTTTAGAAATTAAATGCTTAGTTACTCTAATTACATGGTTTTCTATTTAATAATGACAGCTTTTACAGGGCTTGACTTTAGGTAAAGGGTAACATTTTTCCATTGGGTTTGATAAATATTGTTCTCATTTTTGCTATTTTCTAAATAGCATGTAATTATAATTTTTATTTCTTCTTTGAACCAAACCTTATTTAATAGAATGTTGTTTAATTTCCAAGAGGTTTTCTCACATTGTTTTGATTACACTTTATGATTACACTAGCTTTAATGCGATGTTGCCAGCGAATATGGCCTCTACAATTTCTACTGTATAATTAAATTCTATAAACGCCACATGAATGCTTACAAAGGTATATTTTCTCTTTGATGTTGATATAATTGCATGTATATTTTATTAATTTTATCACACTGTGTAAATTATTGAATTTTCGACATCATTTTCTTCCTTTCACATCCTATTCTGTCAAAGGCTGACAGAGGCGCATTGAAGGCTTTCACAAGAATTGTATATTTGTAAGTTTCTCATCTAATATATAAAAGTTTCTTCATATTCTTATTTTATTTTTCAACCTTTAAAATGTATGATTCTCTTATCTTAACTCTGGATTTAATATTTTATTAATTTAAAATGGCCTTTTTGAAATGATTTTTGCTTGAATTCTTTTTCTGATACCATTGTCAGCATTTGTGAAGGATTTTTGTTTACATGGGCTCAAGCCTTCCCTTTTTTTGAGATGTAATTTACATACCATACAATTTACCCATTTAAAGTGTATAGTTCAACAGTTGCCACACACACACACACACACACACACACACACACACACACACACACACAGTTATATAACCATTGTCATAATCTATTTTAGAATATATTCATTAACCCAATAAAGGAGCCACACATCCATTAGTGTGGGGCTAGAATTTGACCATTACACTGTAAAAAGCGCACACACACACATACACACACACTCTATTATTTCTGTTTCTCTGGAAAACCCTGACTAATACATTCATATTTTCTCTAAATATTTCCATTCCTCTGTTTCTTTTAAAGTCTCATTTGGGATTTCTGTTATCCCTCTTGTATGAGTCAATAATTGTTGTATTCATGCTGCATCACAGTCCAGTCCCAAATGCAACAGTACTTAATCATCATGTGTATCGCACTCCAGTGTTCTCAGATCAGCTGAGATCTGCTTGGTCTGAAGGTGTGAGCGTTGGGCAGATCAGCCCTGTCCCACATATCCCTTTTTGAGGCATGGCTACCTAAGACATGCCCTCTTGATAGCAATGTGGTTCAGAGAACAAGAGGACGATCCAAACAGGCAGGCATATTTCACATCGGGACCATGTTACACATGCTAATAGTCCATCGAGCAAAGTCAAGTCAAGGCATGGGGAGCCAGGATGCCATCCACCTCGATGCCATGGCAAAGGTGTGGATGCATAACCATTGCAGGGGGATGGAGTGTTGGGCTAATGTTTCCATCTCCCACAGTCGTCTTCTTGGTCACACACGTGAAGTGCACTCCCTCTCATCCCAGACCCCCAGAAGTTTCTTCCAATCTAGCATCAGGCTCGAATGTCAGAAAATAGTGCTATCATTGGAGCTTGAAGAGTATCTATGAACAATACCTTTGTCTTTCTCTTCTGAATACAGACATCATCGAAAAATTGTACAAGGAGTCAGAAATATTAGCTTCATTTCAAGCATGGTGGGATTGGGAAATATGGCTTTTGGGGGTTTCCTTAAAAAAGCTGCAGACCTCACTATGGAGCATCTGAGTGTGTCACACAGTTACCAGTGAGAGGAAAGCTGCCTGGCAAGAAATGTCCCTGCAGCTGGTGGGACTGAGAGGCAAGAGGCAAGACTGAGCCCCACCCTCTAACCCAGTGGTTCTCAAAGTGTGGTCTTTGAGATACACTCAAAGTGTATCTCACTGTTGAGCTTCTCACCTCCATTATCACTTATCACCACAGATCATTTGCTGTATGTTCATTACATACATACTGTATCAATAAGAACCACCTGGCCACTTACTAAAAGTGAAAATTAGCAGTCTCCACTCAGACCCATAGAATCAGAAACACAAGAGTGTGTGTTGGGGGGGTTGGGCAACCATCTGCGTTTGTAACAAGTTTTCCAGGTGATTCTGCTGCCAACATTTGAGAAACATAATTCACATCCAGTAGTTCTCAAACTGGCTGCACATTGGAATTGCCTTGGAAATATTTAAAAGTGTTTTCTGCCATTCCGTGAGAAGCTGTTTGGCTCCAGCCTGATATTTGTTCCTTGGTAGGCATCCAGTTTCTTTGCTGTCCAGTGGGCAGGCAGGCTTATCATAGTGGGTCTCCTAGGAAGGAGCCTGGAATATGCTGCTCACAGGCCCCAGTGCCCTTAAGTTTAGTGGGGACAGTGATAGCAGGCAGAAAAGGGCCCTAGGTTTCGAATCAGGTGACCTGAGATCGAGCCCCGGCTTCGCCCCTTACTGGCAATGTGGCCTTGTGCCATCCACTGAAATTCTGTGGCTCGACCTCCTCTTCATGAAAATCTCCTCTGCCTACTTTCTCGAGTATTCGAGAGAATCAAACATGCAGCAATATAAGGAAAGTGCTTTGCCAACTAAAAAGTGTTGAGGCCCTGGGTAAGCACTTACTCTCTTTTATGCAAGAAATTTGACTGGTCAGCAGCTTCCGGGCGTGCACTGGAGGCTCGGCCACGGAGGCCTGGCTCTCCAGATCACCAAAGGTTCCCCGGGGAGTTGTCTGTTTGTTCTCCTAATTTGAAAGTAGCCTCAGGATGGCTTCCACCCATCACGCCATGATTCACCTTTCCCCTTATTACAGCATCCTCACGGGGCCTTTTAATTCTTCCGGCCTCCGCTCAGCCCTGCATTCCTCTTTAGCCTCTTTGTCTCTGGCTCCTTATTGACGTGGGTTTGAGCAACCAGCCGTAGGCTCAAGGCCTCTTTGAGCCATTTTGCATGGCTGTGCTGTGTGGTCGCACGTAGAACTTTCTCGCCTTACCTGGTGTATGCGTCGATACCAGGGGAGGCAGTGAGACCATGACTCTCTAGAACCTTCCCATCCTCTGAGTGGCTGCAGGGACATCCCCACCTGGTGCACAGCACTAAGGGTTTGTGGACAAGGGTGAGTCTGGAGCAGCGCCTTCTCATAGGGAGAGGAACATTCCACGGAGGAAAGACTGAGTGACGTGCCAAAGCCCAGAGGGTGCTGCCAAGGGTTGAACTCAGGGATTTGGGCCACCGAGGTCCACGTTCTCTACTTCACCTCTTCCTCTCGAAGTTACTCCCAGGCTGAAGATCTGGGGTGGAGACCACAGTCGGTACGTCCTCAATCAGAGTGTCCCTAACAACACGGCGACTGAGGGTAAGCCGGTGTCCTTCCTGCGGGATTGGTTAGTATCGCCTGAGCAGGACTGCCATGCAAATGATCTGTGATGATAAGTGATAATGGAGGTGAGAAGCTCAACATCTTTTCGCTCAGCGTTTACTGACTCAATATTAAGAGTGAAGCAAGGTACCGGTGAAGAAAGACGTCGAGAATGTGTAAGAAATTTCTCCTGCCTCCAAAGCATTGCTGGAGAATATGATCAATCTCTCTCTCTCTCTGTCCGTCTCTCTCACACACATCTGTATATATGTGCATATGGAAACACAGTCGGGTAGTGCTGTTCCCTCCATGGACACGCACCTGTGTATCCACTCACACCTGTATATGGGTGTGTGCACACATACACACATCTGTATATGTAGTGTGTATGTCTATAGTTGATTCTTACTATTCACAGTAATATTCTAGAAAGCCATTGCCAACGCTCAACCATGGCTCCAAGGGGAATCCAGGATTAGGTTCCTGCAAGCCTCTGGTCACATTTAAATCAACTCATCAATACATAACCTTGTTTTTTGCATGTGTGTCTGCTTTAAGACATCTAATTTACTGTATGTTGTTGATCCATTAACATTGAACTCACGGCCCACAGCACTGTAACTCATGCCTGAGTGAAGTTTCTCGAACACACTGATTTTCTCCCTGAGGTACCTCGCTGCCTCTCTGTGCTTGGGGACACCAAACAGCACTTCGGTGCTGGGCTCGGGGTCGTTTGAAACAGCACAATCACCAACAAGTCCAAAAAATGTGAAAAATGTAGCACTACATAGCGAGCGAGAAGGACACTTGTTTACAAAATGAGAGCAGAAACAAGAAGGCAGAGTGTTGTCTTGTTCGACCTTAGCCGAGAACATGCATGTCAGGAGACACATTTTTCTCTCTCTGCACATCTGCACATGTCTGCTAATTACTGTGGAGGTGCTGTGTGTATTGATTTGGGGTTACCAATAAATGTTAGCAAGTAGGCAAATTTGCAAATACGGAATCCATGAATAACGAAGATTGAATGCATATATGCACCACGAGATGGATGGGTAGATATTATGTTACGATATTTCAGTTACCAGTAAGCGAACTTAGCAAGGCCAAAAATAATTTGTTGCGGGGGTGCCCTGGTATCAGCCGAGCTACAAAATGGCAGGCAGTGAAGGGGTGCAGCTCCATTGACGGGGAGGATTTGAGCACTGCTGGGATTTTCTCTGAGTCGGTCTCCCATCTAGGCTGTGCTCTGTTCCCATGCATGTTGGTTTCCCCACATGGCCCAGGACACAGCCACCGATGGGTTCTGCATTTTGCATCTTGTTGGTTCCGCTATCAGAAGCTCTCTTTTGCTTGTTTCACCATTAGGCTGATCAACTGAGAGTGGAAAAAGGATGGGGGATGTGGCCTCATCATCGGTGGCTTGAACCTTGATGTCATCAAAGCAATTGGGTTTGTAAGAAGATAGCACGACCCATTTGAGCATCATGGCTGGAACTATAGGAAGAGAAGTTCCAGGAAAAGAAGGTGCTTTTCCCAGTGGAATGGAGGGGTTCTGGGAAGACCTAATAATTTATCCATTTGGGCACAAACAAGATGCTTTAAAAAGAGCTAGTATAGAGGTGCCTGGGTGGCTCAGTCGTTAAGCGTCTGCCTTTGGCTCAGGGTGTGATCCCGGCGTTCTGGGATCGAGCCCGGCATTGGGCTCCCTGCTCTGCTGGGAGCCGCTTCTTCCTCTCCCACTCCCCCTGCTTGTGTTCCCTCTCTCGCTGACTGTCTCTGTCTCTGTCAAATAAATATATAAAATCTTTAAAAAAAAAAAAAAAAGCTAGTATACTTGAGGCAGGGGCATGACAGGATTCCTCTACTTATAACCCTGGCAAGGAAAGAGCTGAGAGGTGTCCCATGGAGCTGGGGTCAGAAGCAGTACTATGGAGGAATGGAGGAGGCAGCGTGGGGCCTCTCCTTGGTTGATGGGGAGGGCGCGAAGGATCATGGTGTGGAGGCAGGCCCTTCTTCCTGCAGTTTAGAAGCATGGTGTCTTGGAGACAGAAGGATATGGTGCAATGCGCCTGGGTGGCTTAGTTGGTTAAGCGTCTGACTCTTGATTTCCACTCAGGTCATGATCTCAGAGTTGTAAGATCGAGCCCCACATCAGGCTCTGTGCTCGGTGCAGAGTCTGCTTGAGATTCTCCCCTCTCCCTCTGCCCCTCTGCGTCTACTCATGCTCTCTCTCTCTCAAATAAATAAATAAAATCTTTTTTAAAAAAGATATGGTACAACAAGCCAGTTTGCAAAGTTTTGAATCCTCTATTTGTCATCTACTAGCTGTCTGAGCTTAATTTTTACTCCTTGTAAATTGCAGGGGGGTGGGGAGCGGGACACTGCCTCCTTCGTGGTGGTATTAAAGAGCTGAAATAAAATCCCGCCTTCAGGGGGCAGGCAGAGTAAGCAGTTGATAATGTTTTTTTTTTTTTTTAAGATTTTTTATTTATTTATTTGACAGAGACAGCCAACAAGAGAGGGAACACAAACAGGGGGAGTGGGAGAGGAAGAAGCAGGCTCCCAGCAGAGAAGCCTGATGTGGGGCTCGATCCCAGAACGCTGGGATCACGCCCTGAGCCGAAGCTTAATGACTGCGCCACCCAGGCACCCCAGCAGTTGATAATGTTAGTTTCTTTCTGCTGTCAGAGTTTACCCAGCTAGTTAGTGGCGGGTGTGTGACTTGAACCCAGAACTCCCAACTTAGAGGCTAAGAGCCTCCACTGCAGGGTCTGGCTCCCTGAGCTATTATTCTCTTAGAATCACTGCCTCCTCCTGACCTGATCAGCTCCCACTCCCCAGTGGCTCCCAGGATTGGCACTGCCTTGAAGGGCACCCTAGGCTCTTCCCTTGCTCCTTTCCTCCCTCGCTTTAGACACATTAGGAATGAGGCTGGAGATAATCGAATGCTGACTCTGAGGGCTGCATAATTAATCATAGGCTGGTACCATTGACACCTTCGCCAATCAATGCAAGACTGAGGGAGGACTCTTGGCACACAGAGGTCCTGTCTCTCCTGATTAAAGGTGATCCCTTTAAAAAAAATGATTAGGACTCTCACAACATCCCATAAAAGGGAGATCTGTCCACTTAGGCTAATTGGGCATTACACTAACAACCGGAGGAAAGATGGGCAAAGTGTCAAAGCCAACATGCAAATTGTGAAATGAGTGTTTGCATGAGATACATAACCTCACGGGGTCTCGTTGTCGTTCTTACAACAACAAAATAACAATATGAGATCACCACAAAACTGAAGGAACAGCAAACCTAAGTAAACTTCGCCGAGACTTTTCCAATGCCAGAAAGGAAGTACTGTCCATCTATTATCTCATTTTCTCCTCCAATAAGCCTATAAGGGGGGTGGCACTACTCTCCATGACCCTGACTGCATGGGTGGGGGAGGTGCCTGATCTGTAAAATGGGTCAATAAAGGACACTTATGCTCATGAAGGGGGTGTGGAAGGGTCTTAATTCCTGTTTGGCAGTCATGTGATGGTGCTGGTTTCATATCCGGGTCCAGGAAGGAAGTGGAGATTCCCTTCTCACCCCCCAATGTTAAAAGGAAGGGGTATTTGACAGCTGGTATCTAGGGGTGCCCTTTGTGTTCCATCCAGACAGCCTGTGTTTGCTCCCTTCCCTTAGCCAGTGTCTGCTCATGGGTTAGAAACTGGAGGTAGGTGGAGTTCTTGAGGGTTGTTGGCGTAAATCCACCCATAATTCCCCCTCTTTCCCCCCTGCCTTGGTTCTGAACCAATTGAGAGAGAAAAATGAAGCCAGTGGATGGCAAGCCAGGTATTACACTGGTAAAGCTAGATCAGTATGTGGCTTGGATGAGTTTCGTGTGTGGGCTTCCTGCTGTTAAACTTCAGGATGAGACGGAATTCTCCACCGCAGACATGCGGGGCGGGGGTAGATAGGGCCAACAGGAGAGCGGACTTTACAGGATAAACTTACCACATGGTTGAGAGCACAGCAGTCCCGAAGAGAAAGCAGTGGGAAGAGGCTGATGTACACACACATGGTTCGTGTTCTGAAACTCACTGTCAGAGCAAACACTGCCCTCAGCCCCCGGGTGGGGGGACAGGGAGTGAGGCATGCCAGAGGTGGGGGTCACACTAAGGGATAGGAATTCACGTGCAAGGAAGCTTCGGGCTGTAGGAATAGGATGTCCTCTCCAATAATTGTAGACAGGACGAGATGGGATGGCTGTGCGTGCGTGTGTGTGCAGGTGTACCTACATCAATAGAGTTGGCTAATACTGACACTAGCCAAGCAGTCCTTCTACTAATATCTTTCCTTGAGAACATACAGAAATTGAAACATCATCACAAAAATTATCATCCAAGGACAGAAACTCTTAAAACTACATGTGTACGGGTCAGTCATCTGGAAGACAAAGGCTCTGCAGTGTATAAACATTCTCTTTTTCTTTTTTTCAAGATTTAACCCCAGGCTCCATTCAGTTGAGCTAATATCTCAACAAGGCTGCTCATGCTGATATCTCTAAGAGTTTGACTGAAGCCTTTGTATTCTGGCCGAGGTCTTTTGCAAAAACCAGTAGACTCCATAAGATTCACCAGGGGTGTGAGCATTGAGTGATGTACAGAGCTGTTGAATCAATATGTTGTATACCTGAAACTCACATAGTATTGTGTGTCGATTAAAGTTCAACAATAAATAATAAAAGAATCAACAGTGGAAAAGTAGTTAACCCACAATGGAATAGATTGGGTTACAGTGAGGAGAAAGGAAGGGCAAGAGGCAAACACTATGGTCCTCTCCCCTGTCATCCCACACCCCCAGAAAGAAGGCTTTTTCTCCCTATTGTTCCTTGGAATGAGAAAGAATAACAAAACATACCCGATAGCACTTCCAGCATCTTCAGACAGCTTTGAGGAGGAGAGAGTTCAACTGACTCATTCATTTCAATTAAGTCAAAAGAAAAAATCCATAGTAATGCAATGTTAGCCTTGTGGTAAAGTCAACATTTCTGGAAATGGGGATAGGGATACTCCTCAAAGAAATGCAATCTCCCTCTTGACCATGGCTTCTAAGAGGCATATATTGAACAGGCACACCGGAAAGCAAAGTTCTGCCTTTCTCAGCGAACTGGAGGGGAGGAGGGTGATAAAAACAGGAGCCTATTTGTCTGGGGATTTGCTCACATTTCACTCTGTCGCTGCACGGTGAGTGGAGAAGGTAGCAGCTCTGCAGTGAGGTAGAACGAGGTTTGAGTCCTGGCTCCCCTCACAGCTCTGTTACTTGGCCAGAGCTCTGAAACTGTCTTTCCTCGTTGGTAGGATAAATGTAATGGTAAAATGGTAAATGGTTTTAAACCAACAGGCTTCTAAAACAAAAATAAAAATGGAATGAACAGAGACCCTGGAGATCAAGTGGTTGGATGAAAAAAAAAAGGAAGGAAGGAAGGAGGAAGGAAGGAAGGAAGGAAGGAAGGAAGGAAGGAAGGAAGGGAGGGAGGGGAGGGAGGGAAACCTTGCTTTCTTTGGTCATATTTATGGTGCCTTGCACTGGATTTTGTTATTAGAGGATTGTGGAGAAGAACATTACAATGTTAATGTATTCATTCATCAATGGACAGTTAGTGGAAGATTGTGGCACAATTTCATTCTGAGAGCAGCTCAGGATTTCCTCAGTCTGTTTTTACTCCGAAGGACATCTCCCTGTTTGTCAGAGACACAGTCTGGAGCTGTGAACGTGGCAGGGGGTGGAGGGCAGTGATGGGGGTGTAGAATTTTGGGATGGAAAATCACTTCATTTTTGTATTCAGGTATCTTTCCATTTTGGGATTTCTTGTTTCAAGTGTGGGGGATTTATGGTGATCTTTTTTTGTTGTTGTTGTTTTGTCTTAGACTTTTCTCTTTCTCTCTTATCTGGATTTTTCTCTTTTTTTCCTTCCCATGTGGCTGGCTTAATGAGACACGTCAGGGGATACCTCTTTTGGGGAGAAGGCTTCATCCTGATGGACCCAGGCAGGAATGGGAGTGTGGTTCAGAGAAAAAGAAGCTTTGTTCAGGCCATTTAGACCTGCCCTCTGGCCTAGGATAGAGGTACCAACGGACTCATCTTGAAACTAGGATGGAGACCTGAAGGCCAGGTCTTTGAGAAAATTTCCTGGGGCTCCTGACCTTGTGGGGAACAGGGTTCACAGGTGCGTCAAGTTCTGTCTGGCTTCAGAACTTGTGAAGGATGGGAAGAGGGTTAAGAGGCCCAGAAGTAAAAAAAAAGAGAAGCCTGGATAGAAAGCAAAGAATGAGAGAATGTTTTAGCTGAGAGGAAACCCAGAAGTAATTTAGTCCACCAACTTCTATTCTTTCCCTTTTCACCCACCATTTTACAGAAAGGGAGGTGGGGTTTGAAGTCCAGGAAGATAAATTCGTTTGGCAGAAGTTAGTGACCACCAAGTTTGAGAAACCAAGTTCCTTGAACTGTTTCTACATGTACTATCCATGGACCGACTTCGGGGTATTTCCCATGGAGACTTTTCTCAAAGACTCCCCTGGGTGTCCCTCAGGCCAAGCCCTCCCATTAAATTGGTTTCTTCTCAAGACAAGATTGTGGAGGACGGGATAATTATCGATGCGATAATGAAGGGGTAGAATTAAACCCGATTGCTAAGTTGGATGAGTGGAGGGGCCACTAACAGAGGCAGAGTGGAAGGAAAGCAAGCTTGGAAGGAGGGCAGGAGTTTCAGACATGTTGAGCTGAAGTCCTAACGGTTTGCAGAGTTGCAGGGTTTCACACGAATCAAGAGAAGGAACCATCTCAAAGGCTCTCTGCTTACCTGTAACCTTTCAAAATCTGACCCAAGTTCTCAAGACCCTGCCCAAAGCTTCCCCCTCTGGGAAGTGAGCCCTAATTTCCCACACTCTCCAGCTTCTCCCCGTGTGCACCCACAACACGTTGCTTGTGCGTTTGTAAAGCTCTCCTCCATCCAACAGTGTGAGAATTATCTTTACGAATGTCCCAGAAAGTTCAGCCTGCACCAAGAGGCTGTGTGGTATAGGAGCACAGCCTCTTGGTCCAAACTGCTTGGATTCAACCAGAACCCTATCAATGTGTTTGACTTTGGGCAACTTACTGAACCTCTCCAGGGACTCATTTTCCCCTTCTGTAAAGTGGTGATGAAAATCCATTATTTGCCCAACCGGACCATTGTGATGTTTAAATGAGCAAATAAGGGTAAGTGTCTTCAGACAACCCTGGACACGGCATGTGCAGGGGGGCAGGGCTGCCTTCCTTTTCTTACTTCTTACGACAGACCTCTCGGTTCTCTAACTCCTCATCCATCCGCTGGTCCCCACATAGGCCCTCTTCAAGTGAGGAAGTTCCTTCATTCAAAATCATCTCTTTTTCCCTTGGGCTCAGCAAGGATCCTGTGCCCTCCACCAGGATTTTCTGGAAGCTGTTTGATGTTTGAAATTCTAAACACTTTCAGGAAAAAAAAAAATTCTGTTTAAAAAAACAAAACAAAACTCTCTGATAAAGACCCGGTGGGGGGGGGGGGCATGGGGCAAAATGCCCTCCTTGCTGACCTCAGAGACCTCTGGGGAATTCCCTGAGCATCTTCATGCCAGAGTGGCAGTAACTTCAGATTGACTTGGAGAACAATGGTCGGAAAGTCTCTCTCTCTCTCTTTTTTTTTTTTTTTTTTAACATCCTTCTCTGTCACTTCTGACTGACTGAGTTGGGGCTAAAACAGAAATGGTTTTGAACTATAAGTGGCATGTCCGTAGCTGCAAATTCGACAGTAGTACACTTGTTAAACTGAAGGAGAGTGCGAGCTGGCAGCTTAGAATAGATTGTATTTTCACTCTCGTCTGCTGCCAGGAACACCGCTCACCTGTCTCCCGTGCTTTATTTCCTATGGGATCCACTCTGTCTGCATCTGCTTTACAGCCCCGAAGCTGACCTTCTTAACCCCTCTGTGGCTCCGGGCAGTTCCAGCAGCATCTTCCGTCCTGCTGTGGTTGATCAGAGTCCAGCAGGCTAGCTTCCCTCTGGCGCTGGCAGGTGAACAGCATGGTGTCGGAAGGTAGAAATTTTGTGTCATTCCGGATGTGGAACAGGTAGGGCGGAAGCACTGAACCGTCACTGCGGCTTGGGGTCCAGCTGGATTTGCGTGTTGGCCCTGCTGCCTTGAGCTGAGTGACATAGACTCTCTTGGCCTTAGTCTTTTTCCTGTAATGGGATCTTATAACCCACCTTGCTGGACTGTAAGGATTAGGAGAGTCAAAGCATGTAAACCCAGTTCATTACCTGGCACTGAGGATGCTTTCCGTAATAGTCTCTGGAAAGGTCTCCCAGTTTCTTACCAGCAAACAGCCTTGCAGAGAAGACGGGTGGGTTGCTGCTAGCTAGTGTAGGACTTTGAGCAAATTAAAGGGTGGGATCTCCAAGTGGCCTGCTGGATCCCTGGTTTGAAGAGATGCAGTCTGGGTCTCAGGCCACACCTGTCGCTGCAGCTAGATTCCTGTGTGCAGTGCACAACTCCAACAGCTGTGCCGGTGACTCTGAAGATGTATCTGCATTGTGGTCTGATCATGATTTAGAGGCACTGATCTCAGGACAACACAAGTCCAGACTCACATGGCATTGAAAGGCTTTAGGATGTATCCTGCAAGCTGGTATATCTACCTTCTCTTCCATTTCCTTTATTTTTTAAAAAGATTTTTTATTTTTTAAAAGATTTTATTTATTTATTTGACAGAGAGAGAGAGAGAGAGAGAGAGAGAGATCACAAGTCGGGGTGGGGCAGAGAGAGAGGGAGAAGGCTGAGGAGGGAATCCCATCGGGACTTGGGCCCAGGACCCTGGTACAACTTGAGCTGAAGGCAGAAACCGACTGAGCCACCCAGGCACGCCCTCTTCCATTTCTTTTAAATAAAAACACGTACTCCAAACAAATGGGAATTCTTGTTAACATGACCTTGCTGGTGATCATGGTTTTGCCATGTGGCGGGCTTGGTCTGCAATGGCTGATTGGCCATCAGGGGGCAGTATAGTGTAGTAGCTAAGAGAGTAGCCCGGTTGCCTGCGTTTGCAGGGATGCCTTACTGTGGATTACCTGTGCCTTCTTGGCCGTTGCTTAATCCCATTGTGCCTCCGTTTCTCATTGCTAAAGGGGAGAAGAATAACACCTAATCTCATAGGGTTACTGTAAGAATTAACTAATTAATACATGCAAAACACTAAGAACCGTGCCAGGCACATAGTGAGTGCTCAGTTAACGTGTGCTCTCAGTTTTCTCTGTCCTTGCTGCCCACCTCCCTCGGTATTGTGGCTTCCTGTCTCCCATGAAGCCTGCATAGACGACCCCAGGCACACACGTAGTACTGAGGGTTGGTAACAGCCACAGAATGATCATTTGAAGTGTATGTCTTACTTCTCTGTCCCCCACTTAACAATGAGCTTCTAGGAATAGTCTCCATTTTAACCCCTTAGCTATCAGCTTCACGCCCCACTCTAAGCCCAGGGAAGATTTCTTGAGTCACCTCTTAGGTCAGAGCTTATTGGTTGTATGTGACAGAAATCTAACTTGTACTGGCTGAGGCCATAGAAATTTCCCAGCCTAGAGAATGGCGAGCCCAGTGCACACAAATGCTAGTAGGATCCCCTCTTCACTGCCACTCTCTTCACGTCGTTATTACCTACTCAGCTCTGCATTATCCAACCGACTGGAACCATGGTCGCAAAAAGCTACAGACACATGTCTTTCTAGATGGAAGAGACCCTCTTATTTTGGGTCCAGGAATGAAATTTCCAGGGAAGCATTCCAATTGGCTCATTCTGAGTCAAGTGTTTATCCACTATCTTTGTTACAACAATAAGGTGAACAGATAATAAATCACATGAGAACTATTTGGTATAGGTAGTGTTTATGGAAACAGCTTGGAGCACTGGAGAGATGGCAGTGCCACCATCTCAGGCCGGGAGCATGAGAGGATTGAGCAGGAAAAAGAAGTGGCACACGATCGGCTCGATCTTGGATACTCTGAGTTAGAATCATAAGTAGGACATTCAGGTCGATGGGTCTCAGGGCAGTTGAATATATGAATTCAAGGCTCAGGGGAAAGCTCAGAACTAGAGCTATAAATTTATGAGTCTGGAGGATATAAGAAACAGTTGGATTTTTTTTTTCTAAAGAGGACTTTTATTTCTAAGTAATATGTGATAGGTTATAGCAGGTTCCCATTCCCATTGCACTGACTAGAAAAAAATTTAGTGAATTGCAAAAACTCACATTTTCAAAAACATTTGGGAGCTGTAAAAGCAAAGAGCAGTAGATGAATGAAAATTCCAGAGAGAGCAACGCCCTTCCTAGGTGAGCTGATAATTGCCGACCATTTGTTCCCCGAGGGTCCTGCCTCTCGAGGTACAGGCAGAGAGTCAGGCGTGGTGCACACAGCCGGGCTGTCCTGGGGGAGAGACCAACAGAGCATGTGCTGGTCATGCGGTCCTAGTACAATGGACTGGAAACGAGAGAGAAGCCTCAAAAGAAAGGCTTTAGATATACACGACTAATAGAAACATAAGAGTCTATTCTAAGAATTCTTAACTACAATCCTATAGTCTTGTGGAATAAAACTAAAGTATTACACAGAAGGGAAGCATCGTTTGTAATGCTTGTAGGCCAGGATAGATGGATATACACGAAATAATCATCCAATTAAAGAAGGTTCAAACAGAATAAGTACAAAAGCCCAAAGAAAGGAGAAGGGTAGAAATAATAAAGAAGGGCACTGGAAGAGAGGAAATGGAATATAATGCAAATGTATATAAAAAAAGAGAACAAAATCAGTCTCTATAAACAGTAAAGTAATCGTCAGCCTCTCGCGAGGCTGACATGTCCCTTCCAGAAAAAAGGAGGCAAAGGTAAAGAACAATATGACAAGAGACCGTGACTAGAAATGAAATAATGATCTGAAGGAGAGTATTGTGAATAACTTTATGCTGATAAATTGTAAACCTTAAGTGAAATCACAATTCCTCCCCCCACCCAAACATATATTACCAAATTGACTGAAAGAGAGAGAGAAAAACCAAATGATTTTATGACCACTTCAAAACAGAGGAGCCATGAAAGTCTACCCATCAACGCCCACACAATCTCACCTAGAACGTGAAGGGACTGATCCCCCCAAACTTGAATAAAAACATGTTGAGAATGAAAAATGACTGGTTCTTGGTACAGGCCGAGGTGGAATTAGTTCTTTATGGTCTATTTTTCCCATTGATTACAACTAAAAACTCTAGACCAAAAAAAAAAAAAAAAAAAGTCAACTACCTGAGAATTCTGAAAAGTAATTAATAATAGGCTATTTGGGGCAGGAAGTCAACACTTGAAGAATGACCAGTACTGTAACAGCAAGGCAATGCCTGTTAACCATGTATCTGATAAGGACTTACAGCAACATTATGTAAAGAATTTTAAAAACTCTTTTTGATAGCTGAGTAATATTCCATTATATATATGGATCACATCTTCTTCAAAAAGAACAATTTCTCAACATTTGCTGCAACACGGACGGCATTGGAGGAGATAATTCTAAGTGAAATAAGTCAAGCAGAGAAAGACAATTATTATATGGTTTCTCTCATCTATGGAACATAAGAACTAGGAAGATCGGTAGGGGAAGAAAGGGATAAATAAAGGGGGTAATCAGAAGGGGGAATGAACCATGAGAGGCTATGGACTCTGAGAAACAAACTGAGGGCTTCAGAGAGGAGGGGGGTGGGGGAATGGGATAGACTGGTGTTGGGTAGTAAGAAGGGCACGTATTGCATGGTGCACTGGGTGTTATATGCAACTAATGAATCATCGAACTTTATATCAAAAAAAATTAAAATAAAAAATTAAAAAAAATTTTTAAAAACTCAACAATAAGAAAAAAAATTTTCAATGAGAAAAATGATTGAAAGTTCTGAACAGACTCTTTACCAAAGAGGATCTGTGAATGACACACAGGAAGATAGACAATACCGTTACCACTCACTGGTTGAGATGGCTGGCACCGCATGTCTATTCGTATGGCAGCTAAAATAGAAAAAAGCCCATACCCAGTGTGCATCAAAAAGAATGAATTTCACTATCATAAATTTAAAGTAATTGTTTAAAAAGTAAATTAAATGATGAAAAGTTTTCCAGCTCATTCTTTAAGTCTTCCTTCACCTAGACATCAAAACTGTACCCTGCTATTGTAAGAACAGAAACTTATAGCTCACTCTCCTCCCACAATGTGCACATATCCTCCAAATCGAACCATACATGAAACGGTAATATAACATGACCAAGCTGAGTTTCTTCTAAGGATGCTTGGTTTGTTCAAAATTCAAAAAAAATTTACTATTATAACCACAACATCCCAAGTTCGAGGAAAATTATTAATAAATGATCACCTCCATAGATTAAAAAAAGGAGTTTATCCAAGTTCCACACGTATTCATGATACCATGAAAACTCTTCTCAGACTTGGAACTGGGAACAAAAAATATTCCTGGGGCTCCTGGGTGGCACAGCGGTTAAGCGTCTGCCTTCGGCTCAGGGTGTGATCCCAGCGTTCTGGGATCGAGCCCCACATCAGGCTCCTCTGCTATGAGCCTGCTTCTTCCTCTCCCACTCCCCCTGCTTGTGTCCCCTCTCTCGCTGGCTGTCTCTATCTCTGTCGAATAAATAAATAAAAATCTTTTAAAAAAATATTCCTGCATAGACACAAAAATCCTGAAGCAAACATTATAGTTGTCATAAAATATCTAAAGCATTCCTTTTACAGAAAAACAGGTGCGAATGATAACTATCACGTTATTTCCAGTATTTTATTAGAAATTTCTAGTTAGCAAAATAGAACAAGAAAAGGAAATAAAAGGTAAATGCACGGAAAACCAAGAATCAAAGTGTCATGACTAGAAGATGATATTTTCTATACAAAAAATTTTAAAGAATCTATAGGATATTATTATAATGCATAAGAAAGTTGAACAAATTTTATAGTTGAAAAACATCAATATACAGAAGTCTCTTGCATTTTAATACATGAGCAACAGTCAAGTTGAAAATGCAATACACACCAACATTTACAAAAAATGAAAATCACCAAAATATAGAAGTTGTTCAAGACGTTTATGGTGAAAACTATAAAATGTTACAGGAAAGTCATTAAGGAAGATCCTGATTAGCAGGAAAAGGATACTATGCTAGTGGGCAGGAAAGCTCAATGTCATGAATACGTCAATTCCTTCCACATTCATCTCTAAATTCACCAAAATTCCAATGAATATGCCAAGAAGAATTTTCATGGAATTTGGCAAACTGATTCTAATAATCACACAGGAGAACCAAAAGCCAACTAATAGTTAAGATACACCCAAAGACGGAGAACCAAGCAAGAAGATTCACCCTGCCAGGTATCATGACTCACTATAAATCTATGATAACCTGTAGTCTGTCATACTGGTATAGAAAGGGACAACTTACTCCAGGGGAACACGGTGAAGTAACATGGACACACCCTTGTCCGTATGCCGTCATGATATATGGCGAAGCTAGTGTTTCTGACCAAGGGAAGTGACAGTCTGATTTTGAATATATGTTGATCATTGTTAGATAGATGGAAAACTAGTAGTGGGTCTTTTCTGCACATCACCCGTAAAGATGACTTCCACATAGATCTAAAGATTTAAATGTGAAAGAAAGCTTTTAAAACTCCTAGAAGACAGTATAAGAATGATCTCAGAAAGGGTAGGACTTTTTAACAAGATCTAAAAATGTGCAACCCATAAGGAGAAGTTTGATGGTTTTGACCAGATTAAATTTAAGCATTTTTACTCATTAAAAGCCATCAAAAACACAAGCCACAAAGCTGGAGTAGATATTTTGCAATATATGTGATCAAGGAAGAATGTATAGTGAATGGATCCATAATATAAGATAAAAAATGAGCAAGAGATGAAATCAGGCATGTCACAGAATAGGAAGTGTGGTTGGCCAATAAACCTATGACAAAAGGTTCTTAACCTCAATTATTAATTAGGAAAAGACAAGAGAAATATATTGAATTAAAAAAAATTCAAAGTCTGACAATACCCAAGACGTGGTGTTCACTCACAGAGGAAGTGGACATTGGAGTAACTGCTTTGATAAACGACTTGCCACTACTTCTAAAGTGGACCATGAGCATACCATGTGGAATGTCCCAGAATTCTGCATCAAGGCGTATACACTGTGGAAGCGGCATATTTATGAATACTAAGGCATATAAAGAACGTTCATTGCAGCACTGATTTTAAAATTACGAAAGCAATGGCTAAAATGTCTGTCTACTATGAAATGGATATAAATAAATTGTACTCCACTCAGACAACAAATAAATAAGCAGTGAAAATAAATACGGCTACAGCAGCAACGTGGATAGATCTCAGAAACTATACTGTTGAGGGAGAAAAAAAAAACAAGTTACAGAAGAATATATTCAGTTTGGTGTCATTTATTCAACTTTCAAGAGCAGGCAAAACTAAAGCCTGAATAATATGGAGTTTAAGAATACATGCCTTTGGGTAAAATTATCAAGAAAAGCAATCAACTTGATTTTTAAAAATGCAAAGCGTTGGGGCCCTCTGGGAGGAACGCAAGAGGAAGAAATCAGAGGAAAACACAGGGAGTACCAACAGTATTAGCAAAATTTTTTTAGTCTGGGGAGTTAGGGCATACCTGTGTCCTATTTTCACATTTTAACTTGTTCACTTGCTCCCTTTTTAATTGTCTTTTACTAATAAATTCTTTATTCAACACATGCTTATTTTTCATTTGTTTTATTTTTATTTTTTAAACTTTGCATCTTTATTACATCCCTCCTTTGCATCTATGGCATATTTCCTTTTTTTATTATTTATTTTTTTATTATGTTCAGTTAGCCACTGTAGAGTACATCATTAGTTTTTGATGTAGTGTTCAATGATTCATTGGTTACGTATAACACCCAGTGCATATTTCTCAATAAAAAGTTTCGAGAAGAGTTCACGAGGGGATCGGGGGTGATAGGTAAAGGGTGCAGTATTATTTTTGAGGTGATGAAAATGTTAAAAAATTCATTGTGGTGATATTTACATAACTGTGAATATCCTAAAAGCCATTGAATTGTGGACTCTAGATGAGTGATGTGTGGCATATGAATTACATCTCAATAAAGCTAATAAAAAGAAGAATTAATATATTTTAAAAAGCAGAGGGGCGCCTGGGTGGCACAGCGGTTAAGCGTCTGCCTTCAGCTCAGGGCGTGATCCCGGCGTTATGGGATCGAGCCCCCACATCAGGCTCCTCCGCTATGAGCCTGCTTCTTCCTCTCCCACTCCCCCTGCTTGTTCCCTCTCTCCCTGGCTGTCTCTATCTCTGTCGAATAAATAAAAAAATCTTAAAAAAAAAAAAAGCAGAGAAATGTAGGTAACATTTTTGGCAGTTTCTGATGAAAGGAGAAGACCGTGGTAGCTTAAAAGTGGCATGGAATCAAAAAGTGATTTTTTTTTTCAAAATTTGTCTATAGGCTTAATATATATGCTAGTCAATAACTTAGGAAAGTCAAATTTCACGTGACAGAGCAGGATTTCAACACAGGCCTTTTTATTCAAAGTCTAGGACTCTTTCTGTTTTATGAGGCTTCCCCCATATGGCTCTTGCAAGTTGAAAGGGCAGAGTTATCCCTGATTCGGTGCTCAGCTCTGTGGACACATAGGTTCCATTCAGACCCTTGGGAGAGACTGTCAGAAACATGGGGTCCTGGTGGTGCTTTCATTCTTGTGGGGGGGGGGGTGTTGGTGATGAGATGTACTGAGCCACCACCTGGAACTCTGCACTTGGGAGCTCCAACCAGGCTGGAGCCCTTCAACGACTCAATGGGTTTAGGTATCTTTTGGCTGTCATGATAGGATGGGCTTTAAGACTGGGCAAATGGGACAGCAGCTGGACAGCACAAGATCTGCGTCCTTTTTCTAATTGACCTACTCCTACACGATCCATGCAGTGGCTGTAAAATTGTTCTGACTTCTGGCGTATACCAAACCCATTCTGATCCTTTGCAGACAATAACATAGACCAAGTACACGCCAAGCAGCCATGCAACAGAAAGGTTTCCCTCTTGTCAGTGCTTTCGCACCCACGCCCCACTCCCCTTGGAGAACAAAGATGGAATCAATAATAAATTGACCCATCTCTCACGAAGTGAGCGAATAGAAAAAACATGCTGGCATGAGAATCAAGCAAACCCAATTCTAAATACAGTTTCGACAAGCCCAGCTTCCCTTAGTTCTTCCTCATTTATTAACTAGGATTCTCCATTCGGCCTCTTCCCCATTACGCAACAGCCGACTGATCTGCGTGCATTTTCCCCGAGCGCAGTTACAGGGGTCGGCCTCGATGGATCCCCCGCAATGAAGTTAATGCCACCTTGCTTTCCACAGTGATTGGTTGAGAATATCCTAGGTCTAAGCCAATTGGCACACAGGATTTCCTGGCCAACTGGATTGGTTCTGAGGTGGTCCAATCCCCACAGAGCTCAAGGTTGTGTTTGATGATTGTAACGTGGAACTCTCTGCTCTCCGTTGGACGTGAGATTGCTGTTTGCACCAGTCTGTGACCAGGGATGGTGGGGCCAGCCCTAGGACGCCGCCGACACTGGAGAGCAGAGCCGACTCCTAAGCGAACAGGTCTTTCATGTTCTATCACCGAGCTACTGGATTAGCTCACGTGACAGCCTTCCAATTTTTACTCTTTCACATGAGCCAACATTCTCCTTTACTGTTTAATCTAGTTTATGTTGGGACTTTTACTCCTTACAACAAAGAACCCTCGCTGATTCTTGGAGAGAATGATAGTTGCCATAGCTTTTGTATGGGGGGGAGGGTCTGTAAAGTAACACAGGTGAAGAACACTTCGATTAAGTGTGCGCATCTGTTTCTTTTCTCCAAACAGCTGGATGGACTCTGAGGGGGTAAAATAGATTGATAAAAGGGCCAGGAACAGCAGACAAGACAGGGACTTAGAACACTCTTCTAGTCACAGTGCGATACCTTATTTAACTGATTTTGTTAAATCTGCCTTGAGCAAATCACTCTCAATCTCTGAGGGTACCTAGAGTCATTTAGATCTGTCACTATGTACATCGGGGGCAAGACACCTGTCCTACTCATACTCTTAAAGTAACAGATAATAACATAATAGAAACAACCAGCATGTATTAAGTACGTGCACCATAACATGCAAGGTGCTCAATGTTTCACGCACGTTATCTGATTTAATCGTCAAACGGTTGTTCCCGTGGCACACATGCGGAGCTGGGGCTGGTGGGGCTAAACAGCGTGTCTACGCTTGTGGCAGAACAGGGATCCAAGTTGGGCTCTTCTAGCTAGATCCACGGCGTATGCTGTTAACTGCTGCCTACGTTGTAGTTGTGTTCATTCCCTGGGCGGGATCCGTGGGGACCTGTTCTATGCCAGGCCAGACAGAGCCCCTGCAGAAAGAGAGATGAGCGCTTGATTTAAATGCTCTCAACATCTAGAGAGGGAGATTGCCCAGAAAACAAATATATATTAGTATGTATTCATGCCTTGTCTCCTCCACTTAAACACAGCAGCCACTTAATAGATATTTAATAAGAAAATGAATAAGTGAAAGGCTATAAAAATGAATATATGACAATGAAAAGTTTCCAAAAATCTAATTAAATTTCTTTTTTTAATAATTTTTTATTATGTTAGGCACCATACAGTATATCCTTAGTTTTTGATGTAGTGTTCCATGAGGCATTATTTGCATATAACACCCAGTGCACCATGCAATACGTGCCCTCCTTAATACCCATCACCGGCCTATCCTGGTCCCCCGCCCTCCTCCCCTCTGAAGCCCTCAGTTTGTTTCCCAGAGTCCATAGTCTCTCATGGCTCATTCCCCCTTCTGTTTACCCCCCCTTCATTCTTCCCTTCCTTCTCCTACCGATCTCCCTGCTATTTCTTATGTTCCATAAATGAGTGAAACCATATGATACTTGTCTTTCTCTGCTTGACTTATTTCACTTAGCATTATCTCCTCCAGTGCCGTCCATGTTGCTGCAAAAGTTAATTTCTGTGACCAAACTCCATCTTGAAAGAGTCACAGAATAGTGAAGAACCAGGGGCTCAGACAAGACTCTTTCACACCTTTCAATGCTTCTCTGGTTTTCTGCTCAAGATTGCAGCAACTCTGTTGCCAAGAATGCTCTCTGGGGGTCAGCGGGGCCCTAGATGTCCCAAGATGCTCGGGAGTCTCCATGTTGCCCTTCAAAAGGCCAGAGAAGGGACGGAGAGAAGCCAGTAGCCCATATGGTTTGTCTTGCCACAACATGTTTCATCGAATGAATCATCTCATATGTGATCAGTTAAGAGGGATGTGTGTGTGTAGCTTGGAAGTCATGTGAGTTCATTCAGATTTTCTCAGCACATTTAAGGCTCTAATGTGGTCAGGAGCAAGTTTTCCAAATAATTAAAGAAAACCCTGCAACACGGGCAAAATCACTTTCTCTAGTACATGCAACGCCTAGGTTGAAGGCACCAGTAACTACTGCGCTTTCCACCTGTTAAGCTTCTACAGATTCTGGGAGGACATGTCCCCCATATTAAAGCGCTGGGCTCCAGAAGGAGGCTACTACCTGAGTCAGATGTTTAATTTTGATGAAATTGTGAGTCCAAGGAGACAGAAGGCCCAGGGTGTAAAGCTGCTGACAATTAAGTGTGGGCTGGGTGCATCTGCAAAGTTACCTGCGTTAGCATTTATACTAGGGTTGGGATTGTTTTCTAAGGTCTCTGGTTACAAACAGTTTTGACTGATCCTTGATCCTCCCTGACCCGTTCTTCCCATGAACACTTTTATTTTTAGCATGCGGTGGTTAACGACCGCAAGGCACGAGACCAGAAACGTTTTGATGAGTGTTTCATTTGTAGGTGTCTGACTCCAGCCAAAGTCTTCCCATCACCTGTGAGCTCAGTGAGATGTGTTTTGGCCTCCATCCTAGTCTCTGAAAATTCAAAGTATTGTCCCAGATTTCTAACAATTCCCAGGGACTTTCCACTTCGAGTAGCTGTCTTTGGCACTGGTCTGGCTTCCTTGCCTTATGGGCTATCGCATTCTCTGGTGCATGGTGTCTCAGTTGCATACATGCT
Organism: Ailuropoda melanoleuca; assembly: GCF_002007445.2. NCBI lineage: Eukaryota > Metazoa > Chordata > Mammalia > Carnivora > Ursidae > Ailuropoda > Ailuropoda melanoleuca. The sequence goes on from NC_048232.1 coordinate 78,329,713, forward strand.
TAGCCAAGATAGGAGCTCAGCCTCTCCCCCCCAAGCATACACTTCCTCATGAGAGGCTCATGGGAAGCCGTCTTGTGCTGGTTGCTTCTGTTGAAGACACGTACATAGGAGAAGAAATTTGGAGCACAGTTTATACCTTGAGCACATCACTTTGCTCTCTTAATCACCTTCCCCCTTCCTTGGAACAAAAGATATTTTTTTTCTCCTTTATATTCTTCTATCTCGTGCACAGTGGCTTATATCTTTCTTTGTTGCCAGAGTTCCTGCCAACATCCATGTTTCCAGAGCCCCGCCTTCTACCCTAAGAAACTTCCTAAGGTATTCCCTTTAAAAAACCCCACAATTTCTTCAAGAAAAATTCCGCTACCAGCTGTTAAGCTGATACATTGCCACTCCTCCCCACTTCCAAAGGCTTCCACCCTCCAGGCATCGCACAAAAGACACTGGTGCCGACTCGGACCACAGCTCAAGGGATCCGANGCCGACTCGGACCAGAGCTCAAGGGATCCGAGGCTCTGTTTCCTTCCCTGAACTGTCGGGCATGCGATTCCCCATGCTCTTCCCATTGCTGCTGCAAACCCCAGAGTCTTGTGTCGAGATAGCAACATTATATGATGATGGAGCCTCTGCTAGCCTGGTGTCCTCCGGGTTCCAGGAAGCTTGGACTCCCCGCAGATCAGCACTGAACAGATACCAGAAGTGGAAATAAAACTCCATTGATCTACGTGGTGAGGTGTTGATTTTTGCTTTCCTCCCAACACCATCTGGCCGAACCTTTCTCAAGATACTCACTTGGCAGCCGTGACCGTGCTTCTTTGCTGCATTGTCATGGGTGGCTCCGTGGCAAGCCCCTTTATCATAGGCGATCTTTCTCGAATATTAAGTGTTCACAAGAATAAATATTTTCCGGCATTTTTGCATAGGCTTGGCAATTTTGTTTCCTATCCCTACTATTCTTGCACCTCCCCCCCCAAAAGTGTCATTTGCTCATCCAAGAAATATTTATTTCCTGTCTATTAGAAACCTGAAACTGTGCTAGGCCCTGGGAATTTTAAAGAAAACATGATAGATATTCTTGGAGGGGTCTGGCGTCACTTCAGTGTTTGTTGAAGATTTTCAGTTCGTTGATTGATTCACTCATTATTCAAAATCTATTCAGCCATTGATGTGCCGTGCTAAGCAGTCATAATTCAGCAGTAAACAAGACAGACACACTCCCTGAACCTCTGGGATCCTGAAGTCTGGGAGCAGATGTGGATATTGAACAAATAACTCTTGAGTGTCAAGAGTGCAATAAAGGGGAATCATAATACAAATGACAATCACTGACAGTTAAAGAATTTTTATTATATGGCAGGGACTGCTCTGCATGATTTATGTGTCATAGCTTAATTAATGCTCACAATGTGATTCCCCTCATTTAATATTAAAAGGGGACACTGGGGCGCCTGGGTGGCTCAGTCGTTGGGTGTCTGCCTTTGGCTCAGGGCGTGATCCCGGCGTTGTGGGATCGAGCCCCACATCAGGCTCCTCCGCTGGAAGCCTGCTTCTTCCTCTCCCACTCCCCCTGCTTGTGTTCCCTCTCTGGCTGGCTGTCTCTATCTCTGTCAAATAAATAAATAAATAAATATATCTTANTGCTTGTGTTCCCTCTCTGGCTGGCTGTCTCTATCTCTGTCAAATAAATAAATAAATAAATAAATAAATACATAAATCTTTAAAAAAATAAAATAAAAGGGGACACTGACACACAGAGAGGTGAAGTAATTTGCCCAAAGCCCACAGCTAGTAAGTGGTAGTTGTGGATACAACTCCAGGCTTAGGGATTCTAGGACCCATGCTCTTGAAAGCTCGGCTATTCTAACAAAATCTGATGGTCAAGGGAGACTTCCTGGAGGAGGTGATATTTTGGCTGGGTTGGAATGGAAGAGACCAGGAAGTACATGTTGAGAATGAGAAAGTAGTAAAGATGAGAGCTCCTGGGGCACATCTGAGCCTCTGAGGGAAATCCTGGAGTCCAGGAATCTTACCTGCCTCACCATGCCCAGGTACCTCTACACCCCTGATGCCCGATCTTTGGGGGAACCCCCTCGCATGCTCAGTAGGAAGGCTCAACACCCCTTTCAGCCCTAGTATCGAGAACTTGAGCAAAATCCACCTCTAGAGGAGGGTTCTGGGTCCCCACTTACCTGCGTCCGTGAGGTGGGGCTCTCCCAGTCCCGGGTCCTATCTTGTAGTGACAGTGTCATTATTGAGGTGACAGATCAAGTCTTCTCTTTGTAAGAGAGGGGCTCCCAAGCTTGTGGCTTGAAGGATAGAGAACCTCTTGTTTTTTCCACTTCAGTGGATATTTGATAGTTTTGTGGACCTGGGGGAAAGAGTTTGAGAGTTTAGGATGAGCAAAGGGACGCAAAAGAGGTTTCTGTTTTCTTTCTTTTGGAATTGGCGAAAACCGCGTGTCAAGCCCAAGAATGAACAGAACAGAACAAGACTCTGTCACCCCTCCCCCATTGGCCAGGCACCACTTTGCAAACTGTGGGGCACCTGAGCTTCTTGCTTCTCAGACCCTGGGCCCCCCCGCAGTTCGCAGGGGCTGGGCAGTGTTGTGGCATGCGTGGGTATGATAAGATCACGTCTGTGCTGCAACGTTTAGGCTCCACTTGTTTGTTTACTTACGTTCAATGCAAACATTCACCTATTTACTCTTACATTCATTCTGCGGGTGTGTTGCAAAGTCGGGTCTTTGCTCAAATCTCCACCAGGCACCGCTTTTAAACTGGTTTCAGCTTTTTCTTCTGGGGGATGAAGGAGTTGCCCGAGGATGGCTTTCTCTGGGTTTATACGCAAAACCCTCTTGCAATGAATCCTCCTTGGTCTTTCTGAGGCTTGGCCCAGGTGGCCCTCCCTGGCCCAGGTCAGCATCCACACGGGCTGTTCGCCTTCCTCTCCCACCAGAGCCCTGGGAGCACACCCCCTTTACAGCAGCCCTGCCCTGGCTTCTTCTTGGGACCCAGTTGACTGCAGAGTGGAGTAGCATCTCCCTACATCCTCTTTTCTCAGCGGCTCCCAAAGAAGTGGCCCCTTTTTCCTTTTTTTTTTTTTTTAAAGGATTTTCACTGCTGATCATTGGTATAAAAATACCAATGAAAGAAAGTGTCAGAATTTCACAAACCCATGCTTCTCTTCCCAGGGTCCTTCATGACTTTCTTACTGAGATGATGATTCCAGCTCTTTGCCCATATTCCCGAGGAGCAATCACCAATTTCCTTTCCTTTTAACCTTGACTTTAGAACAGGGGCCACACTGACTCCTACCTTGCTCTACAAAGGACCCCTTTTTTAATGATTTTTTTATTATGTTCAGTTAGCCAACATACAGTACATCATTAGTTTTTGATGTAGTGTTTAACAATTCGTTAGTTGCATCTAACACCCAGTGCTCATCACAATACATGCCCTCCTTAATACCCATCCCCCGGCTGCCCATCCCCCCCCCCTTCTGTAACCCTCAGTTTGTTTCCCAGGGTCCAGAGTCTCTCATGGTTTGTCTCCCCCTCTGATTTCTTCCCATTCCGTTTTCCCTCCCTTCCCTTGTGGTCCTCTGTGCTATTCCTTATGTTCCACATGTGAGTGAAACCATATGATAATTGTCTTTCTCTGCTTGACTTATTTCATTAGCATAATCCCCTCCAGTTCCATCCATGTCAGTGCATATGGTGGGTATTCATCCCTTCTGATGGCTGAGTAATATTCCATTGTATAGATGGATGAACCATGTCTTAATTCATTCGTCTTTTGAAGGACGTGTCAGCTCCTTCCACAGTTTGGCTATTGTGGACATTGCTGCTATGAACATTGGGATGCATGTGCCCCTTCTTTTTATTACATCTGTATTTTGGGGGTAAATACCCAGTAGTGCAATTGCTGAGTAGGGTAGCTCTATTTTTAACGTCTTGAGGAACTTCCATGCCATTTTCCAGAGTGGCTGTACCAGCTTGCAATTCCCACCAACAGTGTAAGAGGGTTCCCCTTTCTCTACATCCTCGCCAACATTGTTGTTTCCTGCCTTGGTAATTTTTGCCATTCTAACTAGTGTAAGGTGGTATCTCATTGTGGTTTTGATTTTTATTTTAATGATGCTGAACATTTTTTCATGTGTCTGTTGGCCATTTGTCTTCTTTGGAGAAGTGCCTGTTCATGTCTTCTGTCCATTTCTTGACTGGATTATTTGTTTCTTGGGTGTTGAGTTTGAGAAGTTCTTTATAGATCTTGGATCCCAGCGCTTTATCTATAATGTAATTTGCAAACATCTTCTCCCATTCCATGGGTTGCCTCTTAGTTTTGTTAGTTTTGTTGGCTGTTTCCAAAGGGCCCCTTTCTAAAACTTCAGCCTCAAGAGCCAGCCCAAGGCAAAACGTAGGAGTTCCTTTATCTAAACTGGATTCTTTAAGTCTATGTCAACGTTCAGACTAGGAATCTCCACATCACTGAGCCTTGTCACCCTTCCATACCCAGGCTTCTCATACCCCCTCCATGGTCAGGTGTATTTTAATCTTCCCTTTGGCTGGAATATCCCATTCAGTACACACACACACACACACAGTTTGCCTATTTGTTGCCAACTCAGATAGTTAAAATAACTAGTGATCATAGTATTCAAGAAAAAGATGTGAGGCAACCAAATGAGATTTCTATTAAGAAGTTCTCACTCCAGGTTGTATGTCTGTAGGTCAGCGCCCACCCAATTAGAAGGAGAGTGGCAGTTTCCCTTCTTCCTGCCACGATATCCCCTCCATGCCAAGTGCATTATCTGACTATTTGTAGGTACTCAATAAATATTTGTTAAATGAATAAATAATAATTTAAAAAATCACTCAAGGAACAGATGCATTAGGAATATAGATTTCCATGAATTCTAGTGTCAAACATGTATCTATCTCTCTGATTGGATTTTAAGTTCCTGTGGTCAGGAGCTCTGTCTTTATAGCGATGGTAATGACAGCTTGTGCTATGTAGCCCTGCTCCGTATAAATCACTTTCTCTTTTACTGCTCACCATGACCTGAGGCATTATTGTTATTTACACATCAGAAAGCTAAGGCCCCCAAAGGGGAAGTAATTTATGCAGTTCTTGAAGTCTATAATCTGGAGAGCGAACTTGAACCCAGGTTTACCAACGTGCAACACGGGGCTCTTTCCTTTATGTCCCGCCCTGCCCACCCTATTCATCTTGAGTTGAATTTGTGGTTTTATGCAGTAGGAGAAGGTACAGAGCCAAGTTGGCCTGAATTCAGATCCGACCTTGATGTACTAATGACCTTATATCTTTCCAGGATGGTAGTTTGGGGGGAGAAGCCTTGGGCAGGACTCATGTCACTGCCCAGAGGCATCGCCACTGTTTTCCCATGGCTGCATATTAAGTTTCTGTCTTGGATTGCCAGATCGAATCAAATCTCTCTTTCAAAGCCTATCATCATAAAGTTTATTTCCCCAGGTAACCTTCTTATCATTTTTCCCTTTGTTAACATATTTGAGAATAATCAGAGACACAGTGTCAGGTCAGGTTTCAAGGATAATTGACTTATTGACTTTGACTTTGGACAAAATGTCAAGAGGAAGAGGCTGACTCCTGAGATTACTGCCATTATTGGAAGTTACGGCCTTCCCTGGGGCCTGACCTTCATTCATTCACCCAACAGATATTTGTTCTCTGTAAGATATGCCTCATGTTTGTTATTTCATACGCTTGAACACAGGCTCGAATGGAGACTCCGTATTATTGTTGGCCAACATCGTCAATTTATTCATCATATAATTATTAGTCCCTTCTAGGCACAAGGCTGTGTGTGAACACTGTAGGATGTGGCATCCAAATTTAATTGCTACTGGGTGTGGGGTGGGGATGATTTTTTTGACATCCTTTATTAGATGACTACTTTGCAAAATTTTCTGTTGTTTTCACACCGATGGTTGGGATGGTGGGAAGGTGTGTGGGTGAGGGATTCCTTCTGATCAAAAGCAAGATGTTCTCCTAACCCTTGAAGGTCAGACAGAAGTTACTCACTGAGGGACTCCTGGGGTTTGCCCCATAGCCCGTGCCCTGTAAGCAGGGATCCTGGGGATTTTGCTGAGGTATGGCTCTTGAGCTGTTCTATTCTAGTTTTGATGTCTGAGTGATCTCTTGACTGCTGTACCCCACGGGTCAATTTTACCCCATTTATGTCTACAGATACAAGAGCTTTATAAGGTGGAAAAGTTCTTAATATCTTAGCAGTTAAAGCTTCTCTTGTCCACCCCAGTAATGCCCCCAAGGAGCACATTAGAGTAACTGTGTGTGGCAGGTAAACTGCTTTCTAAGGAAAACAGTGCGAATTCAGGAAACCTATTAGAGAGCACATTAACCAAAAGTGGTTGAAAGGGATGAGAAATTGCCACATCTCAATATCCCAGGCTTGCCCAGCTCTTACACTATCTTAATACGAGAGGGAAATAGACCAGTTCCTTCTATTCTAGGGAAGTCCTGAGGAAGGCTAGAGAGAAAAAATTTGATGGGCTATGTTCTCAGAAAAGGAACTCTCTTCTTGTGCAGCGTGCCTGGTTTCAGTCCTTACAGAGTTTATCGTCTGGCAGGGGATACAGAGAGGCAAACAGACAAGTTTTGTATTATATAATAGGACAGGAGCTGGGTCCCATGGGAACACATTTTAGGAACAGTTTACATGGCCTCAGAGGATTGGCAGAAAGCTTCCAGTAGGAAGGTTCATTTAATGCTGAAGGATGACCAGGAGCAGATCACAAGAAGCAGAGAGGGGTGGGTGGTAGCGGAGAAAAGGAGTCCAAGGCTAGGGAAGTGGCATGTGCAAAGGCCTGGGGGTATAAATAAACATGCAGGAGATGGGGAATGCAATCAGATCTGTAAGTCTGGATTATAAGATAGAGTTGAAATGAAGCAGACGGGAAGCTAGAGGGAGGAGATGGGGTTTAGGGTGGGGAAAACTAGCTGGAGATAAAACCAGAGAGGTGAGCGTGGCCTCAAATCATGCAAGGCCCTACAACCCATGGGTTTTTCCCACATTGGCTTGGCTTGGTCATGTGATTTCCTTTGTTTGTGCCAATGGAATGGCAGCAAAAGCATGAAAGTCACCTTCACATTAGAGCTTGTTAGCTAGATGGAGAGAGACATATGGCCCAGTTGCTCCCATCACCCTGGCCAATCCTGAGGAATCCAGGGCCAGCCAGCTCTCGGCTGATCCACTGAGGATCGGAACACAAACACAAGAATGAGGCCAGCTGACACCATGTGGAGCGGGCATGAGCCATCCCAGCTGAGCCCTGTCCACATTGTCAACCTGCAGAATGAGAACATAAATGGTGGTCTTCTTAAGCCATGAGGTTTTGGGGTGCTTTGTTATGCAGTAATAGAAAATAGTACAACCTGCCTCTCTATCAAGTTCCTAAGGAAGCAAAACACGTCAGAAGGTATAAAAGGATGGATCGAAGTTCTGCTTCATCATTTGCAGATCCAGCCGCCAACAACCCCAACGTATAAGGTCTTGATAAAAGCTGTATTGAGCTTTGGGCCTGGAGGTCCAAGAGGGACTCCTGTTTTACTCTGAATCCAAACTTTTGGAGCAATTGGTTTTCGGTTGTCTGTGGGGCAAAGAGATAGATCCTGAAAAGGCCTGGTTCAATACGGAGTGGAAGTGGCGGTCAGAGAGGGCAAGGCTCCGGGGTATCCTGACCACGAGAGAATGATGCCAAACCAAGGTGTTGGATGCTAGTCAATCAACTGAGCAGCTCTCTCTCCTCAGGAGGACAGAGTCAGAGTGAGGAAGGGGTGGGGAGTGGGGATAACAAGAGGGCAGAGTTGTTTCCTTCATTCAGAAGACACTGGGGGAGAGCCTATAATGGCCTCCATTCTTCAAGAGCTCCTTCTTTTTTTTTTTTTTTGCCAGATCCAATGGGGACTTTTCTTTTTTTTTTTTTATTTTTTTATTTATTTTATTTTATTATATTATGTTAGTCACCATACAGTAAGAGCTCCTTCTAGAGGGAAAGGGGTGAACAAACTCGGCTCAGTCAGGGGCCAGTCAGCACCCAGAAGTGATTCGAAATTGCAACCAAGAGAATGTGATCCAAGGAATTGGTGAAGCAGCTGTTGGGGGGGCTGAAGAAGCCAAAAGGGGGCACTCCAGTTCTACANGATGCTTCATTAGTTGCGTATAACACCCAGTGCACCATGCAATACGTGCCCTCCTTACCCCATCACCAGTCTATCCCATTCCCCCACCCCCTCCCCTCTGAAGTCTTCAGTTTGTTTCTCATAGTCCATAGTCTCAAGAGCTCCTTCTAGAGGGAAAGGGGTGAACAAACTCGGCTCAGTCAGGGGCCAGTCAGCACCCAGAAGTGATTCGAAATTGCAACCAAGAGAATGTGATCCAAGGAATTGGTGAAGCAGCTGTTGGGGGGGCTGAAGAAGCCAAAAGGGGGCACTCCAGTTCTACAGAGATGGTGACTACGGGGAGCAGCCGCCACTGTGGGATCCAGGGGACAACAGGAGAGGGTGGGGTCTCCAGAACCTCAGAAGCTGGAAGTGGCCTGGGAGGAGCCCAGACTCTGCCTCTGTGGGGGTATCTCTGAAATTCAGAGGTCCTCGTGGAGATGGGGTACAGAGGTATGGGTGGCCCAAAGGGAGGGCACTGACCAGCTGCCAAGGACATCCCTGAGGGGCACCATGAGCCTGACCCCGGAAGGGCTTAAAAAAGCTGGAGAGTGGCACCCATGCCTGTGCCTGGTGAAAGGCCCTTGCTGGGGCATAGCTGGCAGAAACCGCAAGTAAAAAGAGAGAAGCAAGTCCCTTCCCTCCTCCTCCCTCCTCTTGGTGGATCCCTCCAGTTCCCTGTTTGGCAGAATCTCAACAGAACCCCTGGCTAAGGGAGACGTGCGGTTTGCAGAGCCTGCACTCTGCAACATACTGAGATCCTTGGTTTTTTTCTATTTCTATATTTCTGATTGAGGCAAGCAAAGTCCTAGGGTCACGTCCTCGAATCTTTAGCAGGGTTCTAACCCTTGTTAAAGTACATTTTAACAAAGACAGAGGAGGCCTCAGGCTCAGAACCTTTAGCAGGCAGTCCTTTAGAGTTGGATAACATTTTGTCTGAACGGTGTTTCTTCCCTGTGCCTACCTTCTGGTTCGTGGACAGTGTTTCCAGTTGTTTATTTACTAAGAGATTCCTGTTTAAGTCAATTTGTTTGAGGAAAACATAAGTAGATTTAAACCTATATGGTGAGAAAATAATAGAAATAGAGGTATATAGATAGAGCAAAAAAGAGAAAAAAAAATCTCGAAAGTGGAGTGGAAATGACCGAGGCTTAGGGAAAACCACCCCCGCAGGCAATGGAGAGACAGCCTTTGATTGTAGATTAATCATTGATACAATTAGAGTGAAGAGTGGTGAATTTCACATATTATAAATGGGGGGGTGCTTGGCTAGTAATTTTGAGCAGTAGGCTTCTTGCCCTGCTGGGGGTGAGGTGTAGGGGTGATATGCCTGGACTGACCTGCTGGAGCCCAAGTTGTCATTTGGCAACTTCCCTCCCCAAAAGCAAAGCCAGGTGGGGCCAGATGGGCACAACTTCTTGAGAAATCTGACATAGAGATTTGGCTCCCACACCCTGATTTCACATGTTCTCCCAGTGGAGATTTGGTTTTCTTAGAACCAATCCTCTAGTGAAATAATAATCACTTTCCCTTCTGTTTCCTCATGGTCCTCTGAGCATTATCCCATTGGAATATGGCCCCATGAAGCCCAGGACGTTGTCTACCTTGGTCACTGTTGTATCCCCAGGGTCTAGGACAGTGCCTGGCATATAGCAGGATAGAATAAACGTGTGAGGACATGAATGAGTCAGCGAAAGAACTTAAGGATTTCAAACTTGAAAAAAAAAAGGAGTATGGAGTTGCTCTGGACATTGTGAAGCTGAGGCCCAGACTTTGGTTTCTCGGGACCCCTTCATTGGCAGAACCATAGTGACTCAAGAAACACATTTTTTAGAAGACTTTTTGGGGGTGAGGGGAGGAGCAGTTTTAGGTCCATTGCAAATTGAGAGGAAGGTAGAGATTTCCCCAGTACCCCCGTCCCCACATCTGTGTAGCCTCCCCCCCCCAGCACCACCCCCCACCAGAGCGGTACATTTGTTACAACTGATGAACCTACACTGACACATCATAATCACCCCAAATCCATAGTTTACCTTGGGGTTCACTCTTGGTGTTGTACATACTACGGGTTTGACAAATGTAAGATGACGTGTATCCATCACTATCGTGTCATGCAGACTATTTTCACTGCCCTAAACAACCTCTGTGCTTCACCTACTCGTTCCTCCCCCTCCCCCACCAAAATCAACCCCTGCAACCACTCCTCTTCTGAGCGTCTCCATGGTTTTGCCCTTTCCAGAAGGTCATATAGTTGGAATAACACAGAGTGTAGCTTTTTCAGATTGGCGTCTTTAACTTAGTAACATTAGTAGCATTGAACATTCCCCTATGTCTCTTCATGGCTTGATAGTTCATTTCTTTTTATCACTAATTATCATGAATATTCCACTGTCTGGATGGACCACAGTTTATCTATCCATTCACCTACTGAAGGACATCCCAATTGCTTCTAAGTGTTGGCAATTATGAATAAAGCTTCTATAAACATCCCTGTGCAGAGTTTTGTGTGGACATAAGTTTTCTGCTCCTTTGGGTAAATACCAAGGAGTGTAATTGCTGGATTGTATGGTAGAAATATGTCAAGTTTTGTCAGAAACTGTCAAATTGTCTTCCAAAGTGGCTGAACCATGTTGCAAGGAAACACATTTTGAAAATCAGATCTCAGTTATTCTTCTAACAGCTCTACAAGGTCTTTAAAAGTTTATTCCTATCTTAGAAATGAAGAGATGGAAAGTCCAGGGTATTCCGTGACTAGCCCCAGGACATAGAGCTGCGAGGGACAGGGATGGGGCTGCAGAGCAGGATTTCATCAGGAAGCTTTGCTTTGGCTTTAAGTAGAAGAGCCAAGAGCAACCTCCAAGACTCTCTGCATTACTCTCCCTCCCTCTAATAAGTATCGAAGTTAGTTCAAGTCAATTCACAGAGAACAAGAAATCAAACTGGTTGTTTTGGGGTCATGTAAATGAGCAACTTTTTTTTTAGAGGGGGAGGATGGGGGAGGGACAGTGGGAGAGGGACAGAGAGAATCTTAAGCAAGCTCTATGCCTAGCACAGAGCCTGAGGTGGGGCTTCATCTCAAAACCCTGAGATCATGACCTGAGCTGAAATCAAGAGTTGGACGCCTAACCGACTGAGCCACCCAGGTGCCCCAATGAGCAACCATTTGTTGAATGCTTTTTTCCTGATCATTTTTTTGGTTGACAGCTGGGACACTGTGCAGTCTCCATTTTACACACTAAAGCAATTAATTCGATAGGGTCTCAAGGAGATAGATGCCCTGAGGTTAAGTATCAGTAGAACTTCTTTCTCATAAGCAAGCTCCTATTTGAGGATCTTCTTCTTTCTCTGGGTCATAGGGGCATCTCACTGTGAACTCCTGTGATGCCTTTAGAAGCAGCTAGTTTCTCCATTAAGGCATTTTAAAAATTAACAGTGACTTTTAAAGAATCTTGAAGTCTTTGAACTTAAACGACATTCAATCCACTTCCTATCTCTTAATCTTTTAAAATGGCCATAAAAGCAAATTATTATTGAGTCTATGGCTGAATGTCATCAGCAATGGCAGGAGGCATTCTGTGAAGCGGTCTCTTTCATTGCTGGGAAACCCCTATTACTAGAAAGTTCTTCCTAATATGAGGTGAAAATGTGCCTGCCTATAACCTCTACCCATCAAATCATAGATTCAGAATATTACAGAAAAGGGATGGGGTGTCTGGTGGCTTAGTTGGTTAAGTGTCCGACTCTTGGTTTCGGCCCAGGTCATGATCTCAGGTTTGTGAGATCAAACCCCATACACGTCGGGCTCCACACTCAGCTCGGAGTCTGCTTTGAGATTCGCTCTCCCTTTCCCTCTGTCCCTCCCCCCATTTGCACTCACAAACACTCTCTCTCTAAAATAAATAAATAAATGAATAAGTAAATAAATAAAATCTTTAAAGAAAGGAAAGGGGATCTAACATTTTTTAATACTATGGTTATTTTTTAATATTATGGTTATGATTTTACATTCAGTCTCTCTTCTGTGAGATAGTGATCATCATTCCCATGTTGTAGATGGAGAAATCAAGGCTAGGCCCACTTGAACCACCTTTCACTTTCACTAATATAAGATCTAATTGAGATTTGAATATCACTCCTGCAGCATTTAAACCTTTGCTATTCCAATTGCCTCTCTTCTTAGAGCTTGCCAAAGCTCTCAGAAATACTGTAGTCAATAGTTCTCAACATTCTCCTCTACCCATGCTATTCAAAGTCCCATAAAACCAGTTCTCAGTATTCTCAATAACGGGAGTGGGGCGGGGAGGGAGAGTTACACCATTTCCCTCTTTTGCTGGGAAAGCGATTATCAGAATCCTCAAGAGGCTTGCACAGTTTGGAGGAAGCCTACCCACCCTGAAAACATAGACAACGCCCCAATCCTCTTCCCATTCAGAATCTCTGATCATCTTGACCACATTTTACCAGTGAGAAATTGGCTTCCTGGATGGGTACATTTCAGAAGAAATGTTGGTAAATGTTTTGCATGGAGCACTGGGTGTTATATGCAAACAATGAATCATGGAACCCTACATCAAAAACTAATGATGTACAGTGTGGTAACTAACATAACATAAAAGTAATAATTAATAATAATAATAATAATAAAGAAATGTTGATAAATGGATGTTCACTGACGGTGGCTCTACATAGGGAGGGACTTTGAGTGTCTCTTGAAAGGTAGCTAGATTAATTCAAAATCACCTTCCAACTGCCACCTCTTCAGGTCAGATAGACACATGTTTTGGGACTTCAAAAGCAGCTTTTGCTGGAATCCAAAGGCCATAACCAAGGTGAGTTATCGGAGTTAGTGCAACTCCAGGATCATTTATCTGCATGAAAGGGATCTGGGATGGACGTGCCCATGACTCGAGTTTAGGGTCAATGTGGGAGAAGACATTTTTCACAATTTTCAAATCAGCTTAGGCAAATTAATGTCTGGATAAATCATAACTAATCTCTTCACTGGGCTTTAAAGACAAGTTCAAAGTCAGCTCTCACTTCAGTTTTTCTTTTCTGTTTTAGAGAGAAAGAGAGTGTGCAAACTTGGGTTGGGGAGGGGGAGAGGGAGAGAGAACCTTAAGCAGACTCCACAACCAGGACAGAGCCCAATGTGGGGCTCGATTTCATGACCCTGAGATCATGACCTGAGCCGAAATCAAGAGTCAGACACTCAAACAACTGAGCCACCCAGGAGCCCCTCATTTCAGTTTTTTATCTCTGATAACTATTTGACAAAACTTCTCTATGTGTTCTTTCTTGTTGGGTTGTAGATGGAGAGACTCATCTGACTGACGATATTGGAAGAAGGCTAAGGTTTACTTGCTCAAATCTTAGGACATGGGGAAGAGG